>NW_019154149.1:5231140-5471496 GCF_002288905.1 Enhydra lutris kenyoni | reverse complement strand
TGAGCAGAGAGCCCGATGTGGGACTCGATCCCAGGACCCTGAGACCATGACCTGAGCCTAAGGCAGAGGCTTTAACCCACTGAGCCACTCAGGCACCCCTTCTTTATTTTTTTTAAGATTTTATTTATTTATTCGACAGAGAGAGAGATCACAAGCAGACAGAGAGGCAGGCAGAGAGAGAGGAGGAAGCAGGCTCCCTGCTGAGCAGAGAGCCCGATGTGGGACTCGATCCCAGGACCCTGAGACCATGACCTGAGCCTAAGGCAGAGGCTTAACCCACTGAGCCACTCAGGCGTCCCTCATTTCTGATATTAGTAGTTAGCATACTCTCTCATTTGTTCTTAGCCTGGATAGAGACTTATTGATTTTACTGATCTTTTCAAAGGTCCACTTTTGGTTTTGCTGACTTTCTCTATTGATTTCTTTTTTCCCCTTGTTTGTAACTTTTTGTTTTATTGAGACATATTTGACATGTAACATTATAATAGTTTCATGTGTATAACATAATGACTCATTAAATGTATAGATCGTGAAATGATCACAATAAATTTAGTTACATCAATCACCATATATTGCTGTAAATTTTTTTAATGTAGTAATAACTTTGAAGATTCGCTATCTTAGCACTTTTAAATATGTAATATTTAAATATGTAACTGGAAGTTTGATCCTTTTGACTGACTTTATCTGTTTTGGTCATCTCTGTCAAAACACCATTTGATTCTCTGTATCTATGAGTTGTTTCTTCTAGCTTCTACATATGAGTGAAATCATGTAGTATTTATCTTTCTTTGTCTGACATATGTCACATAGCATAATGGCCTCAAGGTCCATCCATGTTGTCACAAATGGCAGGATTTCTTTCTTTTATAGGGCTGAATTATATATATATATATATATATATATATATACACATATACACACATACACACACATGCACAGATATATATATCTATAGATATATAAATATGTATATTATAGATATATGTATCTATAATATATAATATATATAGCATATATAATATATAATCATATATAATATATAGATCTATCTATATATTATATATTATATATAGATATAGATATCTATATAGATACATCTATATATAGATCTTAATGTATAGATAGTATAGATACATACATAATTTTATATATATATATATATTCTTTATATATATATAATTGCTATTTTCTTTAACTCTTCAGCCATTCATGGACCTTTAGGTTATTTCCATGTATTAGCTATTGTAAATTATGCTGCAAAGAAAACAGAGGTACAGATGTTTTTGAGTTAGGACTGCATTTCCGTTGCATAAATACTCAAAAACAGAATTTTTCAATCATATGGTACTTCTATTTTCAGTGTTTGAGGAACTTCTATACTGTTTCCCTCCATTCACATTCCCCCAACAGTGCACAAGGGCTCCCTTTTCTCCACATCCTCACAAACACTTGTTTCCTGTAAGACTATCCATTCTAAAAGCTGTGAGAATATTTCATTGTGGTTTGTTTTGCATTTTCCTGGTGATGAGTGATGTTGAGCACATTTTCATGTATCTGATGGCCATTTTTATGTCTTTGGAAAAATATTTATTCAGATGCTCTACCCACTTTTTAATCAGGTTGGTGGAGTTTTTTGTTTTGTTACTTTTCATTTGGCTACTGGCATAGATGAATTCTTTGTATATTTTGGGTATTAGATATATGATTTGCAAATATTTTCTCCCATTCTGTAGGTCCCCTTTTCATTTTTCTGAAGGTCTCCTTTGCTGTGCAGAAGCTTTTTAGTTTGGTAGTCTGGAAATTTTTAAAATTTGGGTATATACACAAAGGGATAGAAAATGATTGGGGTTAAGTTACTGTGGGCAATACTCTAAAAATATGTATTATAAAAAACATTAATTCCTAAGTCATATCTCAGAGTTACTAATTCAGAATCACCAGGGGAAATTCTTGGGAACTATTTCAAGACAGTTCCTGAATTCCTGTTACTGATAACTTCCAGAGTAGCCACAGATTTTGCCTTTCCTGAGGCTCATTTGTTCTACTCTTCTCCCAAATATCTGAACTACATCTGTTTTCTAATAAATTCCTTTTCTTCTCTTTAAATTAGTCAGGATTGGGATGCCTGGGTGGCTCAGTCAGGTAAGTGTCTGCTTCAGCTCAGGTCCTGATCTCAGGATCTTGGGATTGAGTTCCACATCAGGCTCCTTGCTCAGTAGGGAGCCTGCTGCTTCCCCTGCTTGTGCTTTCTCTTTCGCTCTCCCATGCTCTTGAGACAAAGAAATAAAATCTTTAAAAAAGAATAAAGTAGTCATACAAAATAAGGTATAAAATTAAGTCATATAAAATAAGCTATAAAATTTATAGCTTAATATCATATCTCCCAGAAACAACACTCAAGAGAATGTATCTGTAATAGTTTACTGAGCTAAGATGAAATCCAGCAAGATGCCCATTCAGATTCCAGAATGGCAAACTAGCAGACTATGTCACAGAGTATAGAATAACCTAATGAAGTAAGCTTGAGGTATCCTGAGGCAATGAGCCCACTGAAGGTGAAGTTCTGGAAGGCCAGGTAACTGCTGCTAGGAACTAATTTAAATGGGAAAGTCTACGATGAATTTTTTGACAGATCAGATAAAGCTCAAATCTCAAATTCTTCCCTCAAGGCATGTAAAAAAACTCAGGACTATTACCTGAGACCTTTTACACACACACACACACACACACACACACACACACACACACACTATAAACCAAACACAAAGGTTGATGCAATGTTTGAATTATAACTGCTGTTGGGGCAAATTAAGTGACAGAATCATCACAGTGATTAGGAAAGAGTAAGATACTAACAACTAGGATGGTGATACATGATTGGATACAGAAAACAGAGATAACTAAAAAAAAAATCAGAAATTCTTACAGGCATGCTTTTCACACCTAAAGAAGTCACTGATCCTTTGCAAGTAAAATCTAATACTGTCCCCAAATGCCTTTCCTTGCACTATGGTTAAGCAACTATTAGCAGTAGGGTTCTTCAGCAAAGAGACTTTGAAACAGATATGCAGGATGTTTGTTATAAGTGACTTTTGGTCAACACTGGGAGAAAATAGGAAGGAAACCGAACTGGGCAGAGGAAGAAGTCAGGCTGAGATGTAGGCTCAAACTTAGCCAAGGCCATGAGCAGAGCAATCCGAATGGCCAGACTAGCCATTTTAAATACGTAATATTTAATATGTAATATTTAAAAATATTATGTACAAAATATTATGTACAAAATATGTAATATTTGGGGCACCTGGGTGGCTCAGTGGGTTAAAGCCTCTGCCTTCGGCTCAGGTCATGATTCCAGGGTCTTGGGATCGAGCCCCGCATCAGGGTCTCTGCTCGGCAGGGAGCCTGCTTCCCCCCTTCTCTCTGCCTCCTCTGCCTGCTTGTGATCTCTGTCAAATAAATAAATAAAATCTTTTTTATTTTATAAAAAAAATGTAATATTTATTTTTTTTGCATTCTTTAAAAATTTATTTATTTATTTATTTATTTTTATAAACATATATTTTTATCCCCAGGGGTACAGGTCTGTGAATCGCCAGGTTTACACACTTCACAGCACTCACCATACCACATACCCTCCCCAATGTCCATAATCCCACCCCCCCTCCCAACCCCCCTCCCCCCATAAACCCTCAGTTTGTTTTGTGAGATTAAGAGTCACTTATGGTTTGTCTCCCTCCCAATCCCATCTTGTTTCATTTACTCTTCTCCTACCCCCTTAACCCCCCATGTTGCATCTCCTCTCCCTCATATCAGGGAGATCATATGATAGTTGTCTTTCTCCAATTGTCTAATCTAAGTTGTCTTAGCTTATTTCGCTAAGCATGATACCCTCTAGTTCCATCCACGTCGTTGCAAATGGCAAGATTTCATTTCTTTTGATGGCTGCATAGTATTCCATTGTGTATATATACCACATTTTCTTTATCCATTCGTCTGTTGATGGACATCTAGGTTCTTTCCATAGTTTGGCTATTGTAGACATTGCTGCTATAAACATTCGGGTGCACGTGCCCCTTCGGATCACTCCGTTTGTATCTTTAGGGTAAATACCCAGCAGTGCAATTGCTGGGTCATAGGGTAGTTCTATTTTCAACATTTTGAGGAACCTCCATGCTGTTTTCCAGAGTGGTTGCACCAGCTTGCATTCCCACCAACAGTGTAGGAGGGTTCCCCTTTCTCCGCATCCTCGCCAGCATCTGTCATTTCTTGACTTGTTAATTTTAGCCATTCTGACTGGTGTGAGGTGGTATCTCATTGTGGTTTTGATTTGTATTTCCCTGATGCCGAGTGATGTGGAGCACTTTTTCATGTGTCTGTTGGCCATCTGGATGTCTTCTTTGCAGAAATGTCTGTTCATGTCCTCTGCCCATTTCTTGATTGGATTATTTGTTCTTTGGGTGTTGAGTTTGCTAAGTTCTTTATAGATTTTGGACACTAGCCCTTTATCTGATATGTCATTTGCAAATATCTTCTTCCATTCTGTCAGTTGTCTTTTGGTTTTGTTAACTGTTTCCTTTGCTGTGCAAAAGCTTTTGATCTTGATAAGATCCCAATAGTTCATTTTTGCCCTTGCTTCCCTTGCTTTTGGCGATGTTCCTAGGAAGATGTTGCTGCGGCTGAGGTCGAAGAGGTTGCTGCCTGTGTTCTCCTCAAGGATTTTGATGGATTCCTTTCTCACATTGAGATCCTTCATCCATTTTGAGTCTATTTTCGTGTGTGGTGTAAGGAAATGATCCAATCTTCGACAAAGCAGGAAAGAATGTCCAATGGAAAAAAGACAGCCTCTTCAATAAATGGTGTTGGGAAAATTGGACAGCCACATGCAGAAAAATGAAATTGAAAAAAATGTAATATTTAAAATGGCTAGTCTAGCCATTCAGATTGTTCCTAGTTGTGCTAAGATGATGGAACCGTTCATGTGAACTTGAAGCAGGTGGGTTGAGAACACAGATTGATCTTGTGTGTTTTGTGAAAGTACTTGGAAGCAGAGTTTACCAGTGAGTTTAGGGTGTTGCAAAGGAAGATGGAAGTTCTATTGTCTATCGGCTACCCATAAGAATGCTGTTTGATGCAGTTCTGCCTGGGTTTGGATGTTTTTAAAAGAGTTATTAATGTTGCAAATTCTTACATAAAACTGATTTAAAATTTAAAAAAGATGATCAGACCATTATACTTCTGCACTAACCAGTCGCTGAACATGGGCTATCGTGCAAAGGGACATGACCTAAGCCAGGCAGATCTCTGAACTTAAGGACTCTCTGAAGGGGTTGACAACTAAAGGATGTTTGCTGATACAGTAGCTAAATCATCAAGTCCAGCCTCAAGAGAGGGATCTGGAAGTGCAGCTACGTGTCCCTCACAGTCCACCCCTCATGCTGCTTTGATCCATTTCATATCTGTATCAGACGCAGTTCCTCCAGGATTCTGGGGAACCTCTCGTCCTGGAGGAAATGTAGAAAAAGGTTGGTGGGATGAACAACTCACAATGCTCCAGTTGGTTTCAAGGTCACAGCTGATACTCATTTCCTCCTCCACCCTTGTTCTAGATTCCTTTCAGTCTAAAATAGCAACTCTGTTGGTATCCATGACTTCCCTGGTGACATGATGCAGACCATAATTCATGAGGAGTTTTAGCCCTTTGTCACTATTCCCTCTTCTGGTCTAGACCATTGAACTTACTGTTAGAATGGGGAATGGAAGTAATCAAGAGTGACCCTGGAGGACCACTTGGGCACACACATATTCTCCTGTTCCCATGGTGTAATAAGAGCCCCATGTCCTTCTGATGATGATGGTCAGTATCCACGGCAGGTTCTTGATTCCTCTTCTCATCTGCTCTTTCTTCTGCACAAGCAGACTGGAGTGCTAAGTTAGCAGTCACAGCTTTTGAGTCAATGTTACTCTTCACATGTTACCTGGCAGAGGGATTCCTCATGTAGAACTGAAGACCTTTAAACCAGCAAAGTCCAGATTTGTAGGGATCAGATGTGAATATTTTACAGAAGAGTCACTCAGACTGATAAGAAGAAGTTCATGGTTTCCAGGCCCATGAAGTCTTCCTACATCAGACTAGCACTATATAAATGTCTTTGATTCAAGGTAAAAATGGTGTCCCAGAGATCGCACCCTATTCTTATGTAGTATCACCCCTAACTGCCATTTAAGTTGTATTTTAAAAAATTAAAAAATAAAATAAAAAATTTTAAAAAATTTCTTAAAGTATTTTATTTATTTATTTGACAGAGAGAAACGGTGAGACAGGGAATACAAGCTGGAAGAATGGGAGAGGGAAAAGCAGGCTTCCCGCCCCAAGGAGAGAGCCTGATGTGAGGTCCAATCCTAGGACCCTGGGATCAAGACCTGAGCTGAAGGCAGATGGTTAACAGACTAAGCCACCCGGGTACCCATTAAGTTGTTTTTTTAAAGAGGTTTTCCAATGTTTAAAAGGACAGGAGTTTTTATTTTTTATTCATTTTTTAAGTTTTTATTCAATTTCCAGTCAGTTAACATACAAAGTCATACGAGTTTCAGGAGTACAATACAGTGATTCAACACTTCATACAACACCCGGTGCTCATCACAACAAGTGAACTCCTTAATCCCCATCACCTATTTCACTCATCACCCCCATCTCCCCTCTGGTAACCAGAAGTTTGTCCTCTATACTTTTTTTTTTTTAAGATTTTATTTATTTATTTGACAGATAGAGATCACAAGTAGCCAGAGAGGCAGGCGGAGAGAAAGGGGGAAGCAGGCTCCCCGCGGAGCAGAGAGCCCAATGTGGGACTCGATCCCAGAACCCTGGGATCATGACCTGAGCCGAAGGCAGAGGCTTAACCCACTGAGCCACCCAGGCGCCCCTGTCCTCTATACTTAAGAGTCTGTTTCTTAGGTTTCTCTCTCTCTCTCTTTTGCTTTTGATCCATTGTTTTATTTATTAAATTCCACATATGAGCGGAATCATATGGTATTTGTCTTTTTCTCACTGACTTATTTTGTTTAGAATAATACTCTCTAGTTCTATTCATATCATTGCAAATTCAAGATCTCATTTTTTATATATGTATATATTTTATATATGTGTATGTATATATACATATATGTACATAAATATACACACAGACACATACCTCATCTTCTTTATCTGGATATTCATCAACTGATGGACACATGGACTGCTTCCATAATTTGGCTATTGTTGGTAATTCTGCTCTAAACATCGGGCTGCATGTATCCCTTTGAATTAATCTTTTCATATTCTTTGGGTAAATACCTAGTAGCGCAATTGCTGGATCTGGGGTAGTTCTATTTAATTTTAGCCATTCTGACAGGTGTGAGATGTTACATCATTGTTGTTTTCATCTGCATTTTGCTGATGATGAGTGATGTTGAACACCTTTTCAAGCATCTGTTGGACATTTGTATGTCTTCTTTGGAAAAGTGTCTATTCATGTCTTCTGCCCGTTTTTAATTGAGAGTGTTTGCTTATTGGGTTTGAGTTGTATAAGCTCCTTATAGATTGTGGACTAACCCTGTATCAGATTTGTCATTTGTAAATACCTTCTTACATTCAGTAAGCTGCCTGTTAGTTCTGTTAATTGTTTCCTTAACTGTGCAGGGGTTTTCATTTTGATATAGTCTGAATAGTTTATTTTTGCTTTCATTTCCTTTGCCTTGGGAGATCTATCTAGAAAGAAGTTGCTATAGTCAATGTCAAAGAGGATACACATCCTGTGTTCACCTGCAGGATTTTTACGGTTTCCTGTCTCACAATTAGGTTTCCTCCATTTTGATTTATTTTTGTGTTTGGTGTAAGACAGTGGTCCTGTTTCATTCTTTTGCATTCTGCTGTCCATTTTCCCCAGCACCGTTTGTTGAAGAGACCATCTTTTTCCAATTTTCTTGTCTCCTTTGTCAAAGATTAATTAGCCATGTAGTTGTCGGTTTATCTCTTGGTTTTCTATTATGTTCTATTGATCTGTGTGTCTATTTTTATGCCAGTACCATGCTGTTTTGATTACTACAGCTTTGTAGTATTATGTGAAGTCTGGAATTGAGATGCCTCTAATTCTGCTTTTTCTTTTTCATGATTGCTTTGGCTATTCAGGGTCTTTTGTGATCCCACACACAGTTTAGGATTGTTCTAGCTATGTGAAAAATGGTACTGGCATTTTAATATGGATGGCTTTAAATGTGTAGATTGCTTTGGGTAGTACATACAATTTAACGATATTTGTTCTTCCAATCCATGAGCATGAAATGTCTTTCCATTTCTTTATGTCATCTTCATTTCTTTCATCAGTGTTTTGTGATTTTCAGAGTCTAGGTCTTTTATCTCTTTGGTTAGGATTATTGCTAGGTATCTCATAGTTTTTGTGCAATTATAAATGGGATTGATTCCTTAATTTTCCTTTCTGTTATATAGAAATGCAACAGGTTCCTGTATATTGACATGGTATCCTATGACTATACTGAATTTACTTATTATTATATTCTAACAGTTTTTTGGTGGAGTTTTTCTGGTTTTCTGTATGATGACACCTGCAGACAGTGAAAGTTTTACTTCTGCCTTACCAATTTAGAAGACTAGGACTTCTAATATTATGTTGAATAGAAGTGGTGAGAGTGGACATCCTTGTTTTGTACCCGACCACAGAGGAAATCTCTGGTTTTCCCCAGTGAGGATGATATTAGCGGTGGGTACTTTTTTCAAATTTCTGCATCTATTGAAATGATCATATGGTCCTTTTCCTTTACTTTATTAATGTGGTGTATCACACTCATTGATTTGTAAATATTGAACCACACTTGCAACCAAGGAATAAATTCCACTTGATAGTGGTGACTGATATTTTTAATGCATTTTGGGATTCATTTTGCTAGTATTTTATCGAGAATTTTTGCATCCGTGTTCATCAGGCATATTGGCCTATAGTTCTCTCTTTCTGTGGTATCTTTATCTGGTTTTGGAATCAGGGTAATGTTGGTCTCACAGAATGAGTTTGGAAGTTTTCCCTCCTTTGCTAGTTTTTGGAATATTTTGAGAAGAATAGGTATTAACTCTTCCTGATACGTTTGATAGAGGCCAGCAAATTTTAGAGGGTACCTCTCCTGCTCCTTTGCTTTAAGTAAGTCTTCTGATTGCATGCAATGTTATATGGAAACTCATGCAGCTAAATTCTGATCTTGTTCCAGAATATCTGGATGCCTGTTTTCTGATTCTCCCTCTGGTTCTGTCAAAAAATTCCAGCACCATACATCTGCCAGATCATACATCCCAAGAGGAAGATGCACTTTATCACAGCCTGGACCTGATACAGATCTTTCCTGCTCTGGGCCCAACTCAAAGCTGGCTGTCCTTACGATCACCTGGTATATTGGTTGGAGCAGTTTTCTTAGGTATAAAATATGCTGCTAAGAAAATATGAAGAGTCTGTCAGGCATCGTACTTCTTTGTCAGTAGAAGCTGCAAGTTGCAATAATTTGTCTTTTACTATGGATGGTGTATTAGTTTCCCAGGGCTGCCATAACAAAATACCCGACTAGATGGCATAAACAATAGAAATTGATTTTCTCACAGTTCTAGAGGTTAAAAATACAAGACAGCAGTGTCAGAAGGTTTTTATTTATTTGTTTTTACCTAAGGCCTCTCTCCTTGGCTTGCATATGGCCACCTATTTCTTTGGTCTCTACAGTCTTTCTTGTTTGTGTATATACCCTGTATCCGAACTTTCTCTTCTTATAAGGCCACCTGTCAGGTTGGATTAGGGTTACACAAATGGCCTCATTTTATTTATTTATTTTAAGATTTTATTTATTTATTTGACACAGAGAGAGAGAGAACACACGCAGAGGGAGCAGCAGAGGGAAAGGGAGAGGGAGAAGCAGGCTCCCCACTGAGCAGGAAACCTGATGTGGATCCTATCTCAGGACCCTGAGATCATGACCTGAGCCAAAGGCAGACACTTAACAGACTGAACCACCCAGGGGCCTTAATGGACTCATTTTAAAACTCTTCTTTTAAGACCCTAACCCAAATACAGTTATATTCTGAGGTCCAGTGTTTAGGGCTTCAACATATAAACTCAGAGTGGGGGACACAGTTCAATCCAAAGCATAAGGGATATACTAGAATGCCACTGACCAGCAGACATGTAAATTTTTACTCATGTGTCCAGGTCCTTAAAACTTTTGGATGTATCTCCCACTCTTTAGAGAGTGATAAAAATCAAGATTTCCAATATGCGAGGTACTTTTTGTTCATACAGTCTGATTAGTCTGACCTCATAGATCTAATGAATGAGTCTCTTGGGAGATTATATAGGGGCAACAAGCTAACACTATCTCCCAAGGACCTACCACACAATTTTCATGTATTAGTCAAAACAAGGCCATATGGAGTTAGATGATAAGCAGAATTTTCAGTTGAAATGCTCATACTTGACCATATAACAACAAACGTATACTGTTTTTTTCTCTTGTTTCTGAGAGGTTTTTTTGAAGACAAGTATCTTCAACCAGTGGCATAATTCCATTTTCACTTCCTATTAAGTCAAGTAAGAGCTACCTATCGAACACTGTATTCCTTTGGAGGAGCTACAGAGCACATTGCCACCACGGAATGACTTGAAAGATTTAAGCCTATTGATTCTTATAATAGCACTATTTAATTCTCTCATTTGGCTAATAAACAGTACAACAGGTCTTGCCGAATAGTATTAGATATCGGTAAAGTTAATCAAATAGATTTTGTAGCTACAGCTCAAGGTGTGGTCTCCTTACTGGAGCAAATCAGAGCTGCTAATGTTACTTTCTCTCTTTATGCTTAGTCCAAAGGAAACTTAAATATCCCACAATTTCACAGGACGTCCATGTTGATCTGTTAGTGATGTACATCGGAGAGGGTATGTGCTATGGTGAGTGCTATGAATTGTGTAAGACTGATGATTCACAGACCTGTACCCGTGGAACATATAATACATTATATGTTAATGAAAAAAACATCTTGCTGAGATAATAGCAGTTTCCTTAGATGTCTTGGGAAAATGTACAAATATTGCAGAAAAAAAACCCTCAAGAAAATAGAGCAGAATTCCCAGGAACCCACTCTTCTGAAGGCATGTTAGGATATCTCCTTCATGGTGAAAGAGAAGTATCTTATGGCCCTAAGAAAGATGTGTAACAGTGTGTGAGACTACTCTTTGGAGGTAACACTGCATTTTTATGCTGCCAGATTTTTGTGGGGGCCAGAGGAGAGAAAGCTCTCCAGCTGCAATTATAACATGACATATCCAAATATAATTAGTGTCACTAGTATATTTGGATGCTCTATGTAGCCTATGGTAAACTCAAATGGGACAACTTATATTGGAAACCAGTACAATTTTGGAGCAAAGCAATACTACCTTTTAAAAACAACTTTGGAGAAAAAATTGGTGAGCTGCTAATGGCTGCTAGAAAATACTGAAAGCAAGACCATGAAGCAGTGACTATGACAGCCAAGTGCTCGTCATGAATCAGATATTCGCTGAGATACCTAAACTTAATCCTTTTTTAAAGATTTTATTTATTTGAGAAAGAGAGAGAGAGAGAGAGAGAGAGCAAGCACGAGCAGGGGAAAGGGAAGGGGCAGAAGGAGAGGGAGAAGCCGACTCCCCGTAGAGCACGGAACCCGATGTAGGCCTTGATCCCAGGACCCTGGAACCATGATCTGAGGCAAAGGCAGACATTTAACCAACTGAGCCACCCAGGAGGCCCTAGCTAAAGATAATCTTGGCCTGCAAAAGAGCATTTTGTCACCAAGTAAAAATGGCAAACCCTGAAGACACAAATAACTCATATAATCATATTTTTTACACTCCTAATTTTACTTATACTACAATTATATTTCTACCTCAACTGAAACCCGAGGTCTCATGAGGAATTTTATATAATCAGATCACTGAGAATTAAAAATAAACATTTGAGTCTGGTTCACAGATATTTCTGTACAATATTCCAGGATCACTCAAAATTGAATTGTAAGATGTTATAGTTCCACTCTCAAATTACCCTGAAGAACAGAAAATGGAAATCCCAGCAGGAAGAAATCAGAGCAATCTAACCAGCAGAACATTCATGTTAGAAAAGAATTTTCTCAGGCTCTGGACCTATTACATGATGTTTATCTATATATCTGTATCTAGTCTTTCTTGTCTTTACTCCGCGAAGTTTGTTCTTTCCAAGGCCCTGTTCATCCAATAAGAATAATGTCTGTTGAGGCGTGTTAGGTGGCTCAGATAGTTAGACATCTGCCTTCGGCTTGAGTCATGATCCCAGGGTCCTTGGATTGAGCCCCGCATCAGGCTCCCTGCTCGGCAGGGAGTCTGCTTCTCCCTCTCTCTCCCCACTGTCCCCCCTGCTTGTGCTCTCTCACTCTCTCTGTCAAAGGAATAAGATATTATTATTTTTTTTAAAAAAGAATAATGTCTGCTACTTTATGACTAATGTAGAATCTTATAATACACCATCTGTCCGTGTAGGAAAATAAACAAGACTTCCTTGGTGACATAACAAACAACTTTTGCAAATATTTAAGTTTTCCTCATCTAATTTCCTGTGATCTCACAGGAAAAGTAACAATATAGGTTAGATTAGAGGATAAGTATAATCTGAACTACATGAAATTTCCCTCATTTAAGCAGACAAAAAGTACCACCATCGATTAACCAATTTTCCAGCAGGGGCAACCAATCTTGTTCACATGATCTACCTAGTCATAGGCTTGTACTGTACCACATCTATGGTGGAGAGGGCAAGACTTTGTTCAAAAATATAGATTTTACCTTGGATTTGCTATCCATGCCCATTCTTCCTCTCATAGCATTTATGAACTTGCTAGGGCTGTCATCACAAAACAGCACAGACAGGGTGGATTTGACCAACAGAAACTTATTTTCTGACAGCTCTGTATGCTAGAAGTGCATGTGCAAGGTGTTGGTAGGTTTGGTTTCACTTTCTGAGACGCTAGGGTTTAGAGCTTCAACATATACATTTTGGGGGGGGTTGGTTAGCCCATAATACAGAATGTATGAACTATCTTACACAATGATAATGCATCGATTCACAGACAAAGAAATAAGACAGGGATTGACTGCCCACGCGTGTCTGGAAATGAAAAAATTTACAATGATTGAGACACATCTTGACTCACTTTTATCAGAAACAGATAAATCAGGAAGATACAGAATTTATAGGAATATTGAGAACAAACCAAAGAGTTACCAAGTTTGTAGTAAACAACATTTGTAGGATGTATTCTTTTCTAGCACATATGAAATATTAACAAAAATTTTTGTCTATGTCCCAAAGGAATTCTCAATGAATATGAAAGAATCCAAAATATACAGACCACAATCCCTGAGTACAGTGTAATGAAGTAAGAAATCAATAATAGACCATTCTGTGTACAATAAATAATAAATACTTTGGAAACAATAAAACACAAATGGAGAAAATGAGAAACTATGAAGGAAATTATAAAATATTTAGAAATAAAAGGCAAGGAAAACATGACATATCAAATTTCCTGGTAGGCAACCAAAGTAGTACTTAGTGGAAAAACGTATGAGTAAAAATGCATACGTTCGAAAATGAAAAAGATAAAAAATTAATGGGATATTTGTTTCATTCTAGAAGTTAGAAGAAGAGTAACAGAAGAAACCCACAAAAATGGAGGGGTGTTAACAGCAGGAATTAATGAATAGCAAATAAGCATGAGAGAGCTTCAACACACTAACACTATTCTTTGAAAATTAATAAAACATACAAACTGCTTTTTAAGAGTATGCAGGAGAAAATCCTAGGAATAAGAAGAGACATAATTAAACATAGTACAGTTTTTTAAAGTAATAAAAGTATTATGAACAGTTTTGTCCTAATAAATTGGGGAAAACTTGAAACAGGCCATATATAAACTACCAAAAATGACTCAAGAAGAACTAGAAAATATGAATTAGGGCACAGAAAATCCATCTTTATTTAAATTGTTTCAGTTAAAAGTAAAAGAAGAGAATTCTTATTTCATTAAAATAAAAGAATGAAATCTTACTTTTTAATCTAGAAGGCTTTGAAGTCTGATAAGAGTTAGTAGGATAAGGAAGCTGCAGTCTTATGAGCATAGATGCAAAATCTTAAAAAACTTATTAAAAAACGGAATCCAGTAGTATGTAACATATATGCCATGACTCAGTAGTCTTTCTCAGGAATGAAAAGATGTTCCAACATAAAACAAATCGACTAATTCGCCTTTAAGAGATTAAAGGAGAAAAACTACATGATCACATAAATGAAAACAGAAGAGGGCATTCTGTAAATCAAACAGATGTTTGTAATAAAAACTCTTAGCAATCTAGATATTCCTCAAATGGGTAAAATAGATCTACCAAAAACCTGCAAGAAGCACACTTAAAGTGACAGTTTAGCTTTCATATCAGAACAAGAAGAGAACTTTCACCCTTGCTGCTTGTTCCCACATCACACTAAAATTCATAGTTAACAATAACAGAAGCAAAATAAAGAAGAACAAAGGAATTAGAAGGTAATATGAGTTTCATTTTGAAAATCCAATTCCAGTTACAAGATAAATCCATTTATAAATAATGATCTGACAGGAAGTCTGTAAGAATTGTAGATAAAAAAACAAAGAAAAGTAAAAATTTTTGCTAAAGGACTAAGAAGATGATCTGAATAAATGGGGAAACATCACAGTACAAGGAGTCACTTTTCACTTCTCTCTCCCTCGACCTCACATTCAGTCCTATCCTCTGTACCTCCAAAATATCTTGAATCTTTTGATTACTCTTTCCAAGCCACTATTCTTCCCAGCTTTGACTGTTACAGTAACCTCTAAACGGGTCCCTGTGCTTCCATTTTGTGTTTCCACAATCCATTCTCCACATACTACCCCAAAGGGTATTTTCTCAATGTAAAAACAGCCATAGCTTTCCCCTCACTAAATTCTCCAAAGGTTCTTCTTTGCAAATAAACTAAAATCCAAACTCTCACCATGCCCAAATCTCCTTTCTAGATCTCTTACTAAAATCTCTTCCATAAAATAAAATAAAATAAAATAAAATAAAATCCCTTACCACTGCTTTCCTCACTCATCTACCCCTAAACACGCTGGCCTTCTTCCCATTCTTCAAATGAGCCTCACAAACTGCTGTTCCTTTTGCCTCAATGGGTCGACCCCAAGGCTTTTTCTTGGCATGGACACTTCAGCTCAAATGGCAGCTCTTCTGAGAATCATTCCCTAATCGTACTTTTTAAGTGACCTTCCCCCAGACTCTCTCTCTCTCACACATACACACTGGTACTCACTGTGACTTCGACCCCATTTTATTTTCTCAAACGCATTAACCATAAAGTATTTTTGTTGTTGTTGTCAACAGTTCCTTCTATAAGTTCATAATAACGAGATGTGGTGAAACTTTCTTCTAATTTTCCTTTCTGTGTCCAGCACCCAAAGTAGTGTCTCACATGTGATCACAGCTGACTATGTCTCAGCAGAGAGGCACCATTTGGGCTCTAACTTCAGTAGGTCTTTGCAAAGTGTAAGAGGAGAAGAGGGCATTTTAACTGTATGCCCAGGGATAGCTGGGCAAAGAATGGAATATATATTTATAATTATATTTATATGCTTATATAGTTGATTATATCATTTTCTGAGACCAAGACTGAAGTCTAAATGGTAACAAACAGGAAAAACACAGCATGTCTTGATAAGTATTCTTGGCATTGTTGAAGCTATTGATTGTATTACTCTGGAGCACTCATTAGATTATGAATCATTTATCTTCAAATAAATTCCAAAAGCTTCAGTATTTTGGACAAAAGTGAACAGTCACGCATGTCCAAACAGTTGAGATGATAGAGAGAAATCTAGAGAGACTACATGAGTACTGCAATCTTTACTAATAGTTATTAGTAAATTAGAAAACAAGCAGCAAAACAAAACAAAGTAAGGTTACCTACCTAAATTAAACACCTGATCTGCACTAGGGACAAACACGACTTTTATTTTTGCAATTAGATATTCCAACCAGAGTGTAGTTACCACAGATTTGATACAAAAATGTATACAACAGCATATAATTTAATTCTGTGCATCTCCGGAGAACCCCAAATCACCAAATCATTTCACTCAAACTGGATTGATATTTGGAAGAAAAAGCAAAGCCTGAAGACTGTGACTCTGACGGCACAATTAGATATTCAACAGGCACAGATTTGTTCACCCTTGGGTTTGATGACTGGCAAAGAAAACTATTTGGATGATCCACATATTAAACAGCAGAATCTCACAACTGTGATTGCAAACAGAGTTAAATTTGAAGAAAAAGGAATAACGGTAATCTTCAGATTCTACTGAGTTTAAGTTAAATAGAATGCTTGACCAAAGATGTTGGCTTTTCTACAGAAGTTACAGAACCTTATTTAAATTACTCCTTTGAACTTCAGTAGCTCATTGTCAAAAGTAAAGAAAATACCACTTACTTCTGAGCTATTTGAAGATTTAGATTAAATAACACAGGTAATATTTTGCACATCTTCCCACTGGTATTTGTTTCAACCAACTTTTGCTGTGTAATAAAATTACCCTGAAATTGAATTGCTCAAAATAACAATGATTTATGAAGTCATGGTGCTGAGGGACAGCAATCTGGGCTGGGCTCAGTTGTATGATTCTTCTGCTGATCTTGCTTGGGTTTACTTATTTGGTTCCAGTCACTTGTGAGACCAGCTGGGGCTCGTTTGCATAATATAGCCTCACTCACATGATTGGTGGTCTTCAGAATTTGGCCAGGATGCCTTGGTTTTCTTCGATGTGGTTTCTCCTGCAAGCTAGCTCAGGCTTCTTCACATTATGGCAGCACTCCAAGAGTTAGAATGGGAACTACAAGTCCTCTTGAAATTTAAAATCAGAAGTAGCCTGTCACTTCTGCCACATTTTATTGGTCCAAAAGTCATACTGCTGGCATTGGTTAGAGGTGGGAAAAAGTCACCTCTTCATGGGAGAATCTAAAAAGAAATTATGACCATTTAATCTACCACAATAACCTTATTCAGTGGAATGATGGAGCAAAAGGGTTGGGTCAGGCTGGGTTGGAAAGTAAAGTGGAAACCGGATATATATAGATACTTGAAAGAAATCTGTCTGTGAAGAAAAATGAAACTGTGGTAGCTAAAAGATGCAGGGTCAAAAAAACTTTCCTTTAGTGTTTGGATTAGAGAGAAACAATAATATTCACGTTCATATGCAAAGAGGCATTTTATTTATTTATTTTAAAAAGATTTTATTTATTTATTTGACAGAAAGAGATTGCAAGTAGGCAGAGAGGCAAGCAGAGAGAGAGAGAGGAGGAAGCAGGCTCCCTGCCGAGCAGAGAGCCCGATGTGGGGCTCGATCCCAGGACCCTGAGATCATGACCTGAGCCGAAGGCAGAGGCTTAACCCACTGAGCCTCCCAGGCGCCCAGAAAGAGGCAATTTAGAAGCATGGAAGCATGGAAGACATTGACAACAGATGATAGGAAATGAGTAATGGAATAAAATTCTAGAAGGAATGGCCAGCAATGCACTGGAGGAAATAGAACCTTCCTTGGGACCAAAGGAAAGGAGTTAAGAATTGGTTGCTACCAGCATGAAAATATTTGTAGAAAGCACTGAGCAATTACAGGGAACCATACCAAATGGCTTTTCTTGGTGAAACAGGAGCTGTGCTGATGCTAGAGATGGTTCGGAAGGCCATGAATTTGTAGTGATACAAATGTGCACTGAAGTATAACTTTGGCCAGCATTGCTCAGTACCAACTTCGAGGGAGTCAGAATTAGGATGTTTCTGTATCCTTGTAGATGAAGGGCAAGAGGACAAAAGAATTGAGTGGTAATTTAAAAAAAAAAATCATTTAATGGACAGACTGTGAAATATAATCTTGATTTGTAACTATAAATGGAAATGAAGGAATTGGCTAGGTTGTGAGAAATCTGTAAGGTTTAACAATCATAGTGGTAAGATATAAGAAAATGAGAAACATATACACATAGAAAAGGATTTTGAAAACAAAGGATTGTGGGACTATACAGTGTGCCTGCAACAGTCCTAGTATGATTTCTAACAGACCTCCTCTTACACCTTTCATTCTCAAGAGCATCCTGGGTTGGACAACAAATTATATTATTACTCATCATTTTAGATTTTTAGATTGGGGGTACTAAGTATTTCAGGGTGCAGGAACAATGAACATGTCCTTCTTAGGCTTCTTTTATAATAAGAAATATAATTGATCAACGGCCCCAGCTGTTGCTTTGTACTGAAATCTATCTAAAGTTTGTGCCAAGTGCACACCTCCCATGCACTACTCCCCACCAGTGACTAAATAATACTAAAGTGACAAAATAATACTGAGGTCAGCATGTTCCTGGGAGACAAAGGACGTCTTTATTGGTCTATTTTCATTCAAGGGCATCCTGATGGCTTTGCTCAAAGTTCTTGAGATTCCACCGGAGTCCAGATTGCATCCACCCGACTTTCTCTCCCTCTCTTCTTCCGTGGCGTTCAGAAGAGTTGACAGCTCTTCCAGTTTCCTCAGCTCACTCCAGATTCTCCTTCATAGTCAGTCCCCCAATAAAATCCTTGCACATTCCATCTTCTCTTCGAGTCTGCTTCTTGGAGGACCCAGGCTAAGATAATGGTACCCAGAATGGTCCAAAACATTGAGTAGGATAAGGAATTCTAACTGGTTCACATAACCTTCATCTCTACCCCACACTTCAATCCACACAAGATGAAGAGGACACAATATTGATTAATTCCATGGAGAGTTCTTGGCCCAAAAAAGTTATTCATTGGCTAAATAGTTCACCTGTGCTATACCTTGAGAAATATCTCAGTAGAGGAGAATGCTGCGGCAGGTGCAAGGACACAGGATTTGGAATATATGAGCAGACGAGTGTGTACAAAGACAGTGGAGTTGGCTGGTTAATGCTAAGCTGTGTTGACACACTGCAAACAGATTATAAGAGACTTAGAGCTGTTAACAAGCAGTTAATAGCTAAGTGCAGGAACCAAGGGCCTCAGTGGTAGAATATAAAGAGGCCTTCATCACCCACAGCAGAAGGCCAAGACACAATGAAACAGCAGGCTGAACAACTAATTGTGAGAGTAGCAGAGCTCCAGAGACACTAAAGCAGGTCTGTTATGTGAAGTTCAGGACCCTGTTAGGGAAAACCCAGTATCCTGAAAACATGAAGGGACACACTGGATGGCTGTCCTGAGCATACTTACTCTATAGCCCTCCCATACTCCACACACAATCGCACTAGGCATGATGTGTCGATGGCCCTCTCTTCCCATATAATGGATAGAACTGTTGTAATTCAAGAGGCTGCAGAAGCCTCTCTGCCCCAAGGCCATTGGTGCCTCTTCAAGAGTTTTTCCCATCTACACTCCTCGCCAACAGGCTTATAAATAGTATCAAATTCCAGTGTAATCTTTTTTTTTTTAAGATTTATTTATTTATTTGGGAGAGAGAGAGAGAGAGCATGCAAGTGAGTGGGGGGAGGGGCAGAGGGAGAAGGAAGGAGAGAATCTCATGCAGACTCCCCACTAAGCATAGAGCCAGACATGGGGCTTGAACTCACGACCCTGAGATTATGACCTGAGCTGAAATTAAGAGTTGGACAGTTAACTGACTGAGCCACCCAGGCACCACAAATTTCAGTATAATCTGATTGTGGACAAGCTGGGACTGATAAGGAAGTTAACAGATTATATACTTAAAGAATTGGAGGAATAATCCAGCATATACCAATAGGAACTAGGGGGACTCCAGGGACTGTTTTGAGGGTACCTGATGGGGTAAGAAGTAAGGATGAATAAGCAAGAATTCATTGACTTTGGAAATTTTCTTGGGGCATGAGGTTTAATCCTAACAAGGACTCCAGAGAATGAGGCAAACTTGCTGTTAGGATGATTCTTACAAGCCTTGAAAAAATGATGGCCAGTGTTCAGTAAAGAAGACATGCATACATTTCCCTGCAAGATGAAAAAAGAGAAAATAAAGAAGCTTAGGGAAGTGGACATCCAAGAATCGATACATTAAGGCCAGAACTCCACAACAGATTTATGTTTCCTGAGAGAAGCCACAGTATACACAACTCATCAAGGTCATCAGGATTGTACTGATGATAGGGACACAAGCATCACTGAGAATTTCAGTGGTGGTTCTCCTCATTAAGGTTGGGTTACTATTAGGAAAGGCACCTGCAGAGCTGGACTCATTAATGGCCATGGTGATGATGGAACCATGATATAAAAGAGGCTAAGGGATAGTGCTTCACTACCAGAAGTGGAAGGCCACATTTACCACAATTACCAGGAAGACCTGAGGAGCAGCTGAAAGTGTTTGACCCATGGTGAGCTGCAGATTGTTAATACAGCATTGTATTACTAGGGACAAAATGAAGGGTAGACAACAAGGGTGCTGCTTAATATTTACAACCAGAAAAAGAATGGAGAAGCAGAAGACTGAGGGAGGTCACCCCAATAAAAAAGTCACAATCCTTTTGTCAGTTCCTAGACCTGAGATAATTTTCAGTTCTAGAATCCATCGACTGAAAAGGAATCTGAATCTCTAGGGGAACGGACTTCATAACAACATGGAAAATATATGCCAGGACAATTCCCCTAGGCCTTGCCCAAAGGGACCTATGGTTATTTACTCACATGACTGATAAAATAGGAATAACTAGGCATTTCAAGAATTATTAGATGCAGAATGTGAGTTGATACTAATACACAGAGGCCCAAGGAATCACTGTAGCTCCTCTGTGGGGTAGGACCCTATGAAGATCGGGTAATAAAGAGTCCGGCCTAAAGGCTGGCTCACAGTGGGCCCAGTGGTCATTTACCCAGATGCTAAGTATATAATCAAAATGGATATACTTGCCATTTGGAGTAATCCCCACATTGGGGGAGGGGGGCCCTTGGCTTGGAGTAAGGGATATACTGAAGAAGGCCAAGTAGGAATCACTGAAAATGTTCCCCATCTACTCCAGAGAAGATATTAATTAAAAACCAATGTATACATATTATTGGAGGTAGAAATTATGGTAATTATAAAGCCCCAAAACATGTTGAGGTGGTGGTCCATATCTCATCTACAATGAATGCACCAAGGAGGCCATTAAGAAATTTAACAGAGGGGCACCTGGGTGGCTCAGTGGGGTAAGCCTCTGCCTTTGGCTCAGTTCATGATGCCAGGGTTCTGCGATCGAGCCCCGCATCAGGCTCTCTGCTCAACGGGGAGCCTGCTTCCCTCTCTCTCTGCCTGCCTCTCTGCCTACTTGTGATCTCTGTCTGTCAAATAAATAAATAAAATCTTAAAAAAAAAAAAAGAAAGAAAGAAACATAACAGATCCTGGAGAATGATGGTAGACTACCAAAGACTGAATTAACCAATATAAGCCCTGATTATAGTTACCATGCCAATTATAATATCACTGCTATAGCACATTAATAAGGACTATCGTACATGGCAGCGAACAATGGCACCATCAAATATTTGGAGACCTGAAAGAAGAAAGACAGATTCATAAGGCAAGGAGTTTAGCAGTAGAGGCATGTGGATGGGCCTATGGGAGAACAAAAAGTGAACATGTTTGTGCTACAAGTCAATACCCACCGGAAAGCATCTACCTTAGAAGAAACAGTGTACAACCACGTTGACAAAATAACTTGGCCAGTTCACCTTAGTCAGCCTTCATCATTGGACATGAGAAAACCGGCAGAATGGGCACATGAATATGTCTACGGTGGCAGAGATGAAAGCTACATGTGGGCCCAACAGCATAGATTCCAACTTAAGAAGGGTCCTTTAGTTACTACTGCCTCTCAATAATAAAATTGTCGGCAACAGACACCAACACTGAGCCCCTAGTCTAGCAGTATTCCTTGAAGATTCTTACTGGCCAAGTTGGCTATCTGAGACTCTCTCATCCCAGAAGGGCAAGTAGTTAATCCTCACAGGGACAGGTAATTATTCAAGGCATGAGTTTGCCTTCCTGTTTGTAGAGCTCCAGCCAGTACCACAATCTGTAGACTTATGCAATTCCTGATCTCTAGGCCTGCAATCCCACACAACATAGCGTCTGATCAGACTAACCTCTCACAGAAAGAGTGGGCCAATGACCACTGGTCCACTGGTCATATGACATACCACACCATGCAGAGGCAGCAGGTCTCAAAGAACTCTGGAACAGCCTTCTAAAGGTACAACTGAAGTATTAGCTAAGAAAAAGCACTCTGAAGACAGAGTGAAAACTTTGAAGATAGAGTATATTTGTTAAATCACAGACCCCCTATATTAAGGATGCTGAATTTGGGAACCTAGGGCTGGAAGCAAGAAAGGCCCCAATTACCTTTACTCCTAATGACCCTCTGAGAGGCTTATGCTTTCTGTCCCCTCAACTCTGGGCTCTGCAAGCCTGGAGGGTCTGGTTCCCAAAGCAGGTACACTCTCCCTTTCCAGTGAACACAGCAAGGTTCCCAATGAATTACAAGTCAGAGCTGATTTCTACAGTTCTTTGGACTCCTTGGGCCCAGAGATAAGAAGGTGAGAGGAGGAGTCACTGTCCCTGCAAGGGTCATGGATCCTGGTGCTCTGGAGGAGGCAGGGTGGCTTTTCCAAAATGGCGGCCAGGAAGATTTACATGTGTATCCCAGGTGATCTACATGGGTATCTCCTATTATCCACTTGATCCACTGTAACTAAATAACAGCAAGTCTCGTACCACTCTATCCTGAAGGTTTGGGTTCTACCACCAGAAATGCTGAGCAGACAGCTGAAGGTCAGGTAAATTTAGAATGGGTAGTTCATGAGGGGGAGGATTGGGGCAGTTGTTTCAAGACCAACTGCAACGACTGGGGTTGTTGCCCATCCCCCTAACTACCTTCTTCTGAGCTCTCCTGCAGAATGAATTGTCCATGGGAACTCTGTAGGAAGTTCTCCACAAAACTTTATGGAAATTAGATCTGCATGGCCCAACGGCTGGATGGTGGCAGCCATAAGAATGCACTCACAGACCTCCTACTACAGAGACCATAGATAACCATAGGCCTCAGCTGCTGCACTCAGAGATCCATCCTTGTGGTTGTGATGAGTGCGTCTCCCATCGTCTTCACCCAGTATTTGAATACTAAGGAAGTTACAAAGGTAGACCCACTCCAGGAAGACACGGGGAGCCAGTGGTAGTTGACTTTGGCTCAAGGAGTGCCCCATGGCTTTATCAAACCTTCCTTAGAAAGCACTGCAGTCTAAGTCCCTTTCACCCAACCTTCTTTCCATCCACCCTTCAGCTGAGGTCATATCTGGGGTGGAGATTTGACTGCTTCCTCAGCCTCCCCAACATCACCATATTTACATCCACATGGCATTTCTCCTAATAAAACTCTTGCACATTTCATCCCTATTAGCATCTTCTTTGAGGGTTCCAACTGATACTAAAGGTAACTAATGAGAAATGTACATTATGTACTTGGGAGTGGATGGCTGAAATGGAACGGGGTCACTGGAGTTTAGGAGGTGAAGAAATGAAATACTAGGTTTTGGTGTGGGTCATTCAAGTTTGTTATTAACAAAATCCCATTAGTGATGGAAATAGAGATGGTTGTAAAGTAAATAAAACTGTAAAGATAGCTGTAAAGTGTTCAGTGAAAATAAAAAGGCCATCCTGGAGAATATCTGAACCTAACTAAATCAGAAGCTAATGGGTAGTATAGCAAAAAGAATGATGCTCCATGAAAATGTTTTACAGAGGGACGCCTGGGTGGCTCAGTCGGTTAAGCGTCTGCCTTCGGCTCAGGTCATGATCCCAGAGTCCTGGGATTGAGTCCTGCGTCTGGTTCCTCGCTCGGCAGGAAGCCTGCTTCTCCCTCTGCCTACCGCTCCCCCTGCTTGTGCTCTCTCTCTCTCTTTTTCTGACAAATAAACAAATAAAATCTCTAAAAAAAAAGTTTTACACAGATAATATTTCCATTTTATAAATGAACATAAATACAAATATGACTAAATAGATGCAATCTACACATTCTATGCAGAATATAGAATACATAGAATATATGTGTAGAATATATTTAAAACATATAGATACATAAATAGATATAGAATATAAGTATATTTTCTATCTATAAATAGAATATATCTAGGGACACCTGGCTGGATCAGTTGGTAGAGCATGCAACTCTCCATCTCAGGGTTGTAAATTAAAGCCCCACGTTAGGTGGAGAGATTATTTAAAAATAAAATCTTTAAAAAAGAGAAAATATCTATATATGTATACATCTCTAGTTCTATATCTATGTATCTATACTAGTGTAGTGCAGTATAGTATACGATAAAGGTAAGTTGCTTATCAGGAACATGCATTCCAGTGAGCGGGTTAGAAAAGGTTGGCAGTGATATTGTAATGAGTATACAAGTCAAGAATAACAAAAGGCAGAGCAAGATAGGGTGAGACTATAGGAAAAGTTAGGTGAAAAGAAGGTAGTATAAAAGGGTGATAGAGGTATAATTTATGTAGCTTTATGGTTCCAAAGAAATTATAGCATTGTTCCTGGTTAACAAACACTGGTATCTTAGGATTGGTACGTTTTACTGTTTGCTGCCTAGTTAGACATCCTTGGCCTTTGCTTGGGATTTCAAACTCAACAGAGAAAAAATGGATTTTGCACTATGAAATATCCATGATGTCTTTATTTCTGTTAAAATTACTTCAATTCTCCTATTCCTTTGTATTTCTCCACGTTCGACATTTTGTATAGCTTCTTCACCCTACTCATGGGACACAAACTCACTACATCAATCACGCCTTACATTTATACAGTGATTTGCAAAACGTTCACATTCAGAATCTCATTTATGTTCACTAACAAGTAAGGAAGTGAAGGGATTCATTTTCCCATTTTAAAAAAGAGGGAACTAAGAGTTTGAACATACTGGAACTTCTAACTTCAAGTTCTGTGGCCAATTTTCACCAATGTGCAATGTATCAGTAAGCCTTTTTGAGCTATTTAGGGTCTAAAAGAAAAATTAGAAAACAGAACCTCTGCTCATATTTCACAAATTACATGATTCTGAATGATATCAGAGATGATTCTTTGAAAGGAAGGATTAATTTATAACTATTTATATGAAATAATGTATTTAAAGCCACAAATTTCCAGTTCTACAGGAGGATCTTGTATCACACTAGCCCTTGGCAGAATTAGTCATTGTAAACACTAAGATATTATCTAAAATATTAGGACCTATTTTTATCTTACACTTTTAGAGGTTTTATCTTATCTTTTACCTTTTTTATCTTAACCTTTATCTTATTTTATTTTCTTATCTTATCTTTTATCTTACACTTTTAGAGAAACCTGAAAGGGATCTCACTGTGCGGTAGGCAGAATGGTACCCAAAAGATGTCTATGTTCTAATCACTGGAATATGGCAAAGGGGAATTAAGAATACATGTGTTAGGTGTTAGGAAGGCTGTGTTCCTTTCCAGAGGCTCTAGGCCAGAATGAATCTCCATGCTTTTTTCAACTTCCGAAGACGCCCCATTCCCTGCTCATATCCTCCTTCCATCTTTAAAGCAAGCGATGGTTGGTCAAGGATTTCTATGTCGCTGACTGTGACTCGTACACCTTTCTCTTCTGTTCATATAAGGACCCTGTGGTTACGCTGGGGCAGTCAGACCATCTTAAGGTCTGGTGATTAACAGCTTTAATTCCACTTTGCCATATTCCAGTGATTCTTAATTCCCCTTTGCCATATTCCAGTGATTAGAACATAAGACATCTTTTGGGTACCATTCTGCCTACCGCACAAGGCCCACAAAAGTGGGTAAAAGCAGGGGAAAAGGGAAAGAGTTCAACCTCTGGACGGAGGGCACTCAAGGAAGTAAGAGTCACATTTGAAAAGCTTTTAGTCTAAAGGCAGCCCCGTCCATGTTGCACAGAAAGGCCTTGTGTTAAGCAGGAGGCTGCAAGGAGGCCTCCAAGTCTACATATATACTTCACTCAAACCCCGCGAATTCCTTAACTGCTTCTCAGTGAGGAAGACCACAGAGTAACTGTCGGATGTCTGAAAGAGCTAATCAGAGATTTCAGATGCTTCCTAATGTAAGGGAGAGTAGTGACAGACTGTACGTCACTATCTCCCAGGAGAAACATCAGTCTCCTTCAGAGATAGAGGACAGAATCCAGATTTTCTACAATATATAATGTAGCAACAACAATATCTAGTTTCTAACTAAAAATTACTCCATATGCCAGGAAACAAGAAAAGAGTAAAGAAGAAGAAAGTTAATAGAAGCCAATACCAAGATGCCTGAGATGACATAGTTAGGATACAAGGGCATTCAATTAATTTGATATGGATATGTCCAAAGTGGTAAAATATTGCCATAATGAGTGAAGAGAAAGGAAGTATTAATGACAAAATTAAGACTATAAAAGATAGGGAGAAGAGAGACCTGAAAGAAGCCAACTGAAATTAAAATTCATTAAATGAGCATATATGGCCCCGGGAAATTAGAGTCAATTACTTGAAGGCAAATTAGTAGAATACACACAATTTGCAGAATAGAGAAAAATTCATGATTAAAAAGAAATAAACAGAGCCACAGTGACATGTGGGAAAATGTCAAATCACAAACATGTAATTGGAGTTCCAGAAAGAAAGGAGAGAGTAAGGGAGAAAAGTTGTTTAAATAAATAATAGCTGAAATTGCTCAAATTTGTTTAAAAATATCAACTTACAAACTCAAGGAACTATAAACAAACATTAAGCAGGATAAATTTTTTTTTTGTTATGTGTTTTTTTTCTTCCAATTTTCATTTAGATTCTAGCTAGTTAACATACAGTGTAATATTGGTTTCAGGAATAGAATTTAGCGATTCATCCCTTACATACAATACCTGCGCTCATCACAAGTGTCCTCCTAATGTCCATC
Organism: Enhydra lutris kenyoni; assembly: GCF_002288905.1. Taxonomy (NCBI): domain Eukaryota; kingdom Metazoa; phylum Chordata; class Mammalia; order Carnivora; family Mustelidae; genus Enhydra; species Enhydra lutris. Next base: position 5,444,392 of record NW_019154149.1, on the reverse strand, counting down.
CCCCATCTAGCCCACCCTCCCACGCATACCCCTCCACCAGCCCTCACTTGCTTCTCTATCCTCAAGAGTCTTTTAAGGTTTGTTTCCCTCACTCATTTTCCCCCTTCCCATACATTCATTTGTTTTGTTTCTTAAATTCCACATATGAGTGAAATCATACAGTATTTGTCGTTCTAAGGAGGATAAATTTAAATGAGTGAGAAGAGCAAAATAATTAAACTGATATCAAATCTCAAACATAGTAGGCAAGGCAACAATGTAGAAACATTTTGACAAATCTCAGTGAAAGTGCATCGAAGGATTTCACTGTTTATTCAAGCTGCCCTTTAATTATCAGGGCTTTAGAAAAGCAGCTTTACACAAGCAAGAACATGAGGATATTCTTTAACCATAAGTCCTTTTTGAGAATGAACACTGGGAAGACATCAAGAGAAAAGACTGATGATATTTAACTAAAACAAAAGTGGGGTAGAGGGTAAGAAAATGAATTTATAAATCTTATATGCTATGACAAAGTAGCAATTACAGACTGGCCAGATGCAGGCCCTCCCCAGAAACAGAGAGAAGGATTCCATTTTGCAGCCTTGCCAGAGCACCTGAAGACCCCCGGTGCTAGTTGTGATCTCAAGGGGAGGTTTCCTGACCCTGAGATTAGACCATCTTATTGTGCATTGACCGCTGGGGTGCAGGACACACCTTTAGGAGTTCATCTATATCCAGTCTTTTGCCTTTGGTTAACTCTTGGTGTAATGTATTCTTTGGGTTTAGACAACTGTATAATGACATCAATCCATCATTACTGCATCACACAAAATATTTCCATTGCCCTAAAATCCCCTGCACTCCGTCTGTACATCAAGCTTTTCCCCTAAACCCCTGGCAACCACTGATCTTCATAATGTCTCCATAGTTTCGCCTTTTCCTGAATGTCAGATAGAATCATGCAGTCTGGATCCTCTTTACATTGGTACCTTTTACTTAGTAATAATATTTAGATTTTAGTGCATTTAAATTTCCCCCATGTTTTTTGATGACCTGATACCTCGTTTCTATATAACAATGAATAACAATGCATTGTACAGATTTACCATTTTATTTATCCATTCACCTATGAAAGAACATCTTGGTTGCTTCCTCGCTGTGGCAATCATTAATGAAGCTACTATCAATGAGATGTGGAGGTTTTTATGGGGGGGATAAATATTCAACTCATTTGGGTTAATAGCATCCAGATTGTTGGATCATATGGCACATTGTCCTTTTAATTTGCATTTCCCTGGTGACAAGGTGATGTGGACTATCTTTTCATATGCCTGTCTACTGTTCCCATTTCTTCTTTGGTGAAGTGTCTGTTCAGATTCTTCATCACCATTTAACACTTGACTAAAGGTATTACTCAATGGAACTCGACAAGGGAGGAAAAACCAATCTGAAGTATCATAACCGGTAAAGAAGCGATGCTATCTCTAATTTCAGATGCTCTGATAGCACATCTGAAAATCTCTAAAGATTCAATGATAAAACAAATTGAGACAATAAAAACATTCAGTAAGATAGAGCAGGATATAAATTAATGTACAGAAATTACTAGCTTTCATATAGAAAAACAATTCCGAGTTAGGGGAAATAATAGCACAGAAAATACCATTTACAGCAGCATCAGAGATTATTTTTGTAGGAATAAAATGAACATGAGAAGTACGAAACTTATACAAAGAAAATGTTAAAACACTTGAAACACATCCAAGCAGACCTGGACACACTGAAAGCACTATGCCTTGATCTTCCATAGGAGGGATCAACATCATAAAGATGTTCATTATCTCTGTTAACTTATAAATTTAATGTGATTCTAATAAGAATACTTATTCACATTTAAGTGGAGCTAGATATGTTGATAATAAAGACAAATTGATAATAAAATTTATATAGAAAACAGTCATGCAGGTAGAGCAAGGATAATACAAAAACAAACAAACAAAACTGCAAGGACGGACTAGCCGTATCAGACATTAACACATATTGTAAAGTCCCATTAAATAAAACAGAGTAGGGTGCCTGGGTGGCTCAGTTGGTTAAGCGACTGCCTTCACCTCAGGTCATGATCCCAGAGTCCTGGGATTGAGCCCCACATTGGGATCCCCGCTCCGCAGCAAGTCTGCTTCTCCCTCTGACCTTCTACCCTCTCTCATGCTCTCTCTCAAATAAATAAATAAAATATTTAAAAAAAATAAAAATAAAACACAGTAGTTTTATGACACATGAATAAAAAGACCAGTGTGATAGAATAGAAATGCCCCAAAATAATCTTACCACATAACAAAATTCAGTATATGATTAATGTGGCATCGCAAAACACCGGGGGAAAGGTAGACTTCTTGAAAAATGGTGCTGTGGGCATGCCTGGGTGGTTCAGTTGGTTAGGCGTCTGCCTTCAGCTCAGGTCATCATCCTGGGGTTCTGGAATGGAGCCCCACATCAGGCTCAATGCTCAGCATGGAATATGCTTCTCTTTCTCCCTCTCCCTCTGTGTGGCCTCTCTCTCTTGCTGTCATTCTCTCTCAGATAAATGAATAAAATCTTAACAAAAAATGGTGCTGTGAAATTGGTTGAGGATTTTGGAAAAGATGTAATCATAACTACCTCACACCAAAATCAAGAACAACCTCCAAATAGATTACGTATCTAAATGTAAAAACTGAATGACACCAACACTGGAAGAAAACGGGTGAATTTCTGTCTATCCTATTTATACAGCAAAGTCTTCCAGCGATGGCTTAAAATCCAGAGGCAAGAAGAAAAAATATTTATGACTTTGGTGCTATGTAAATATTAAAAAACTGTTTCACAGCAACCAACAAACACCCACCATAGATAAATCAAAAGGTAACTGCCAGTCTGGGAACAAATGCTTGGAGTATATGTCATATACAGAGTCAATATCCCTAATATATGTGAACATCTCAAAATCAAGGGGGAAAAACCCTCAAAATCTTGATGGAATAAATGAAGAAAAGATAGGAACAAAAAATTCACAAAAGCAGATGTAAAAATGGCCCTGAAGCAGGTGAGAGCATGTCCATTCTCACTCCTATTTGGGGAAGGGCAAATTAAAACCATACGAAGAGGCAATCTGCCACCTATCAGACTGACAAAAATTCATTAAAATGACAATACATGATGTTAGTGACGCTGCAGTAAAATGGATATCTTCAAACACTGCTGGTTCACATTCGAGCTGATAACATTCCATGGGAGGAAAATTCAGTAATATCCAACAAAAGTACAAATGTACTTATTATTTGACAACAATTCTACGTTGGGAAAGTTACCCTGAAGATGTACCTCCACAAATAACAAAAATATGCACATAGATATACATGTAAGCATTATGAGTAATTATAATATATTGAAACAACTTGAATTCTCATGGAGAGAAGAGTGATTGGATGAATTATGGTAAATCATATATTGCAATATGATACAGCTGTAAAAAAGGAAAAGCTTGGTTTCTGTAAAGAGATAAGAAAGTTCCAAAATACATTGTACATAAAAAATTCAGTCCAGAAGATTATCCTGGATAATGGTGTAATATTTTGTGTAAGAAAGGTAAAGAAGAAAATTACACACACAGATACACTCATTTGACAAAAAGAAAGACAAGGAGAATAAACCAAAACTAATGAGGTCATTTATATAGACAGAGTGGTCAAAACATATGGACAATTAGATTGGGGAAAATGGAGTTGGAAGAGAACTTTCTCTAAGTATAATGTTTTTTACATAATGCTAACTTTTAGATCTTGGTTAATATTTCTTAGAATCTATAATAATGACATTAATTTAAAAAAAAAACCAAAAACTACAAGGATGAGAATTGGGACCCAAAATGGAATACAAACAAAATCAAACAAATATAGCGGTCTTATAGGACATTCACACAACCATAATGAAGAGCTTTTCTAACTTTGGGAAAAAATACTATGACTATTAAGATTACTTCATCTATAAAAAAAATAAAAAATTTAAAAAAAATACCATGACTGAATTTCTAGGGGCAAAGACAAAAATGACCTTAAGGAAACCCTGTACTGTAGTTAATAGGTCATTTTGTTTTGTTTTTTAAAGATTTTACTTTTAAGTAGTCCTTACACTGAATCTGGAACTTGAACTCCCAACCCCAAGATCAAGAGTCACATGCTCCACCAACTGAGCCAGCTACCTTCCAAGATTTTTTTTCACAGAAGTATGTTACCAATTTTCAAATTTCTTCAAATGTATTCTAGAATTGAGCAAATAAGTAAAATATTGTATACAAAGAGTGCTCTATTTCTCACTGTTAAAGAAAGGAAGGAAGGGATGAACCTGTGACATTTGAGTACAATTGGCAGTTTTAGTATGACCCTGTGGTCTTTAATAAATTTACAAGGAAATGTAGACATTGATAGATGTATACATAAATACATACATATCTTATCTCTGACCATCGAGGCAGCCTACTAACAATGACACCCTGCTATCAGTGAACACAATTAGCACTTGGGTCCTGAGTTCAAATTACCATGAAACAGCAAAAGGAATGAGGGATTAGCAAAATAAGTCAATCAGAGAAAGAGAATTATCATACGATCTCCCTGACATGAAGAAGTTGAAAGGCAAGGTGGGGGGTTTAGGGGGAAGGAAAGGAATAAATGAAACAAGATGGGATCCGGAGGGAGACAAACCATAAGAGACACTTAATCTCACAAAACAAACTGAGGGTTGCCAGGGGGAGGGGGGTCGGGAGAGGGTGGTTGGGTTATGGACATGGGGGAAGGTATGTGCTATGGTGAGTGCTGTGAAGTGTGTAAACCTGAAGATTCACGGACTTTACCCCTGGGGCTAATAATATAATGTTAATAAAAAAATTTAAAAAAAAAAAGGAATGAGGGATTCATGGAGAAGTGGTTGATTCCAGGGCATTGGCAGGAAAGTAAAACCTCAGCCTGAAACATCTTACGGTACCAAATCATAAGGAAGTGCACACGAAGTGACAAGGACACAAAAGCCAAGCTGAAGGGGCTCTCAGTGGCCCGATCTGGGACAATGCAAGCAATAAAGTAAACAATAATGGTTGTTAATTTGTTTTGTTTTTGTAGATTCCACATGTAACTGAAACCATATAGTATTTGTCTTTCAGACTTACTTCATTTAGGTACCCTCTAGGCCCATAGATATGGTCAGAAGAGGGGGTTGGGGAATGGGTGAAATAGGCGGAAGGAGACCAAGAGGAACAAACTTCCAGTTAGAAAATAAATAAGCCACGGGGAAGAAAAATATAGTATAGGGAATATCGTCAATGACATTGTTATAATGTTGTATGGTGACACCTGGAAACTAGAATACTAGGGTGAGAATCACATAATGTAGAGAATCACCAATTCACTGTGCCATACACCGGAAACTAATATAACATTTATGCCAACTAAAAAAAAGAAAATTGTACCCTGTAAAAAAAAGAAAACAACAAATTCCGTTAAGTTCCTGCTGTGATAAATAATAATTTAATAAATAAATGGGGGAGTAGGGAACTTTCTTCCTCACAATATAACTCCAAGTAATAAAATTAGAAGGAATGATTGAAATAGAAAAATACTCATTTGCAGGGCACCAGGCAGGGTAGCACAACTGGTTGAGTGTCTGACTCTTATTTTCAGCTCAGGTCGTGATCACAGGGTCATGAGATTGAGCCCCACAGAAGGCTCCATGCTGAGTGCTGGGACTGCTTAAGTATCTCTCTCTCTCTTCTTCTCCCACCCTCGACCCCCTACTCCTCTGTCTCTCTCTGCCAAATAAATAAGTATTTAATTTCCCCCCTCCCAAAAAAAACCCAGCACCATTTGCAAGCCCTGCAGTACTAATCATTTCAGGCAAGAATCATCAAAGGATGCTAAAGTCAGGGCACCTGGGTGGCTCAGTTGGTTAAGCGACCGCCTTTGGCTCAGGTCATGATTTTGGAGTCCCAAGATCGAGCCCTACATAGGGCTCCCTGATCAGTGCGGAGGCTGCTTCTCCCGCTGACATCTCTCCTCTCATTTTCTCTCTCTCTCCCTCTCAAATAAATAAATAAAATCTTAAAAAAAAAAAAAAGAATGCTAAAGTTAGTAGGCAATATATGATGAAAAACATGATTATTACATAAGCTTATAGTATCAGCCTCAAGAGGCCTATTATAATAAGTTAAAAATATTAACTTTATGGTAGAGGAACCTAGTGGAAAGTACCTTAACCAAACGACCAAAATTAACAGTCCAACCAAAGAGATGAATCAACACCATGTGTTCTTCCTCAGATGATGCACAGAGAAGGATATAACATCATTTATGTGGTACTCCTGCCATGAATTCATAAGATGAACATAATCAAAACGAAACCTTATATAAACCCAAAATGTGGGACTTTTCACATAATAGCTGGGTGGTGGTCTTCAAATATGCTAAAGTCATTAAACAAAATAAAGGGGCGCCTGGATGACTCAGTCGGTTAAGCATCAGGTCATGATCTCAGGGTCCTGGGATTGAGCCCTGCATCGGGCTCCCTGCTCAACGGGGAGACTACATCTCCCTCTCCCTCTGCCCCAACCCTGCTCATGCTCTCTCTCAAATAAATAAATAAAATCTTAAAACACGCACACACACACACACACACATAGAAAGACTGAAGAGTTGTGTAAGAATAAAGAAAATAAGGAGCCGCAAAAATTAAATACAATGTCTGATCCTGGATTGTATCCTAGACTAGAAAAAGTTACTATTAGGATAATTGGTGACCTTTGAAAAACAGTCAGACATTTCTGTATATTTTATTATAGAACTGCAACAATGCTACTTTACTGATTTTGACAACTATACTATGATTTCCAAAGATGTTAGCACTTCGGAATCCGAGTGATGTATACAAACTTAAACTCTGGACTATAATTATAACATTTTCGTAGGTCTGAGATGAAAAGTTTACATATTTAATTAACCCAACAAAAAGCAGGACAGGAAAATCAGGAACAAAAACCATGTGATATATAGAAAAGAAACAGCAAAGTGGTACACAAAAAGTATAATCATATCCATATATATTAAATGTAAGTAGACTTAAAAATCCAATTAAAATTCAGACTGTCAGGAGGCACCTGGATGGGTCAACCAGTTAAGTGTCTGACTTCTGATTTTGACTCGGGTCATAATCTCAGACTCGTGGGATCAAGCCCCATGTCGGGCTCCACACCCCACGTGGAGTCTGCTTGAGATTCTCTCCATCATCCTCAGCCCCTCCCTCTCCTCTCAAATAAAGAAATGAAATAAATAAATAAGCAAAAATCTTTAAGATTCAGATTGTCAGACTGGATAAATCTGGCCAAAATATATAAAGTCATTTTAGTTTTGACCTCCATTTTTATATTTAAAGTCTGTCTCTTGGAAAAACCACATAGTTGGAATATAAATGACTTCTGTATGTATTTTGGTCAGATACAACATTTGAAAATATCTTCTCCCATTCTGTAAGTTGCCTTTTAGTTTTGTTCATTATTTCCTTCACTCTGCAGAAGCTTTTTATCTTGATGAAGACCCAATAGTTCTTTTTTGCTTTTGTTTCCCTTGTTTTTCAAGACCTCACAAATAAGAAGTAGGTATGGCTGAGGTCAAAGAGGTTGCTGCTTATGTTCTCCTCTAGGAGTTTGATGGTTTCCTGAATCACATTTAGGCCTCTTATCCATTTTGAATTTGTTTTTGTGTATGGTGTAAAAACATGGCCCGGTGTCATTCTTTTGCATGTTGCTTAACAGTTTTCCCAATGTATAAAACTCAAAACACAAGAAATAAGAAATCCATTTAAAAAAAAGGTGCAGAAGACAGGAACAGACATTTTTTCCAAAAAAGATATACAGATAGACAACACACACATGAAAATATGCTCAATATCATGGAACTACAAATCAAAACCACAATAATACTAATTCACAGCTGTCAGAATGGCTAAAATTAAGAACTCAGGAAACAACAGATGTTGGTGAGGATGTGAAGGAAAGGGAACCCTCTTACTCTGTTGGTGGGAATGCAAACTGGTGCGGCCACTCTGGAAAACAATATGGAGGTTCCACAATATGTTAAAAGTAGAACTACCTTACAATCTAGCAATTGCACTAGTAGACATTTATCCAAAGGATAGAAAAATACTGATTTGAAGGGACACATGTCCCCAGTAATTGTAACGGTATGATCAATAATATTATCAATATAATAATATAACCAATATTATAATAATATAATAATATTATAATATATATATAAATATTATCAATAATAGCCAAATTATGGAAAGAGCTCAACTGTCCATTGACTGATGAACGGATAAAGATGTGGTGTGTGTGTGTGTGTGTGTATACACACACACGCACACTGGAATATTACTCAGCCATAATAAGAATGAAATCTTGCCAAATCTTGCAATGATGTGGATAGAACTAGAGGGTATTATGCTAAGTGAAATGAGTCACAGAAAGACAAATACCGGGGCGCCTGGGTGGCTCAGTGGGTTAAGCCGCTGCCTTCGGCTCAGGTCATGATCTCAGAGTCCTGGGATCGAGCCCCGCATCGGGCTCTCTGCTCTCTAGGGGAGCCTGCTTCCTCCTCTCTCTGCCTGCCTCTCTGCCTGCTTGTGATCTCTCTGTCAAAAAAAAAAACAAAAAATCTAAGAAAAACAAGAAAAAAAATAAAAAGAAAGACAAATACCATATGATTTCACTCATATGAGGAATTTAAGAAACAAAATAGATGAACATGGGGGGAAAAAAAGACACAAACCAGAAAATGGTTTCTCATAACGACAGAGAACAAACTGATGGTTACTGGAGGGGAGGTGGGGGGGTGGAGCAAGAGCTTAATGGGTGATGGGGGTTAAGGAGGGCACTTGTTAGGATGAGCACTGGGTGTTGTATGTAAGTGATGAATCCTAAATTCTATACCTGAAACTAATATTACACTATATAACAAACTAGAATTTAAATAAAAAGCCGAAAAAAGGAGAAGCCTATGGAAAAATGCAACCTAAAATGATTTAAAAAGATGTAGGAGGCATAAAGTAAGAACAAGAAAGCTGAAGTGATAATATTCATATAAGACAAAGCAGACTTTGAGATATATTGACCTTGATAGAACTCTTACCCAAACAGCAGCAGAATGAGCACGGTTCAAGTGTGCACAGAATATTGACCAAGACAGACCATATTATTTCAAAGCATTCCGATGATACAGAAAATGTGTCCTCTAACCACAAAATAATAGAGTTAAAAATCAATAATAATACCTCCGAAATCTTCAAGTAACTGTACATTAAAAAAAAAAAACATGCTTCTAAATCACTCTTCAAAGAAGAAATCAAAAGGGATATTACAAAGTATGCTTAACTGAAAAAAGAGAAAAGACAATGTTAAAATGTATGGGTTTGTAACAAAAGCAATGTCTAGAGAGAAATTAGTTTGAGTGCCTATATCAGAAACGAAACAAATTCTAGCTTTTCATCATACCAATCTAGGTAAAGTAGATCACATAAATCCAAAGTAGAAGGAAGGCTATAATGAACTAAAAAGAAGTAAAAAGGAAAAAAAAAGTAACAAAGCCAAAATTTGTTTCATTGAGAGTCAATAAAATTGATCGCCCCCTAGCAGACTGGCTGCAGAAAAAAGGAAAAAAAATGGAACTTTCCAGTGTCCAGAGTGAATGATGGGATATTATTATATATCCTACATGTATCAAAAGTATGATACAGAAATATTATAAAGAACTTTATGCCAATTGTTTTAACAACTTAGATGAAAAACATTTCTTGAAACACACAAATTATCAAAACTGTTAAAAATGACACAGAAAATCTAAATGCTCCTGTATTTATTAAATAAATAGAATAATTTGGTCACAACCTTCTCAGAAAGAACACTACAAGCCCAGAGGGTTTCACTGTTGGATTCTAACACATGACGGAGAAATAGTACCAATCTTAGACAAACACATTCAGAAAACAGAGGAGGAGAATATAATACATGGGAATTCATTTTATAAGGCCAGCAGAACCCTGATACCAAAACTGAAGAAAAAATTACAGTGAAAGAAATGATCAAATATCATCTGACTATAGATTTAAAACAAACAAAAAACCAAAAAAACCCACAGAAAAGCAAATCAAATCCAGAAATACACTGATAGTATTTTTTATTTATTTATTTATTTATTTATTTATTTATTTATTTGACAGAGAGAGAGAGAGACAGAGAGAGAGATCACAAGTAGGCAGAGAGGCAGGCAGAGAGAGGAGGAAGCAGGCTCACTGCTGAGCAGCGAGCCCGATGCGGGGCTTGATCTCAAGACCCTGAGATCATGACCTGAGCCGAAGGCAGAGGCTTAACCCACTGAGCCACCCAGGCGCCCCCACTGATAGTATTTTATGATCAAGTACAGTTCATCCCCAGGAATGCACCAATGGTTTCCTATTAGAACATCAATCAATGTGATTACATTAGAAGAATAAAGGAGAAAGTCATTTGATCATTTCCATACATGTAAAAAGCAAGAATTGACAAAATTCAGTTCTGTTCTCAACAAAAATTTCCAGCAAACTAGGAATAGAAGGGCATTAATTCAAATCGATAAAAAGCACCTACAAAAGACAAACAAAAAATGTACAGTTGTAATCATGCTTAATGATGAAAGGCCATACAAATTTCCCTTGGAGTAAAAACAAAGATGACATTGGAATCTTTACTGCCGATTGCAGAAATAATGTGGCTTTAAGTATGCTGATTTTGATAACGGTACTGCTGTTTATACAAGAGATTGTCATTGTTCTTAGGAAATAGACCCTGAAATACTTAGGGCAAATGGGCACAATATCTATAGCTTAATATCGAACGATTCACTGAAAGTTTAAAGAGGCAGAGAAGGAGACAGAGGCGATGATAATGCACCTGGGGTGAAAATGTGAAGGATTGGTTAATTTTGGTGAAGTGTAGTGAGAAGACTCCTTGTAAAATGATTGCAACTTATCTTTGTGGTTTACAATATATTAAAATAAAAAGTTAATGAATTCAGTTGTTAGTAGAGCGTCTGGTCTAGTAAGGTCAGTTAATGAGTGATGGGCATCATTATGAATAATGAATAATTGAAATAATTTGAACAGCAGTAGAAACAAGAAAGGGTAAAATGGCAAACTCTGAACCAAATACACAAAATGTAATCCATTTTTCCAATATGTTTACATGGCTACCACGTCAATAATCAGCTTAGTGAATTTTATTCAGACATTGAAATCTCTAAAATCTTAGAATTAATAATTTGTCATGCTAATATTTTTAATACAAAGAAAGACCTGGTGGTATAAACACTAAAAGAATAATTCGCTGACAAAAGATCAGGCAGTTTCTTGACATACCCTACATAAATGTGCAATAAGAATGCTATTGATTATTTTTTACACGATTTGGGTCAAATCACAAATTATATTATTTCCCTGGGAGAACCGCACTTGAGCACTTAATGATTTTCATTTTTACTACGTCTTTGCTCAGTAATGCATGCTTCCTGGATATTCAGTAGTATTTGGTAATAACAGCTATTGCAAAACAATATAATGTTCATGCCAACTTTTTATCAGAAAAGCAAGATCAGAATCTGAGAACAGGTTAAGTCTTACATTGAATTTCCGTGGTGGGATTAAGCATGATTTCAGGCAGGAGCCTTGACCATGAAGCATTATGTATTTACATTCAACTGCTTCCTGTCGTTGCCTAGAACATCCCCAGCATTCCAATGATTCCCTTGTTTATAATTAAGGATGGGCAGGGAATCACGATGTTGGGCTCTTTGCTATATACCAGGCACTGTACAAAGGCACTTTAAGTAAAAAAGAGCCGTTTCTCATTAAATGCTCCCAATAACCCTATAAAGTATTATTATTATTATGGGTTTTTTTTTTTTTAAAGGAAAGAGAGAGCAGGAGCAGGGAAACCACAATCAAACTGTATAAATTATGACATGATGATGCAATACTTTAATGTGAATCCTGATTCCATCCAGAATCTTGGTGATTTAATCTCCTGCCTCATATCTCCACTTGATCTACGTGAATATGATGAATAAGCATATTTCTTTTTCCCAATATTTCAAAATATTACCAATATTTCCAAATATGGTATTTTCAAAAATATTTACTTTTATTATTACATGAACTTTAACAAAATCTATAATGGGCCAACAATTGTAGTTTTTCTCTTGGGCAAAATGAAAGTTGAAATGTTTCTTTATGAAAACATGACTCCGTAAAATTTATCAATCTCAGTTTTTCTTTGGAGAAATGGATCATTAAGTGCCCGCTCTATGAAACACCAATATGTACGCCATTAAGGGAACAATCCACACTGTAAAATCAAACAAATATTTCAACTCAATTTGGAAAACGAATGAAGTCCATAATCTACTAGAAAAGAGAAATTAAGATCGGCATAGTAGGAAATGAGGTTTAGAATGTTTGTCTGGAAATCAATAGAGCTGCTCTACAGACAAGTATGCATTTAATACTATATGGAAAGAAAGAGAAATACTGCATTTAAGTGAGGACCTGTAGTTTAAGTATGTGGGATCTCAAGGAATATTCTGCCCATCCTTCTTCCATTGTTAGGCTGTGCTAATACAGGGGGAAATAGGAAGTTTATGTATGGTAGAGAGTTATTTTTTCCTTTCATTCCATGTGCATCCTTTGCACTTCTACAAAAATGTGACACCAGCTAGATTATATTCTTTAAAAAAACAAAAAACCCAAAAAACCTCAACTTTGCATGCATTAAAAAAAGGACAAAAATCACAGTTGTACATATTGATAAAATTTTACGAAATGACCATACCTATGCTACTCCTTTTGTACTTCCCATCACTACCCACTCCACTACTCACTCCAGTCCCTCCTGAAGGCAAAATAATACCTTGCCTTCTAACAGTGTTAAGTTTAATTTGTATGTCTTTGGTAAATGGAAGGAAAGAGTACATACTATTAAGTCTGGCAACTCTTGCTCAACTGCGCTTGTGAAATCCATCCATTTTGCTGTAGGTAATTCTAAGTCATGCATTCTCTCACTGCTGTGTAATACACATTCCGTTGTGTGATCATGTCACAATATATTTCTCCTTTCTTCTTTTGATTTCTTGAGGGGTGTCACAAGGGGAGCTGCTACAGGCACTCTTCTACATGTTTTAGTGAGGATCAGAACTTATTTCATTTCACTTACTTCATTTTTGAAAAGCACCCATTGTCATAGTGTGTATAAGTGTTCAGCTTTTCTTTTTTTTTTAAGTGTTCACCTTTATGAGGTCCTGCCAAACACCACTTTCCAAAGTATCTGTATCAATTTATATACCGATAAACTATGGCTGAGAATTCTGGCTGCTCCACATTCTTATCAACCGTTGGTATTGTCTATCCTTATCTTTCTCCTTCCTTCCTTCCTTCCTTCCTTTGTTCCTTTCTTTCTTTCTCTCTCTCTCTCTCTCTCCCCCCTTTCTTTCTTTCTTTCTTTCTTCTTTGTTAAGATTTTATTTATTTGACAGAGAGAGAGAGAGCACGAGCTGGGCAAGCAGCAGGCAGAGGGAGAGGGAGAAGCAAGCTTCCCACTGAGCAGCAAGCCCAATGCAGGACTCAATCCCAGGAGGCCAGGATCCTGAGCTGAGCCAAACGCAGAGGCTCAACTGACTGAGCCAACCAAGCATCACTGTGCAACTTGTTCTTGTCTATTTCTATACTGATGTTAACATTTTGTTAGTGCAAATGCAAATTGGTTGAACCTTCCTAGGAATTAATTTGGCAATATGTATAAAATACCTTATAATTTTTGTTTCTATTGACCCTTCCAATGCTCCTTTGGGGGACTTTTTTTTTTTTTTTTTTTTTTAAAGATTTTTTTCGTTTTTGACAGAGAGAAAGTGAGAGAGGGAACACAAGCAGGGGGAGTGGGAGAGGGAGGAGCAGACTTCCCACCAAGCAGGGAACCCAACTTGGGGTTTGATCACAAGATCCCAGGATCGTGACCTGAGCCGAAGGCAGATGCCTAAGCCACCCAGGCACGCTGGGGGACTTTTCTTAAAATATAACCCCAAATAAGGACAGTGCTTTCTACTGAAAAACGTCCACCGTGACCTTATTTACGATAAGAAAAAAATGGAAGCAATCTAAATATCTAACAGTCCCAAATGGTTATACAGTACTGGTATTAGTAATAGTAATACAAATTCACTACACCTTAACGGTTATCTCATATTTTAGTCAATATTAAGCATAGTGTACATATACATACATATATGCCTATACAAATGGTTGGAAATACTTCCTTTAAAAAAAAAAGATTTGGGACACCTGGGTGGCTCAGTGGGTTAAAGCTTCTGCCTTTGGCTCAGGTCATGATCCCAGGGTCCTGGGATCGAGCCCCACATCAGGTTCTCTGCTCAGCAGGGAGCCTGCTTCCCCCTCTCTCTCTGCCTGCCTCTCTGCCTACTTGTGATCTCCGTCTGTCAAATACATAAATAAGATCTTTAAAAAAAAATGTTTTAAAAAAAAGATTTTATTTTTAAGTATTCTCTACAGCTAATGTGGGGCTCAAATTCACAATCCCAAGATCAAAAGTTGTAGGCTCTACTCACTGAACCAGCCAGGCAGCCCTGGAAATACTTATTTATAGTAGCTTTACCCATAATAACCAAACCTGGAAGCAATTCAAAGGTCCATTTACAGATGAGGATATAAACAAATTTGGGTGTTTCTATACAGTTGAGCACAACTCCCGAAGAAAAAGGAACCAACTCTTGGTACCACAACTACATTGATAAATCTCTAAGACATGCTGAAAGTAGTCTAACACAAAAGAGCATATACTATACAATTGCATTTCTATGAAATCCTCGAAGAAACCAAACTAACCTATCGTACCATAAAGTAGATTGGCGGTTGCCTAGGGCTGGAGATGAGGGAGATCGAATTCAATGGGGCATGAGGGAACTTTCTGGGTTGATGAAAATTTTCTATCCTTTCGTAATGGTGTGATTTCACAGATGTAGACAGTTAACAAAACACTGGAATGTACAGTTGAAGTGGGCTCATTTTATAGTGAGTAAATTTTGTTACAAAAATTAAGGGTGACACCTAAAATACAAAAGAACGAGGCTTTTCACCTCACTTTTCTCCTATCACCTGAAAGAAATGTACAGCTTTGGAAGGGAAATTGTTCCTCCTCTCATCACCTATCTTTTCTAACAGCTGGCTCATTTTTTAAAAAATCAGGGAAACAGCCGTGCCCTGAGAGAAATTTTTGTAATGTGTGGATGCTCTGTTATAATATCAAATTAGATTGTCTTGAAAAATAAAGCACCGCAGTCATGTGTAACTCAGAGGTTATTTCCTAACACCAAAGGCTATTCCCTGATACCAGAGGCAGTTTTCAATGGTCTACACGGTGAATTAGCTTCGTAGCCTCTATTCATATTAGGAGTTTTACTTCTGTTCTACAGCTGATGGAGCCGAACATGCACCTGAGCTTGGGTGGGGGGACGGGGATGGGTTCTCATTTGGACTTCATAGAAGAAAGCTTATGTCACCATTTTTAAATTAAAAAAATCAATGAAAAACAAACAAACAAAAAAACAAAGAGAGTCCAAGCTCTTGTTTAGCAAAATGCCCAGAATGTGTCCCTTTTGTTTCAAACTATCTTAACAGACTCTTTTGATTCTTTAAAAGATATATGCTTGGAGAGACTCCTGGAAATCCTTCAGTAAGAGATGCGTAATACTTACAAAGAGTGGGTATTAGCAGTAAGGATAAGGGCACCTTCCTTCTCTCTTCAGACTCCCTAGTAATCCTTCTCTCTTACTGGAGAGAAATATTTCGGCAAGCAAACAACCGTGAATATGTTTGCTTATGTTACCAGGATTCCAGCTATAAAGTTATTTTCATTCTATCTAGTTTTTATTTCTCTTGATGCTGGAAGAATAATAGTGAATGTCAATCAGTTCCATTCATTGCTTTCTACACGTGTCCTCCTGGTTCAGATATTCAGAAATCCTACCGAGGGAAAGAAAATAGGTATTGTATTCGAAGTAGCTATACTAGAAAAAATGGTGAGGTCTCCAGTGAATAGCTCCCACAAGATAACCCTGTGTAGTTGGTACCTTTTGCATTTTTTAAAAAACTACTTTTAAGTCATCAACACACCCAACGTGGGGTTCAAACCCACAGACCCGAGATCAAGAGTTGCGTGCTCTACGGACTGAGTCAGCCAGGCTCCCCTGGTACCTTTTGCATCTTGAAGCCTTATATTTTCCTATCAGACTACCAGAAATCTGTTATCCTAAGGCAAGGATATACTCAATAGGATATAGGACTCATTCAACTTTATATAAGGTCTTTTCCATATGGTCATCGTAGGCCCTATGAATGAGCCCCCATGCACCTGCCCCTATGCGTATTGGAGAAATAATATTCCATCTGAGTCAATTTTTCCATTTATAAGTCTTATTACTGAGTGCACGTTGGGTTACTGTACGTAGAGAGTGTTGGACATAGGGCATTTTCACCAATTTTTGTTGAAATAATGCAGTTGGGTAGGACCAACTCATCTTTGATCTGTTTCTATTATCCCCCAAAATAGGAAATATGCGCTTGAAATAGGAAACAACGCCATGCATAGTGCAGGTGGTCTACAAGGCTAAGAGCCATTTATTGGGCATCTCTAAATGTCAAGCAAAGATAAAATGACATGATAGTTGCCTTATGAGGGCTAATGGATGAGCGATTTGTTGGGGAATATGAAGAATTCATGGTTTCCTGAAAAAACATATAATTAGGATACTAAGAGATCTGTATTATGTCAGATTAAGTAGGAGTCTTAGAGAACATGCAGGGTACCCTTCTGCAACAGCCCCAAGGATGTTCACACAGGCACTTCTCGAACACATGTAGTGACTAAGAACTCGCTAACTCTTAAAATAGCTCATTCCATCATTGGCCAGCTGTCTGTTAGAAAAGATTTTTCTTATATCAACTCAAAATCTATTGCTCTGTGACTTCTACACATGAGTCCTAGTTATTCCCTTGGGGGCAATAGGAAATATAAACCCAAGTATATTTTTTCTTTGAAAATATTATTCACTTTAAGCCTTCACTGTATTGAAATGATAAGAGTCGAAAAACAACCTTTATTCATATAGTCACTATCACTGAGAGAAATCTTAACTTTTATGCTCAAAAAAGTATGCCATTTCTTTTCCAGAGACTATGAAAGAGCTGATGTTTTGAACATTTAAAATGTCAAATACTGAGTAAACCCAGTAGTTAAGGTATATGGATGTGATTTTTACAAAGGGAAGAAAAAGAAATTAAGGAAAATAGCATCTATTCACGATCGGGTACTGGGAACTATGCTGCCTACCTACACATCCATTATGTAGTAATGACAGACAGTGTTGTGAGGTGCTGTTTTATTTCCATTTTTCAGGTGAGCATAGTAAACCTCAAATAACTGATAGTACTTTTCAGCCTGAATTTCTCGTCAGGACTCTCCCAGAGATTTGCTTGGTGCTATGCTCACCTCCATTGTCTGCTTTTCTTCCTTGGTCACAGAGCCTGGCCTGAAAGTTTATTTAGCTCCACTGGTGAACAAATGACCTCTCTGCCCTTTCTCAGAGTCACTGGCTGCCTGGACTCCAACAGCAACGAGTGTCTGAAATTGCTGGTGCTTTCGTGTGACAAGGTCAATGTCACCGTCACTCGTATTTTCACCAAGCTATAGCTTTCCCTGTGATCTTCAGTGTGTCGGACTAGTTTGAAAAGGTGGGCTCCTACGCCGAGTCCTATTTGGAAAGCTGGACTACTTTGGTGGAGCCCTAACTGACTCTTGTCAACCTCTTTCCCTGGACAGCAGGCCTAGTCCCTGCTTATAACTAGTTGCTTTCTGGGGAATCTTTCTCCAAATACGTTGGTCACCCATAATCACAAAGCTGTTAACCATGTGACTATACCCATTTAAGCAGTAAGTAAATAGACAAGTAACCAAGTATCTACCATGTGAGGACTGGGGATGGAAACTTATTTAGGAGCTCACAGTCTATTGAAGTGAGGGCGGCAGCACCCCTATCAATGGTCTGTTCCAGAATCAGGGAGAGAGGCAGTTCAGTAGGTAGCAGGGAGAGGGGTAAAGGATGCTCTTCTAGAGGAGATGATCCTTGTAACGGAGTCTAAAGATTAAATACAGCTCATTTAGAGAGGGGGTGAGAAGAAAGAAACTGCACCTACATAGCCCACACACACCCTCCCCCATGCCCAGCAGGAAACGTGAGTAATGCTTGCAACATACAATGGTGGGGAGGAAAGGTGAGGGACCATGGAGACGTAGGAAGGTGCCAAGTGACACAGGACCTTGGTCCCATGCTCAGGACTTTGGACTTGACACACCGGCACCAAATGGAAACACCTCCTTTCCCATCTTAACATTGGCCTAGAAAACCTTGGACCTCAAATCTAGAGTTCTAGGTCTACTGCCAGGTCACGCATTTGAGCTGCACTCCTGGAGGTATTCTCCACTCCACTATGCACTGCAGACCTAGCTCTCTCCTTGCCTCCGTTCGTCACTGTTGGTGAGCTTGGGGCTGCCTGAGTCAGGAAAGAACTTGGAAGGTCTGCCCGTTTACAATAGTTAAATGTACTCTGCGATGTGATAGAAGGGATGAAAACATTTAATTTTTCAGAGACTCATATGTTCCAAAAGATAATTTTTTTTTAAAGATTTTATTTATTTATTAGAGAGAGAGAGACAGTGAGAGAGAGCATGAGCAAGGAGAAGGTCCCAGGGAGAAGCAGACTCCCCATGGAGCTGCGAGCCCAATGCGGGACTCGATCCTGGGACTCCGGGATCATGACCTGAGCCGAAGGCAGTCGTCCAACCAACTGAGCCACCCAGGCGTCCCCAAAAGATAATTTTTATAAATAACTTGACTCACACATTTTATACGTTTGCATTTTGAAGAAATTCCTTTAGCTCAGAGCTACTGCACAGGTGAACAAGTGCGCTGTGTGTGTGTGTGTGTGTGTGTGTGTGTGTGTGTGAATACACACACATGTGCATGTGTGCATTTTAATTTTTCCGGACAGGAAGGAAAACAAATCTAGGCTTTCTGGGTCTCAGCCAAACAAACCTGGTCAGCCTTCTGGTTGGGTCTGGCTAGGGTGGTGGCTTGAGGAGAGGCTGGAATCGCACTGTTCCACTGAGAATAGTGTCACAGTGTATGCATGGGACTTCACTGCACTGTTTCCTTAAGGCTGAATCCTTAACACTGCATTCAGGAGATAAGTAAGCCTGTTACAAACTGCCTGAGCCATCAATTCAAAGGAGCAGTGGTGAGATAGATTTGGGTCATTAACATGATTTGAAATACCATATAATGTTTCAGTTATTTAGTTCTCTGGTAATGGTCCCCTGGCATTCTGTAGAAGAAGGCACAGCAGAAAGCCTCGTGGTTGGGTGCAATCTTGGAATCTGTTAAGCTATTCATAGCCACACCACTTTGAAGCCCAATTTCTGCAACAATCTTATTTACTGTATATTATGACATTTAGTAAGATGAGGAAATCCAGCTACTACTTGGTGGTGTTAATGTTGGTGTTCAGTATTTAAAGGGAAAACATCCAATTTCCATGTGTTTCATCAAAAGGACCATACACCATCCTCACTCTTCCCTCACTTCTGTTTCTGGAACTCCAGGGTCGAGGGGAGAGCTTCACCCTGAAGGAAGGTAGACAGAAACATAAAAGTAAAACCACACTGTTCTGTTGACTTTTAAAGTGATACGATTTCAAGATTTGGAAGATGAAGAGGTAGGGAAGAAAGACTGGCCATGCCAGGACTCTTAATATCAGTCACCTAAGATGTTCCTCATGCTCCATCCCTGAAATGTTACTTAGACCAGAAAATACAGTGGGAATGTCTCCCACATCATGCTACCCCTAAATGTGGAGCCTACTTGATCCTTAGACTGTACTCCAGGATCATGGATTGACCCTAGGCTTAGGTGGGAGGAACAGAAAGAGTCTGGGGTCAGGAGTGCTCTGGGTAAGTGTCTACTACATCATATGTCTGACTGCCACCGACCTGTGTACCCCAATTCCCAGTGCTTACATAGCTAGGGCCATTCTTTTCCAAAAATGATTGATAGCCTTTTTTCAAAAGTACATACAAAACAACAAATTAAACCATACAAATTAGTATGCTGTACAAATTAATAGGGTTTGCTCACATTCTAGACATGGACAAATTCATATATACATACATTCATATATATTTAATCAGGTCTGGAAAATACCACCCCTCATTAGAAGTTGTCTTTAGTTAGAGGGAATATTTTTCTCTGTCTTATATTATTTCATGCAATGAACAGGTATGACTTTTGAAAATAGATCTGATTTTTTAAAGAAAGTGAGAAAATCAGCACAAAGAAAAAATAAAGAAGGAAAACATGACATGAGGCCAGGGTTGAGGTTAGCGCCCAAACTGAATTCCACAAGTTACTGAGAACTTGCATTTTTCATCTGACAAATATTTTTGTTCATCTACCATTTGCTGGGAACTATGCTAGGAACTGAGTTAAAGAAGATAAATACTTTTGGACAAACCATGAGACTCTTAATATCACAAAAAAAACTGAGGGTTCCTGGGTGGAGAGGGGGTGTGGAGAGGGTAGTTGTGTTATGGACATCGGAGAGGGTATGTGATATGGTGAGTGCCGTGGGGTATGTAAGCCTGACGATTCACAGACCTGTACCCCTGGGGCAAATAATACATTATACAAAAGATAAATACTTTCACTGTCTTCAAAGAACTTTTTCTCTAGTGGAGAAGGCAGATATTAATAATATAATCACATAAATAAGTGAAAATGTGGGTCTGTGATAAGTTATATACAAGAATGTTTACTTACGAAAACATAATAAAAGAAGTCGATTTTTGGTTTGGAAATTATGTTGTTCAACGATTGATTCACTGAATACCACACTTTGCGATTTGCGAACACTTTGTCTCTGAGCTTCCTAGTAGCCAAAGCAAATAAGAAATACGACTGCTTACGTGACTCATTGCCAGGAGAACAAAAACTGTTTATTTTTAGAACTAAGACAAAGTTTCCATAAGGGACCTTGAAAAGATGACACTCTTCTACAGCATTAACAACATCTCAACAGTGAGTAGGAGTCTACTGTCAACCACCAGGGACAGGGTTCTTGTCTTTCATTGCTGGAGTTTCTTTTCTAAAATCTCACTGGCTCAGAGATTATGTAAGAAATCCCTTCAATTTCATTTCCTTCCATTTCATTTCCACTACTTGCATTACTATCTGGACATTAGTGCATTACATGATGCCTCCTCCCTAAGTAGGTGGACCTCCCTTTGGGATTTGAGTTTTAGCATTGTGGCAGAATGTTTTCATCCCTAGACTTGCTGGCCTTGGGTTAAACAGCTTTGCCAAAACATGTCTAAAACTCAAGCAAGCTCTTTCTTAATGAGACCTAATAAAACAACAGTAAGGACAGTGGTCATTGTCATTAATGAGCACGTACTAGGCAAAAGTCACCAAGCTAAGCACTTTAAATACAATATTTAATCCTTCCATAACCCGGTAAGGTAGAACATTAGTCTTGTTCCTATTGTTAGGATGAGGAAGTTGAGACAGAAAAATGGAATAGTAACTTGCTTAAGGTTACCTATCTATTACATGGACAACCTGAGCTGTGAACCAAAGATCATGCTCCAAACTACCTAGCGCTCTCCGGTGCCTGTTGTTATTGATAATAGGCCAATGCCTATTTTCCTTGCAAAGATGTCCCTGGACTGGCTCAGCCCTTAACCTCCGCCATTATTCATACACTCATTCACTCATTCATTCACTCAACTAATATTTATTGAGGGTGTCTTATGAGCAAGCACTATGGTAACCATGAAGGCTATGACAGTGGGCAACAGAGATATAGACACACTTGCTGACACAGACTCACTCAAGCATGTAATTACGAACTGTGATAAATCCTATGTAGTCTACACAGAAAAACCCACTATAACCTGTGAAGTTTGGGACTGGAGACCTGAGGAATGGACAGTAATTAAATAGGCCAAAGTGTGGCACATGACGGGGAGGGACAGTTGCAGAGTATTTTAAGTGGAAGGAATAATTTGTAAAAAAGCTTTGACTTTGTAAAGAACGTGCCCAGTTGAGGAAATTACATAAAACCAGCAGAGTAGGAATAAGGGGACACTGCAGAGAGGAGGGTAACACGCAGTAGGAGACTTTGGTAGGGGTCATACTCCTGCTGACGTAAGTACTACGAGTAGATTGGATTGTGGGAGACACCGAGTTTTTTTTTTAATCAGAAAAGTAATGGAAAGCTATGGATTAAGCAGGTGGATGCCATAGATCGATTTGTTTTGTTTTGATATTGGTAAACAGTAGTGGCAAACATTAGAAAAAAACAGGAAGAGAAGTAGGAAATGAGATTTTATTTATTCATATGACATAGAGAGAGAGAGAAAGCAACCACAAGCAGAGGGAGAGCGGACAGAAGGATAAGCAAAAACTCCACTGAGCAGAACCTGGGGTCCCAGACCCTGGCATCACGACCTGAGCCTAAGGCAGATAACTTGACCAAATGAGCCACCCAGGTGCTCCTCTTCTTTCTTGAAATTTGAGATACACATGACATATAACACTGGTTAAGTTTAAGGTATACAACATATCCACTGGAAATGTTTCCATATTGCAACATGATCACCACTGCGTTAGCTAACACCATTCTAAAGGCCTGGGTTTTCAGGGTAATACAACAACTGAGCAAGATTCTACCTGCATACATCCTGTTTGAATAACCCGATAGTTTAGACACAACCGATAGAAAGAAATGGATTAATTTAATCAAGTAACTAGTTGTTTTGGAAATAATTTGACTACGAAAAATCGAATAGTCACAAAGTAGGGTATGCAAAAATGTTACTTACAGGTACAATTAATGCAACTCAAACTCCACACCTACATACAGTGAATGGGCAGATCTCATACATTTTAGCATAAACAAGTCAACCTCAATAATCTGTAAGCCAAACTCAAGTAATATAACTTAGGTCGTGATTTCCTAGCTTAATCATTTTCATTAAGTCCTAAGCCCTTAATGGTTAACGTCTGAGCCTCTGCCCGCCTTTCTGCTTTGTGTGATGGAAGTTGTTTAAGTTGTAGTGGGAAGGAGTGCACGTGCATTACTCTGGCATCGGGGACGAGGTGTCTGGTCACCGCAAGCTTCTAAATCTCTACGCGCCAGCTCCCATCCACAGGCACAACACCCAGAGCTCTGCAGGGGTTTACTGAGTGCATCGCTTGGTTAAATCAGAAGGAACATTTTTGAGATCACACTTTTAGATTATTCATGGAACTTTCTTCTAGACTGGACAATGTAGTAACCATGCTGTAACATCTTTCTAGAATAATGCTTTATAAATCAAGCCTATTCCACAAATAATTTGATGAACAAATTTGGAGTAATTCATTCCCCGCAACTTCCACCAAGTATAGTGCAACTTCTGCTTTACTTGGTACAAAGTCAGGGTAGAATTAGAAGTAGGGAGGTTTGATTCAACACAACATCTACATGTACATTCATCAGAATTGTTTTAGGTCCATGATTGGCGTATCTAAGCTTCATTACACTGTGAGTTTAGAATGAGGTCACATTGGTTTTCTTTCCTTATTAAACTTTAATGCTGAATTTATAACAGCTCAGCCCTCTACTGATTCAAATGTAGGAATCCCCCTCCACCCTCAAACAGTCCTTGCCAACAGTTCTGGTGAGCTACAGTATTATCATGGATATGCTCACAGCTAATCCCCAGTGCTCTTCCTTTCCTGTTCCCAGGCCTCCTAGCTGGAGGACACTATCTATGACATCACCTAAAGAAACTCACCACTGCCAGTATCACAGTATCTTTCTAGAGACTTCCTTGGTACCAGGAAATCTTTATCCTAGTGTTCATTCTCAAGAAGCCTGAGTGACACTCCATGTTCTGCAAAGCTGGGAAGATTTGTCCTTGCTTTGGTTTGATCTCATCTTGTTGTGTGGGCCCTGATGTGACATTGTTCAAGTCCAGTCTCACAGACTGTCTCAGGAATGCTGTCCCTGCAACTGTTTCAAATTTATTTATCGTAACAATTTATGCAACGAAACAAGACATGTACTGTTTGCATTTCTTATCTCTATGAACATACATCTTTTTGAGTAAAAACCATGAAGGACATACTTGCCATAGGCACTTGTAGAATGAATACATACTGGCTCTAGAGATATGAGATTGGAGGGAATTTATTTGCAGAATGTAAGTGCATGCCCAGGCTAAAACAGTGAATTTTAGTTAAAAGTCCTTTTTCTTTTCCTTGAATGATCTAAATAATCATTTTGACATCTTGCTAAACTGTTCCGAAATAGAATATCTATGTTAAAAAATAATAAAAACTATTATAAACATGTAAAAATAATAAAAGAATCCCATATATAAGTCAAAAGAGAAAATAACCCATATATATTCTTTAAAGGGAAATAAATGTACAGGATAACAATAATGCAATTTCCTTCACTAAGTGCCAAGTGGGGAATAAACAGGCTATAAAGGACACCAGGGGGGGGAAACGGCATAATTACCAACCCCAGTAATTCTACTTTCTCAATTATTTTGAAGTTATAATTATTTTTCATTCATAAAAGATTATAGAAAAACAGTGCCACAATGGAATGTGTAATCTATTCATCAGAGGAGCCTGTTTATTGAAATGTAGAGATTAAAAAGGTTTTTTTTTTTTAAAGATTTTATTTATTTATTTGACACAGAGAGAGAGAGAGATTACAAGTAGGCAGAGAGGCAGGCAGGCAGAGAGAGAGGGAAGCAGGCTCCATGCCGAGCAGAGAGCCCCATGCAGGGCTCAGTCTCAGGACCTTGAGATCATGACCTGAGCCGAAGGCAGAGGCTTAACCCGCTGAGCCACCCAGGCGCCCCAAAAAGTTTTATCTCCATAATAATCAGAACGTCTGAACAAGAGCCTGAATGTCACTAACTTCTAGTTTCTATATTATGTACCTAGCTTGCCTAACCCTGTCCCTTCTCACTGGCATCTTGTAAAATTATAAATAAGTAAGTTCTAGCGCACGAGTTACTAAATGTGGTGGCACACAGCAATCGCCTGGGAAACCTTGAAAGAAATCATTGATCTGAGGCTTCACACCTAGAAATTCTGACTAAATTGGTACATGGTGTAGCCTGGCTTTGGGAAACTAACAAGTCGCCAGGTAATTCGAAGGGCAATGTTACCACCCAGCTCAGATTTGTGATGAGGATGAAATTAAATAAATTCTGCAAAGCATTCAGCATCCTGGCACATGGAGTACATGCAATATGGATTAACAATTCATAATTTTGACTATTATTAATAACTTAAATACAGGTAAATCATCTACCAAAGAACTTGACACACTAAACTTGACACACTAAATGTTTGTTGGTGCTATGCTGTTATGATTATTTAAATGATATAACTTAAACTCTATTTCTTTATTTATAAAATTCTATTATTTATTTATTTATTTTTAAAAGATTTTATTTATTTATTTGACAGATAGAGGTCACAAGTAGGCAGAGAGAGATAGAGAGGAAGAAGTAGGCTCCCTGCCGAGCCCGACGTGGGGCTCGATCCCAGGACCCTGGGATCATGACCCGAGCCGAAGGCAGAGGCTTTAACCCACTGAGCCACCCAGGTGCCCCTATAAAATTCTATTATTTAAATAAAGTTTATTTATTTAAAATGCAGTAACTTCTATGGTCACATTACCAAATGTAAGCCCTGTGCAGCAGCCAATTTCTAAAGAACTTAATTAAGAGACATATCTATTGCTGCACTTAAAAAAACAGACTAGAATGAAACATCTCGTCTTTTTAAAGTTGAATTTGGACAACAGCCCGAGCTATCCATCTTCATGTCCAAAGTATAGCTTTGATAAGCTAAGAATTAAAGCAGTTCAGAGACATTATATGCTATACAGATAGAAGGGTTAATGTTCTCCTGTTGTAGATAAACAACTGCTTCTTGTTTTTTCTTTAATGTTGCATAAGAAGTGAAAGATTCTTTTCATATCTACGTGAATGATGGTGCACAAACAAGTGATATCGGAGAGAAAGGCAAAGAAATAACACAAATAATGAAATGAAGAGTGTTGTGTCAAATTCTCATTGAAAAATACCAGACTCCAGCTGATAAGATGTTGGATTGGTGGTGTATGCTTCCTTACATGGCTTTTTATTTTGAAATAATTTTAGAATAAGTGGCAAAAGTAGTACAAAGTCTCCCCGTATGATAGTGATTCACTCAGTTTCCCCTAATGTTAACACGTTATGTAACCACAGTACAGTTATCAAAACAAAGAAGATAACATTAAAATTGCTATGAATTAGCCTACAGAATTCATTTCAATTTCACCAGCTTTTACCCTAAAGTCTTTTTCTTTGCTTTGCTTTTAAGATTTATTTATTCTTTTGACAGAGAAAGACAGTGAGAGAGGGAACACAAGCAGGGGGAATGGGAGAGGGAGAAGAAAGCTTCCTAATGAGCAGGGAGCCCAATGTGGGGCTCAATCCCAGGACCCAAGTCAAAGGCAGATGCTTAAAGACAGAGCCACCCAGACGTCCCTAAAGTCTTTTCATTTTCTGTCCCACGATCCACTGCAGGCTACCCCTTTTAATATAGATGTCACGTCTCCTTGCTCTCCTTCAACCTGTGACAATTCCTAAATCCTTCTTTGTCTTTTGACATTAACTTTTTTATTTTGTTATTTTATTTTATTTATTTGATAGAGAAAGAGAGAGAGAGAGAGCACAAGCATGGGGATCTGCAGAGGGAGAAACCACCCAGATGCCCCTTGGCCTTGACATTTTGAAATGGCCAGTTGTTTTGTAGAATATCCTTCAGTTTGGGTGTATCTGGTATTTTCATGTGATTGGACTATGGTTGTGGATCTTTAGTGAGAATGCTACAGAAGTGAGGTACCCTTCTCAGTGTAACGATTCAGGACATAGAGGAGGTGGATAGGTCTCTTTCCTGTTGATGTTAACCTTGATCACTTTGTTAAGGTGGTGTCTCATGGACCGAGTCTTTGCTATAAAGTTACAATTATTCCCTTTGTGATTAACAAATACGTTGGGAATGATACACTGAGACTACAAAAATATTCTGTTTCTCCTCAAACTTTTGCTCACCAAATTTACCATCCATTGCTGGATCTTGCTTGTAGCAATTAATAGTGTTACAATTATTAGTTGGTGGTTATTTTCTGTTATTTTCATTCCTTCCACATTTATCAATTAGAATTCGTCAGAAAAAAAGAACCATTCTTATTAAAGAATTATTAAGTGGGTGAGGGAGATTAAGAGGTGAAGATTTCCAATTATGAAATAAGTGGGCCACAGAGATGAAAAGTACAGAATGGGAAATGTAGTCAATAATATTATAACAACTTTGTGTGGTGACAGATAACTACACTTGCTGTGGTGAGCATTGAGTAATATACAGAATCGCCAAACCACCAGGTATGTTGTACACCTGAAACTAATATAACATTGTATATCAACTCTACTTCAATAATAAAAATAAAAATAGACAATAAAAAAGTGCTATTGCTTTCCTGAATTCACTGATTATCTATAGGTTTCTCTCCAGTACTATAATTCCTTATATTGTTGTTCAAAACTGTTCCAGCTTTCCCCATTGGAACTCTTTCAGGTTGATGTCTCTGCTCCTTCGATGTGACCCCTCCTTCTTTGAGCACTTAATTTTTGGCACTGCAAAATCTTCCAGAACTATTTTGTATTTTCTCTGTCTTCATCCTGGAATGAGCCACTTTTCCAAGTGACTCTGGTGCCTTTCACAGAATGGTATTTAGAAACTAACATCTAAGTATAAGGTGTGCTCACTGCTACTGGGTATCACTGCATCTAGGCCTTCTCAGTGAGCAGAACATGGATATACATATGTATATCCCATGCCCACATACACATCTATATTTAATTCTCATCTATATACCTATATCTATCTCTACATCTATGTTAACAAGAACATGCATTACCTCCAATTGCAATCCAACACCATGAGATTCATTCTATGACTCACTCGTGTTTATAGCTTCTTTTACTGACAGTGAGAACTTGTTCTCATTTTCTACAATATATTTACTTCTTCAACTTTGGTGCATATACGCATATAATAGGTTCAGAATTGTTCACCCGTATCTATATGGGTTAATATTAACCAGTATACTCCAGTTGCCAACTGGAGTATAAATGTTATGTAGAGTTATTTTTGTCTTTACTTATATAGTATTTAGTCAAAATATTCTTCCAAAGTAACTTGAGCCCCAAATATTTGCTGATGCTTAAAACTCCTTAGTAGGTAAAGAAGCATCATTCTATCCATAATCAAGGTGAAATTTATCAAATATTCCATGTTTTCATTTCATCCAATAGTATCTTATGAAGTGTTATCTTGAAGCAAGCCATCATATATTTGCATATTTTTGACGATCAAAGAGTTCTTGAATTGAAGCCAAAACTTTTCTCTCCAGCTTCTATACATTGGATTACATGTTTATAAATTGCGTATTTAAATAATACAGAAGTTGGCTTATAAGTGTCAATTAGTTCTTATCATTTAATTCTTTAGGGGTATATACTGGGACCATTACATTATGTGCAAATGTATATATTAGTAATCCAGAAGGGGAAAAAAAAAAAAAGCAAGAACTTTATTCTAGCCAGTACCTGAAACCATGACAAATCTTATACTATGATCTTATTTTTTGTACTACTAGTGAACTGTGGCTTTCCGAATAATTACATACAAACATATGCAATGGTATGAATATATATATTTAGAAAAAAAGTATATTAATGCATGCTCTGTGATATTCTTTTTGTGGAATAATTCTAGATGGACTACCTTTGTTGTAACAAAAGCCTTTGGTATTACTGAGATCTTTTTCACAAAAGCAGACACTAATAAAGTGAAAGATACGTATCTTGTGTGGATAACTAAAGTCTGTGACCCATAATCTGTTCAGGGCTTTTAAAAAAGCTGATCTTTTAAAACAAAATTATTTTATCAATCAAAGGGTAAAGAACATTTATCATTATTAGTACCACTGCCTTTCTTGTAGATTTTTTCAGCTGCGTGAAAGCTAGTTGATATTTATAGATTTTGCTTTTCTGTGTGATGGCATGCGGCCAAGATAGCAGGCAAATGAGGAAGAAAACATGCAGAAAGAGCCAAAAGTGCCTCTGCTTCTGGGCAAGCAGTGGTAGGGTGATAGGCAGACTTGGGAGGACTGCCAAAAACCTAAGGCCTCCGAATTCACTCATCCCCCGTAGACAGTGGGTATGCCTTGAATTAGGAAGGAAGGGTGTTTTCTTTCTTGGTGTTTTTAAAATCCTTTTTATTTCTGATTACATTCTCTGCCTCTATGGCTTAGCTCATAGTGGATGCTCTAAAGGCATTTCCTGAATGAATGACTGAATGGATTCTCAAGTATTTGCTGTTAAGGGCCATGGGAAAGAGACCAAAACCTGCTGCTCAACACCCATGCGCTCCCTGCTGCCGTCGGAGTCAAATGTAGTAGTGAGTGGGGACAGAGGTTCCCGAAGAATCTTTCATCCAAACTCTGACCAAAGGCCTCATGCATGAGTTCAGAGAGGATAATGAAGCTGAAATTCTTGATAAATTTTCTCAGGATTTGTCTTCAGTAATTGATCATTCCTTCAGGCTATTGATTTTCCCTTTAAAGAAAAATTACTTTCTTTCTCTTTTCAAGTTACTATGTATGAACAGCGGCATTCATCACTGTGAGCAATTCTTACTCCAATTTAATTTAGCTGTCATCCATAAAATATCCCAATCTTAGGAAGAGAGTAGGATTATTGTTTGAAATCATTTTCTCATCTTTTGCTGTCTCCTGATTTGATCAAAACCAATATAAACTAAATGATTTCAGAGCGCCAGATGGGAAAGTTACCTTCTCATAGGGATATAAACTTGTTTCCTAGGACTGAATAATTCTTTGACAGCAAATAGTACATTGGAATTAAAAAAGGAAAGGACAACATATAGAAATTTCTGCACGTGCATATCTCTTTATTAGTAGCATCTATATACCAAGAAGGCTTACATAAAATACCTTAACAGTCTATTTTAGGCTGATAACAATTTCAACTGCATGTAAAAATTCAATACTTTTCTCCCGCCACATTATATTTTGTCACAATTTACATTATTTTTATAGTGCATTCATTAAGAAATTATTTTAATACCTTTGCCTTTTGTTATAAAGATTTTATTTATTTGACACAGAGAGCACGCACACAAGCACACAAGCAGGGAAGCAGGAGAGAGAGAGGGGGAAGCAGGTTCCCCGCTGAGCACGAAGCCCCATGGGGGGCTGGATCCCAGGACCCTGAGATCATGACCTGAGCTGAAGGCACAGGCGTTAACCCACTGAGCCATCCGGGCACCCCAATACTTTTGGCTTTTAACCTTTATACGAGAGGTAAAAGTTGCCTTTTACCACCAAAACATGCCATTACCACCAAAACATTACCAAAAAGCATGCTACTCTCACGGTTCTGGAGTATTCTGAAGTTGACTCTATACTTAGGGTTGCCAGAGCTGGGTTCCTGAAGTGACAGGACTGGAGCTGAGTTACATGGCTGCTGTGGGGTCCACAGGTCCGGTCTGCGGATAGCAGGCCTGTCACTTCCGATCAGATCCCTGTGTGCATAGAACTGCTCAGGCACCTGCGGGCAAGCGCAGAGCTGAGCCAGTCCTTGGAGCCACATCTGGGTTTGCCTGTTAGCAGGTACACAGATGGGTTTGACTGCCACTAGGTCTCTGAGAGGGCTTCCCGAGTGGACAGGAATGCCTCAAGGACCATGGTAGAGTGGGGCCAGAGGTGGGTCACAGGGCGGCTCTGGGGTCTGTCCGCAGGAATAAGGTCATCAAGCCGGCCACCAGGGATCTGAGTAGCCGTGTCTTCGGTCAGTTCCATGAGCGGCCAAGATGTCCCCCAGACCAGGGCAGAGTGGGACTGGAAGTGAGTCTCAGAGCCGCTTCAAGGTCCACAGCTGGGACTCAGTTATCCAGCCGGCTCCCAGCTGCATGGACTGATATCGTTGGGTCTCTGGGCCAGCAGGATGGCAACCAAATAAAGCTGGATGCGAGGACATAGTGGATTGGGGCTCCTTTAGATCAGTAGGTGAGCCTCCCAGCAGAATGGGGGCTGCCTTTCTAAAGCAGCACATTTCTGTCTCGGAGTTCATTGGGGTTTTGCAAACTCTTTCCTGGATCCCAAAGCTCCCATAGCGGCACTTTTGTTCTTGGATAGCTGCAAAATTGTTTTGGATGGAGGACATGCACCAGAAACCTCCTATTTCTCCATCTTGCTGCTGTCACCTCCTCGAGGTTTTTGGTTTGCATTTCCCTAATGATGAGTGATGTTGAGTATTTTTACCTGTGCTTCCTGGGCCATTCATCTATCACCTTTGGAGAAAGGGTTATTCAAGTCATTTGCCCTTATCTTAATGGGGTTTTGTTACCCATATTGTCAATCTGTTGATGTTCCTTATTAAATTTCTAGATGTTAACATCTTATCAGGTATAGTATTTTGAAATGTTTTTCTCCATTTCATGGGTTGCCTTTTAACACTGTGGATAGTTTGTTTTGATATATAGAAGTTTTTATTTTTATAAAGCCCAATTTGTATGGTTTTTATTCCGTTACCTACACTTTTGGCATCTCATCTAAGAAATCACTGCCAAATCCAACGCCATAAAGTTTTCCTTTATGTGTTCCTCTTAGAGTTAGCTCTTCAATTTAGGTCATGGATCCATTTTTGACTATTGGATTTGGTACAGGGTAGAGGTCCAGCTTCATTCTTTTATATGTGAATACCTAGTTTTCCCAATATTATTTGTTGAAAAGACTGGCTTTTCCTCATTTGAATGATCTTGGCACCCTTGTTAAAAACTTATCTTTCATTAAAATTCAGCAGATCATTTTAGTTTTAGCAGCAAAAGTACTGGTCCTGATCAGAACTCAAATATGAATATTTAATCTACCATCCCATACATCTAATATATGTTACTCCTTTGGCCAACATCAAACACAATTCACCCCAATAAGCAGTATTTTCGAGATAGCGATTGAAACTGATGCTGTCACAGATCATCCGACTCTGCTGATCCAGATATAGGCCATTTTACCACTCTAAAAATAATTCAAAATTTTGGAGCTTTCATCATGATGAAACAAAACCATTCATATATTTTGGTGATCTTAATCAATAAATTAAAACTATTACTAATGAACATTTTTAATTATCTAATTTTACATTAAGAACTAAAATTCATCTTGCCAAATTGACAAATGTTTTATATCATCAGCTATTTGGGTCTGTTGTCCAACGTTGGTAGCATCCCATTGTACTAGTAAACACATTGTCTATAGCATTGACACCAGTGACAAAACAAGGGAAAATAAATCACATTAACCTTTCCATTGAGCCATTATGAACAGTCTGTTAAAGAGAAAAAATCCAGGTCCATTTTGAACATTTTCCTAAGAACAAAAGAGTCAGTCTCAGTTTGCAGCCTCACCATAGGGAAATCTAATTCACGTTTGCTTAAATTTCCTGGAAGAAATGACCTTGAAAATGAGACAATCTTTGTTCTAATATTTTCATTTAATCCATACATGAGTGAGCTGTGATAAGAACTGCACCTAAGTGATTTGTAGAATTCTTTCCCAATTCTCTCACCTTTTGAAGAGAATTTGTTCTGTATAGTGGGAATATTCATGTGAATAATAAATGAGAACATGAAAAGTCACACAACTTTTGGGAAATATGGAAAATCTTTTCAATTTTCTTATATAGGCTGTATATATTACAGTGTAGAGATTTATTTAGAAATAAATAATTTAGAAACATGGAAAATTTACCATCTCCATCAATATATTTGGAGCTTTTAACAAGCTTGGGTTTTTGAATAGAATTCTAAAATGAAGAGGAAGAAAGGAAGTATGAGGGTATCGACTCCAATGTCGCAATGAATGATCAAAAGAAACAAATGCAAGGAAGGCCAGCTTACTAAATCACAGGAAAACTATTTGGAGAGGGAAAAATATTCCAAGTTTCTCAGAACATGAAAGAAATGCATTTTTTTCATCACTGCAATTAAATACAATCCACGTTAGCAAAGTGGCGCGGAAGCTAGAAAGAGCTTTAATGACTGGCAGTGGGTATCCCAATGAGTGGTATGCGACTGAGTGATTTTGAACATGACCTGAGCAAGAGAGCAAGAACCTTCATGCATACTAAAGCTTCCAACACAGTTTTTGTGGTTAAAAAGCAATTATTTTCTAATTTTTTCTATTTCTTTTTGCAGACATTTTATAAGATCCTGTATCAAGTTCGCAAGTTCAGCCTAGGTTACCTTTATTAACTTTGTAATTTTACATACTCAATTGAAAGGAGGAGGAGGAAGCAGAGGAAGAGGGGGAGAAAAAGGGAGAAGAATCCATTGCCTATATAAATATTTTTAGAACACTGCTTGAGGCCAACAGAAATACCTATAGTTGGGATTAAAAAACATCTGGAACTGGGGTAAGGAGAGATACCAAAAGAAAAACACAGCATCATAAAACAGCAATGAAAAGAACTTTTTCCTCCTCATTGATTCTTTGATGAAGGAAGTACTGGAATTCTTTGAGAACATAGTATTTTGGAACGGTAGGCCCAAATCTTCAAACTTTTCAAGGTAGTAATTTGACCCAGTTGGTTGGTTTTGCTTTTTTCCATTTTAATTTCCTGGGTAGTCATAAAGTACGTCATTTCTAGCACAGAAAGGGCTGGTCTAATATTCCAAAACCCAAGAATAAGACATGTAGGATCTAATCTATGAGTTGATATGCATTTGACTTTCCAATAAAACTTGTTTCCTTCTGGTTCCTCTACACAATATATCGTTTTTGATAATGCATACTAAGTACATACTATCCTAGCTCTTGGTTACACGTATGGGAGAATTCACTATTACACAGTTCATAGGAGGACTTAACAGATAATCCCCAAATAATCAAACAGTACACATTAACAATTCAACTCAACAAAAACAGTTATTAAGTACCAAATGTTTGCTAACCATAGCATGCAAGGGCCACAGTATAATAGTGAGAGAAACATAAACACAAGGCTGATACAAAAATCGAGTAAAGTGATAATTGATGAGTCACAGTCAAGACTCAAGATGTCCTCTGATAATAAGGCAATGCTTTCCTTTATTAGGTCCATATGTAGATATTATACATTTATGCTTTCGAACCTAAGAGGTCATCCACAGGGCCGTTAATTAGGACTAGCTACATATGAATGGAATACGCATAATAAATATGGATACAAATATGTATACATTATTGTTGATAGGCTATTAAAGGAATTCTTGTGATTTCTGAAACATATTTAAAATAATTCCTTTTTTCCCTACAGCATGGTATGATGGTAGAGGACGTGGATCTTCGAACCAGAAGACCAAATTTTGAATCCCTGTCTCTGTTGCCTGGTAGTGTCCAACCTTGGAAAACTTATTTAAACCTTTTATGCCTTCACTACCTCAATTTTACAATTAATATAGACTACCTGTGTTGTGGGGTTGTCATAAAAATTAAACTAGTTAGTATTTACAAAATATCTTTGAATGGTGTCAGACACCAAGTAATTATGAACTGTTTGTTAAATTAATATAATGAATGTTTTTAAGGCCTTTGGCGGTTTTCCTATTATTGAGAACGCAGAAGCATCTAACCATGATCCACTTCCCTCTCTACCCTTCTATTTAAAGAACAGGTTTCCATTAGTTAAGTATCCTAGAGCAGTCTGGATTCTTTAGGCTGTAGTAAAGCAAGTTACAGCTGAATAAATTATCCACCTGATGGGCTAGATAAGGAACACAAACAATCTAACTGTATTTAATACAAACTAACTGAATGAAGAAATATATACTTATGTACACAGCACACTAATTTTTGTTGCATTGCCAAGATGGTCACAGATCCAATATATCAATGTGGAGAGAGCAGAATACATTTTCCTGGCTTTGATTTCAATTCTGTAGCCTCGATGAAGAGAGGTGCCATCATGAATACTCATCATTATATGAGAAGAAAACTGTGATGAGAAGCAAATGTTATGAATGGTCTCACAGGTGAAAGCAATATTAAATCATGTCTTTCCAAAGAACTATGTAGGATAGGACTTGAATTAGTATGACAACTTAAGAAGGTGAAAATGTTGGTCTAGTATCTGAATTTTCCCTGTGTACTTCATCATAATTTGTAGAAATTACTGCACTCTGGTTTCGTCCTTAGAAAAAGAGCAGAGTCGAGCAAATCCAAAGTCAACTTCTCACCTATTATGCTGTTACCTCAATTATACTAAATTAACCTTTCTTGATTGGTATACAACTCCTAATATATATAAAAACTTGCATGGCAGATTTAAATAGCAGGGTTGATTTTTTTCTTCGTTTCTAATGTAGGCTTAAACTTTTGCCTAGTGGTAGTAAAATGTAGTGAAGAGAAATGAAGGTTGATGACGGATACATGATTGTGTGACCTTAAGTAAATGAATGTCTCTGAAGCTTTAATTTTCTCACTTACAAAATGGGCATAATGATAACTATTTGCTAGAATGGTAGTGAAAGTAAGAATGGTATTTTAAAAATACGAACCATTTTTCTCTACTAATGTATAAGCTCTCCTGCTTCTTCCCCTCACCTCATCTCAAGAATTGTGATATACTTTGCCTCAGCAGAAGGATGTGACAGAATAGAAATCAGCTCCCACAAGGAAGAATTCCTAGATTTCGTTTCGAATAAGGACTTTAGGAAAAGACAGAGTTACTGAAAGGCAAACAGAGATTTTATTCCCATGGCAGTTGTTACATATTGCCACACAACAAATGATCTCAAAACGTAGCAGCACGGAACGACAAACATTTCTTATCCCAAAAATGTCCAGGAGTCAGTAATCTGCTAGGTCCTGTGTCTCAGAGTTTGTCATGAGGCTGTACGCAAGATGGCAGCTGTGGTCTCATCGCAAGGTTCAATGAAGGAAGGTGTCAAGACATCTGGGGGATCTATACTCTGGTTCCTACGGAGGAGACACAAGCAGACAGCAAGATGCCAGATTGGGAATGGTTCTCTGTTGTGCCTCAGTAGATGACGCATAAACAGGCCAGCAGTGTTTATACAAGCCCAGCAGGGAAGGACTAATAACAGATGGATTCCCAGATCCTTGAATACGGTGGAGAAGTAGTGGCAAGAACCACCTGAGGGGTCTATGAGGAGAAATGAGGGATGCCTCCACGGTTTCCTGCAAGGATCGGATCACCTGAGAAACAGATGTACCAGCACCCCCACTCATCAGCCCCATTCTCGGCCAGTGTTTTTCGTATCTTCTAAGTCCTGAGCCACACATACACAGGGATGGGGAATGGGAAGGAGGAAATCCTGCCATGACAGTGAGTCACTCACAGTCTGCTACCCTGGGACATGTGGGCCATAAAAAGAAAGTGAGCCAAATCATAAAAAGACAAAGAAAGTTCTACGTCTTTCACCCTTGGCTGTGCAGATTCTCTTTCCATCACATGTATACAAAGGGCTTAGTTTAGGTGGTTCAGTCAGTCAAGCGTCCGACGTTCAGTTCTGGCTCAGGTTATGATCTCCTGATGGTGAGATCGAGTTCTACCTTGGGCTCCATGCTGAGAGCGGGCTCTGCTTAAGATCCCTTCTCTCTGTCTCCCTCTGCCTCTCCTCCGCCTCACCTGAACATGCACTCAATCTCTCTCTAAAAAAATACGTAAATAAACAAATAATAATAATAATAATAATAATGGGCTTTGTTCATATCTTGAAACACTGTAGATGCTTATTAAGTTGTAGCTATTATTTTAATAATTTCCCAAGTTAATTGATATTCAGAATACCTCACAGAAATCAGTTCTATGTAAAGAACATATGCTCTATCACAACCAAGACTCTACTTCTATCTTGGGGGAACAGGGAGTGATTGATCAATGTGTTCTCAGAATTACCTATCTAGTAATAGAGCTCCTGTACTGAGACTGACGTTGGGATCACTGACAATTATCTTCTCATAGCTGTTTTCAGAATGTCATTTGATATGTGGGAATATCATTCTCCCCACCCAGACAATGGGTACCTTAATTTCTCACCAAAACGGTATTTAAAAGTAGATGGTAGTGCTGAAATAGTGCATTGTTCGATGTTCATAATAAAGAATTGGGATTTTTTAAAAGATTTTATTTATTTATTTGACAGAGAGTGAGAGAGCACAAGTAGGAGGAGCAGCAGAGGGAGAGGGGGAAGCAGGCCCTCTGCTGAACAGGGTGCCCCCAATGGGGCTAGATCCCAGGACCCCAGGATCATGACATGAATCAAAGGCAGATGCTTAATGACTGAGCCACCCAGACACTCAGGATTTGGATTTATGTTTTTTTAAAATATTTATTTATTTATTTGACAGAGAGAGATCGCAAGTAGGCAGAGAGGCAGGCAGAGAGAGAGAGAGAGAAGGAGGGAAGCAGGCTCCCCACTGAGCAGAGAGCCCAATGCCAGGCTCGATCCCAGGACCCTCAGATCATGACCTGAGCTGAAGGCAGGCACCCAGGCGCCCAGGATTTGGATTTTTAAATTAATTGTTTCCATTCAGTTTCAGAACAGAGTAAGTATACTGAAAGAGGAATGAGATATAATTGTTTGATTATATAGGAGATGACTAACTATCTGCATCAGGAACTAATTGCCAATATTAACGACTAACATGTCCCTGGGACTTTTCTAATTGCTTTGAATATATTATCTCATTTAATCCTCAGCACATCCCTCTGAAGTGAGGAGTATAACAAGTTCCATGGTAGAGACAAGGAAACTGAGGACTATGCTCGCACAGCTGGTAGGTGAATGAGCCAGAATTTGGACACATGCACACTGGCTCTAGAGTCTGTGTGCTTGAAGTGCCTGGATAGCTCAGTCGGATGAAAAATGAGACTTGATTTCGGTTCAGATCATGATCTCAGGGGCACGAGATGGAGGCCTATTTCAGGCTCCGCACACAGCAGGGAGCGGGGGAGCAGGGAGAATCTTGAGATTCTCTCCCTTCCACCTCTCCTACCCCGCACCCCCTCAAATAAAGAAAGAAATCTTTAGAGTCTACATACTCAATCACTTTCTCAAGAACCAACTCGTCACATGATCCACACTGGGAAAGTGCTGCAACTGGTGATTGAGAGACGACTCAAACTGCATTTCATTCAGACTGCTCTGCTACCGACTGCCTCAACACCTTTGAACATGTTATTTGACAACTTCATTTTCTTCAACTGGCTACTCATACCTACCTGCTGTATTTGTGGTTAAGAATGGAAAGAAGCAACCCTTCTGCACTGTTGGTGGGAATGCAAACTGGGGCAGCTGGTATGGACATCAGTGTGGAGGGGGCTTGAAAAGTTAAAAATAGAACTAGCTTACGATTCCGTGATTTCACCACCGGGTATATACACAAAGAATGCAAAAACTTTAATTTGAAAAGATAGATGAACTTTGATATTAACTTAAGTTTTTGTTTTTTTTTTTTTTTTTTGGAAAGATTTTACTTACTTATTTGTCAGAGAGAGAGAGAGTGCAAACAGGGGGAAGCAGCAGGCAGAGAGAGGCAAGTGGAGGGAGAAGCAGACTCTCTGCTGAGCAAGGAGCCCAATGCAGGACTCGATCTCAGGACCCTGGGATCATGATGTGAGCCAAAGGCAGACATTTAACACACTGAGCCACCCAGGTGTCCCATTAACTGCAGTTTTATTTACAATAGCCAAGATCTAGAAGCAACCCAAGTGTCCATTGAATAATGAATGGATAACAAAGATGTGGGGTGTGTGTGTGTGTGTATAAAACAAAGGTGTGTGAGTGTGTATATACATATATATACACACACACAATGGAATATGTGTGTGTGTGTGTGTGTGTGTGTGTTTGTACTCAGCCATCAAAGAGAATCAAATCTTGCCATTTGCAAGGTCATGGATGGATCCAGAGAGTATAATGCTAAGTGAAGTAAGTCAGTCAGGAAAAGACAAATACCATACGATTTCACTCATATGTGGAATTGAAGGGAAAAACACACACAAACAAAAAAAGAGATTAAAAAAATGCACTCTTAAATATAGAGAACAAACTGGTAGTTATCAGAGGGGAGGTGGGGGGATGGGAGGTAGAAGTGAAGGGGATTAAAACACACTTAACCAAGATGAGCACTGAATAATTTACAGAATTGCTGAATCACTATATTCTACACCTAAAATTAATGTAACAGTCTATGTTAATTATAATGGATTTTTTTTTTAATTTTAAAAAAGAATGGAAAGAAGAAATACAGAGCCTGGAACATATTAATAATTGTCTTGGAAGAGCAAATTTGCTATTTTTAAGTATTACGTCCAGGCTTCTTAGATGATCAATTGAGATAATTTAAGTAAAAACATTTTGAAAATTGTAAGTCACAAGATAAATGAAAGAAGCTATTTCGATTAATTAGGACTATTAATATAAATAGCTAACAATTTTAATGTACCAGGCACTGAGCCAAAAATTCCGATCTATGAGCTAAAAAAAAAACAACTCTAAAGAAACTTTTAAAAAATCCCCCAACTATGAAGTGCTATTCTACAGGTGAGAAAACGAAGTCACAGAAGAGATAAGCAGCATGTTTCCTGTTATAGCCAGGGAGTTCTGGAGTTTGGCGTTTTCCTCAAACATCATTAACTCTAAAACTGTCTGAGTGATAGCATGAAACATAATTAAAAACATACTGCCTCAAGCACGTTAAAGTTATTCTTGTTTTTTTTAGTAAACGGTGTGGGACTCAAACTCACAACACTGAGATCAAGGGTCACATGCTATTCCCGCTGAGCCAGCCAGGTGCTAGCTTTAAGAACTTTAGAGGCAATCATTGCACTGTGAACAAAATAACTCTATTGTAACCAGGCAGCCAATTACTTTAGCTGGTGAAATAATATTTTTAAGACTAGTGACTTCTATCATAATGGCTGATATATTTTTGGCAGGGCTCTATGCACCTGGAGAGGAGGAAGGGAGTTACTAAAAGCCACTGAAACAGTACAATGCTGTATTTTCAAACCTGTTCCACAATACTCACATTACTTGATCTATCTGTTCTCGAATCAGCCCAAATAATCCTTCCTTACTTCTTTCCATACGTATCTGTCAACCAGACTAGTCTTTGCCCTGAGCGTTGTACCACAGAGCATTAGAACATGACATACCTAAGTTCAAACGACAGCCACAGAAATTCCCATTCATGTGACTTGTAAAAGTCACAGAATCTCAAAATAGAAATCCAAGTCGTTCTCTATCTTAGAAAGCTGTTGTGAATACCGGATGAGAAAAGGCATCTAGAACACTTAGCAGAGTGTCCGGCATGTGGCAAGCACTCGATAATGGTTCGTGACCATCATCACCTTTTCATCTTCTCATAGGCATTGCCCAGTTTATGAAAAACTTTTTATTTTTGAAGTTCACCATGTCTTAACTGGTTGGCTAGGAACAAAAGTCCTATTTCTCTGGACATAATTGCTTATCTAGAAACAGAAGCACTATTTTCCTAGAAGCAATCTTATAAACATTTCTTGGATTCCTGGGATACCCAACCCAATTCCATTAATGCCATCATGTGATTTTATAAATATTATTCCTGAAGTCTCAACAAACTAGAGACAGGCTAGAGGTCTTCAGAGCCCTAGCATAAGGGCTAGGAAAAACTGATAGATAGAGGTTGACAGGAAGGGCTGTAGCTATGTTGAAATGAGCTAGCTAGGAAGGGCAATGAAATCATTACAAATTAGATTCTAGGTGTGAATAAATAGACTGATTTAACACTGTTAAGTTACTGAGGAGGCGACATAAAACTGGGACAAAGAGGCCAAAATGTCAGTTGGGTAGAAAGTGGAAGAAGGTCAGTAGAGATGCAGGCCACTTGGTTCCAGGAACACGGCCTAGGAAGACAAATCTGGATGAGACACCAAGAAGACAAGACCTGTACTTCACTGAGGTAACACAGGAGCGAGGTCCTCTATCAGGCTGTAATCTTCCACCTACTTCTGAAGCTTGACAGCTAAGCAGTGAGAAGATCAAGAAGGGCTGTGTATGGTTGGCTGGAACATTTGGACAGTATGGTGAAGGTCATAAAGAGATGTAATTCAGGGAGTCAACACTTTCTAATAAAATATTAGTCTCAATGTGTACAGACTGTTTTCGTGTGGACTTAATAGTCCATCTTACTTCCAGGCAACTGGACAAAATCCTGTAACTCTGAGCTTTTGCTTGGAATCATTCAATATTTATCACTCAGCAGTCCCAGAAAGATAAACATCAGAACATTAACATAAAAATCTATGGGGGGATGTTCTAGAGCTCCGTACTTATTAACAACAGAGTTACATCATTTTTAAACAAGCTGGGTGGCAATATTCATTTACTCCCATTGCCATTTTCAGACACGATCACATATGAGGGTCCCCAGGAGCATTACCAGTGGGCTAAACACTTCAACATATAATGTGAAAGCTTTCTATAGAGGAATAGAAGTTTCCCTAGAGTCTCCATTCAGCGCCAAGGCACATAGATTGTTTTCCCTATATTGAATCGAATTTGTTGACATGTGGCTCCATCGAGTCCTTAAAGTCTGACAGCACCTCAGACTTGTTAATACTGTGCACAGATTCCTGAACTGGCCAGAGCACGATCTGTCATGATACTGGGTCTCCAGAAGTGAGGGCTCCAGGATGTCGTCTGCCCGGAAGAAGTTGGCATTATGGGAATCGGACCACATTGCTTGGCCAGTATTTACAGGGCAACAGAAAAGTGTTTACATGGTCTAAAATGCAGCGATCAATTGCTCTAACATTTTCTTTTCCCGCTTCTCAGGAGAATATAAAATTAGACGAAAGGCAGAAGTCAGTCTTTCAAGGCACAGTGCTGTCTGTGTGCTGACAGGTATCACTTCCTCTCAGGTAATAAAAGGAGGGAAACATTTCTGAATATTTAATTCTACGAAGTTCAGATTCTTTTTTTTTTTTTCCCCATAATTACAAGCTCTAGTTAAGCTGGGATGGACCCCAAACATGGCTGCCCTCTCAGGAAAAAAAAAGTGTGCTTAACACCATGACGATGTTTCTGATGCCTTGGGGTCATTATCAGGCACTAAATACAGCTTGTTGCGGTGGTTCCAAATTATCACGAACTGAGAGATTTAACCAATAAAATGA
This sequence comes from Enhydra lutris kenyoni, assembly GCF_002288905.1. NCBI lineage: Eukaryota > Metazoa > Chordata > Mammalia > Carnivora > Mustelidae > Enhydra > Enhydra lutris. The sequence goes on along the minus strand of NW_019154149.1, from coordinate 5,401,809 downwards.
AGTGGCTTGGGGCACCTGGGTGGCTCAGTGGGTTGAGCCTCTGCCTTTGACTCAGGTCATGATCTCAGGGTCTTGGGATTGAGCCCTGCATCGGGCTCTCTGCTGAGTGGGGAGCCTGCTTCCCCCTCCCTCTCTGCTGCCTCTCTGCCTACTTGTGATCTCTCTCTCTCTGTCAAACAAATAAATAAAATCTTTCATAAGTGAATAAATAAATAAATGAAGTGGCTTCCAGTTCTACAGGTCAGAAATCCCACACAGACTTCCTCAGGTTAAAATCAAGATGTCAGCAGGGCCACCTTCCTTTTTGGAAGATCTCCATCTTCTTGCCCTCTCCATCTTCTGGAGGCTGGTCATACTCCTTGGGTGACACCTGTCTTCCTGCACCCTCTTCAGCAACGTAGGATCTTCAAATATCCTTCTCTTCTGACCTCTGCTTCCATCACCTCCTTCTCTTGCCTCTTATAAGGATTGAGCCCACGTGGATAATGCAGGCTGTCTCCCCACCTCAAGACTCTTAAGTGAATCTGTTCTCAATAGTTTGTTTGAACTTCTCCCTCAATGACCAGCTGTGGTGTGCACAGGCTTCCTTCAACCAGTTTTCTCCTTGCAAGGTTCTATGAAGAGTGAGCAGGTAATTAATGCTGATGGACGAAAGACAGAGAAGGGAAAAAAGAAGACAGAGGAGAGGAGATTGAAGGCAGACCAAGTGGAGTCTGACATGATCTGTGAGTATAGGGCATGCTCTCCATGTTATCCATTTCAAGGACTTTATTGCTTGCTTTAGCTTTTCAGATGTGTTCCAGAGTCTAGACTTTTCTTAAAAGCCAAGTCAACGATCTGTAGTCTCCCCCTTGAATTTCATTCTCATGCTTTCCTCATTGCCTAACTCCTATTGCCCCTCACTCCCTAGAATGTCCTGCTAACTTTTCTCCCTTCCAGATTCCTTTTCAAACATCAATTCCTCTTCAAGACTTTCTTATCCTTTCTCCCTAGATTACTCACTCCTTTGTGCTCCTACTGAACTGTGTTCATAATGAAACAGTTCCTACTCCCTCAGATTTAGTTGTTCAAATGTGCGTGCACCCAGCTACACTGCGAGTTCCTCAATGAGGGGCTTGTGTGTTCCTCCGTTTTGCAAGCCAACACGTATCAGAGACCCGGACAGAGAGCAAATTGCTGCTGAGACAAACACATAATTTGCTGAATATGGAGCCAAAATGGAGGCTCAAGGGGCAGTGCTGGCTCTGGGCTCTGGTCATGACCACTCCATGGCTATTCACGTGTTAAAACTCTGTGAGAAAGATCTGACAAATGGATGAATAAATGACGGTAAAACATTGATTGGGTATCACCAAATTGTCATTTTTCTTGTCCCAAGAGGGAACTGCAGCCATATTAACAGCCACCATTTAGGGCTCTGTATATCAAACGAGCTAGTATTCAGTGTGCCTTATCTTATTTACAGTTCCAAATACTTGCATCAAGAAGGTAACCTTATCCATAGGCGACAGTAAGGAAACCAATGCCACAAAGTCTTTTGCCCAAGATTGTGCTATTATCAGGTGTCGCAACAGGAACATGAACCCAGATCCCTTTTCTTAACCTCCACACTCTACGACTTGCCTTTGTCTACTGTGTACGTTGCCAGTGTGGTTTTCAGGACCTCGTCCCATTTATCAGCTGGGAGGGACAGAGTGATATGATGGTTCCTAACATAGGCTCTGGGGTCAGACAGATGGTTTACAATATCTGATCCTTCTACTTAGAATCAGAAATGTTTGCCAAACTGACCGAACTTTCCTGAACCTTGGATAACTGCTTTGCAAGAATGGGAATAATACATACGAACTTAAAAGGTCATAGAATGAATGAATATAACAATGCACAGTTTATTACACTACAGACTATGTCCTTCCTAGTGTTGCCGTGAGTAGTAAACTAGGTAACACACTGAGCAAATAGTAAAAATAAAAATGGCAGTTGATATTAAAGATTAATATATAATGTGAAATTTAATGTTACATACTATATTCATGTTATGTATTATATGTATATATGCAATATGTACATGTATGTTATACATGATTTATACTATTAATTAAATATAATACAAGATCATATAATATATGAGGTTTAACAGTAAACAAAGGGGGTGCCTGGGTGGCTCAGTCACTTAAGCGTCTGCCTTCTGCTCAGGTCATGATCCTGGACTCCAAGAATTCAGCCCTGTGTTTGGCTCCCTGCTCGGTGGGGAGTTTGCTTCTCCCTCTCCTTCTGCCCCTCCCCCCACACCCTTCCCTGCCCCATGCTCTGTCTTGCTCTATTTCACAGATAAATGAATAAAATCTTAAAAAAAATAAAGAAAGAAAGAAAAATGTGTTTCCCATTTGCTGAAAACTACATATTTACAGGACAAACTTACCTTCCCTGAGAGGGAAGCTTCCACTTAGCTAAATCACCACAAATTCTAAAACAGAATAATTTACAAGAATAATATGTTGTTATGTGTGAAAAGTAGCTTGTTTTTGCCTCCCAGTCTAAAGAAATCACACACATGATAGGCAGACAGGACCTTCTCAACAGAACAAAGGATGTGAAACCAGTTGGTACAGACTGTCTCTAGGATATTTGCCATCAAGACCTGCTTGGATGAGAAATTCCAATAGTGGATTCCAGTGTACGGATGGCCTCAAAATGTTTTAGAGAATCAGCCCCCTTTTGTCTGTCTTATGGTTCCGTTATACTACAGTGTGGTGAGGAGGGGCATAGTTTAATCTATTTAAGGATTTCACTGAGCTGAAGTGCATAAACCTACCAAATTATCAGAAAGATAGATCAGGACAAATGGATAAGGGTATTAAGGAAAATATACCTAGCGATAATGTTAGCAGTAAGAAAATAAAATAGCATACCAGAAAATTCTACACAATTGCTAAAGATATGTTATAAATTTGTCTCTATGCATCCCAGTACCCAGAGTGAAGAGGAAAAATTATGATTTACATGATAAAAAAAGATAACATACAGCAGTTCCTCAGCGGGGTGGGGGTGAGGGGCTCAACTTCTCTTGGCGCTGAGATCTGAGAGAAACCTCTGAGGACACACATGGTAAGGTCAATGCTTCAGGGGACACAGTCCTTTGGTGGCATCCACAAGTACCCTAATGGCCATGGTGAATTTCATACAACTGCTCTGAATTCCCACCTCCAGTGTCACAAGGACATAATTTAATCAAAGCAATTTAATGAAAACCAAAGTAAGTGTGTTCAATTTTTCTGCCTTCTGATATCAGGCTTGATTTAGGAAATGGCCAGAGAATGCCCGACATAGGTACATAAAAACTCCAACCGTGACCAAGTTCCAAGTTTGCCCTGGAGACAGTAAACTGACAGCGTGAGTCAGAGTCTGGATCTCCCCTCCCATGTCATCCAGAGTAACCCTGCTTTTGTTTGTTATATATACTGGGGTCCCATATAAGATTTAATTTGAAAATAGAGACTGGTTTTCTTCTTTTAAAAATTTGTAAAGAACTACTTTAGAGGAATACATGATTTTAACTTTTTCAGGAAATCTTCCAGTAAGGAAGAGCATTTTTCACACCTCAGTTTTTAAAATTAACTTATTTTTGATTACTTCATTTTATCTCAACTTTCAAAGAATTTACGTTTATTTTCTTTCACTTTATTTCAATTCAGAATCAAACACAATTAGATATTATCTCAAAAAATTGATTTATAATATGTGGTTCTTCCAATAATTCAGATAATATACTCAGTAACCTCCTGTCACTTCAATATTACCCACCTGATGTAGCCCCTTTGCTATTGGTTACACAAACAACCACATATTTAATTTTTCTCATACAAATCTACAAACTGTGTGTGTGTGTGTGTCCATGTATTTAGATATGGAGGAAGGAGAGATGTGTGTATATGTGTCTTTAAAGAAATGCAGAGGTGCCTCGGTGGCTCAGTGGGTTAAGCCTCTGCCTTCAGCTCAGCTCATGATCTCAGGGTCCTGGGATTGAGCCCCACATCCAGCTCTCTGCTCAGCAGGAATCTGCTTCCCCCCTCTTTCTCTGCCTGCCTCTCTGCCTCCTTGTGACCTCTCTCTCTGTCAAATAAATAAATAAAATCCAAAAAAAAATGCAAACACACACTCACTAAACATACACAAATACTGACTTACTCTTTCTACTTAATAGAAAATCTGTCCGAATATGTCTGTATATAACACATGAATTTATTCTTTTTTAATAGTTGCACAGTAACCTAAATTACAAAAGTATTATATTTTATTCAACTATTGCTAGTCATTAAGACTATTTCCAGGGTATTTTTGTGTGGTTTTTTTTGGAGGGGGTATACCAAAACAATGTAACTATAAACATTTTAATAATACTTTACCCATTGGAACCTTTGTTTCTGTCACTAGATCACCTAGAGTGGGATTATCAGACCAAATGTTCTGAACATTTATAATGATAAATATTTCTTGGGTAGAGGCACCTGGGTGGCTCAGTTGGTTAAGCATCAGGCTTTGGCTCAAGTCATGATCTCAGGGTCAAGAGATCAAGCCCCATGTCAAACTTCCTGCTCATCAGGGAGCCTGCTTCTCCCTCTGCCTCAGCCCCTCCCCCCAACTTGTTCTGGCTTTCTCTCAAACAAAAGAATAAAATCTTAAAACACACACACACACACACACACACACACACACACACACTGCTTGGATATTTTCCAACAATACTGCTGTTAATGAATAGTTCTGAAAGCAATGTATAAAATCCCTATTTCCTCAACTCCCACCCCCAGCAATGAATATGTCTTTAAAACACACACACACACACACACACACACACAACTGGTCACACGGTTTTAATTTCTGTTTCTCTGAATTCTGGTGAAGAAGTGCATATATTTATATTTTATTTCATTTTTTGCTGTTCTTAACTCTAACACCTTCATAAAATACGTAATGGAAAAACTACCAGAAATACAAGGAGAAATACATATTATCACAACTACTGTAGATGACTTTAACAAGTCTCTTTAAAACTGACAGATTGAGGGGTGCCTGGGTGGTTCGGTGGATTAAGCTTCTGCCTTCGGCTCAGGTCATGATCTCAGGGTCCTGGGATTAAGCCCCTCATCAGGCTCTCTGCTCAGGGGGAGCCTGCTTCCCCAGCCACCCCCCTCCCGCCTCTCTGCCTACTGATGATCTCTGCCTGTCAAATAAATAAATGAATAATCTTTAAAAAAAAAAAAAAAACTGAAAGACCGAACGGATTTTTTTTTAAAGATTTTTTTTTTTTTAATTTATTTGACAGACAGATCACAAGTAGGCAGAGAGGCAGGCAGAGAGAGAGAGAGAGGAGGAGGCAGGCTCCCTGCTGAGCAGAGAGCCTGATGCGGGACTCGATCCCAGGACCCTGAGATCATGACCTGAGCCGAAGGCAGAGGCTTTAACCACTGAGCCACCCAGGAGCCCCCGGAACGGATTTTTTTAAAGGGTTTATATTACTAATAACAAACTGTGTGTATACTTCATACCATTACAAAAACCTCTACTATTTGATAATAGGTGGATAGGAGAATGTGTGCATTCCAGATTTCTGTTAAGAACCTGGAGAGTAGGGAGGCCTGGGTGGCTCAGTGTGTTAAGCCACTGCCTTCAGCTCAGGTCATGATATCAGGCTCTGGGCTCAGTGAGGAGCCTGCTTCTCCCTCTGCCTGCTGCTCTCTCTCTCCCTGACAAATAAAATCTTTAAAAAAAAAAAAAAAAAGACATAACCTGGAAAGTATTTATTACACGGTACATATTCTTTATATCACTACAGAGATCAACACAATACAGTCTGACCAGACCCTTCTGAAATGGATGTACTGATGATATGGCCTTCGATGTAGAATAGTGTAGAAATAGGAATGTCTACTAGTTTTCTGGGTCATATTCTTAAAAATCTATCTTGCACAGCTTCCCCTGGGAGCAGTGCTCATTTTCTTCTGATTGACTGACTTCTAGCATTATTGCAATATGACTGATATATAATATTGTGTAAGTCTAAAATGCACGATGTGATAAAAATTAAACAGTATTTGTCTTTTTCTGTCTGACTTATTTCACCGAGACGCATGTCCTTAAGTTTATCCACATAGTCACAATACCAAGATCCTCTTCTGTTTTATGGCTGGATAATATACATACATACATATATATGTTAACATATATTAAATACATAGAATATAATATATATATAAATATATATAATACGTGACATTTGATAAAGAAAATGTGACATTTTCTATATTCATCCACTGAGTTTTCTTTAAATTAACTTCTATATACTTTTAAAATAAGCCATGAAAAAATTTCTTCCAGAACATCAAAGTCTCATCTTATGTAAGGATTATTTTCTAAAACTCAGTTTAGAGCTTAAATCGGGTATGTCGCTATCACCCTTTAAATATTTTAAATGATCCATAATGTATTTATATCATTCTTAATTAACCCAGAACAGCCAGTTTTTCCTTCAGTCTGTTGAAAGAGACTGCTATTTGAAACCATGCTATTTTTAATGTTGAGCATGCACTGAAAGACTTGGCTTGCTAGTGAGTTTATGTTACATGAGAAATGTGTGTCATTAATCACTGGATTCACACTGAGACCTGAACGCAAACAGTTTGAGTCATGTGAGTTAATTGTGCATAAAGATGGTAAAATCCTGTAGCACAAGCTGCAAAACCCCTCCATTGAGGCTCTTTATTAGAAGAGGAATTGACGTTTGGAACTTTGAAAAGATGGCTGAGGAGGGGCAGGGTATTTTGCAGTGCTGATTTGAGAGAAAAAAAACGTCCAGGAAAAGTAAACCAGGATCTGACAATTGCACTCATGTGTCTATCAAGGAAGACGAAGTAAGACACAAACAGTTGGGACGCTCTTTAGCATAAAATAATCACAACTGGAACTAGGATAGAATGTTTTCCAAGTAGATATGAAGTTTAATAAATAGTCCCCTTAACATGCCGTGTCACTTAAAGCCACCCAACATTTTTTCTTTTCGTTTTTATTTATGTCTTTCTCAGGCATCCAAGTTGTTACTCGGTATCTCCGCAAGTCCTCATGATCCCAGGAGGCAAGCAAAATCAGAAAGACATTAAATCTTTGAATGGTGAAGCAAACAGGATAAAATGCCTCTCTTGTATTCCTTATAAATACACAATAAAGCAAATGCAATTCATTTCTTTAAACTTCATAGAAAAAGGCAAAGCTGACTGTTGAGGAAGCAAGTGATGATAACTGGAAATCTGTTGGTACCATTATTATTACTTTATTTTGCAAATAGTTTTTATGTTCGCTTTTCCTGATATACTATCTTTATTGGACAAAAACTCAGGGGCTTTCACAATTACACCCATGGCCACGGTCCCTTTGGCTATTGCCTACATGACCTGAAGGTCTTTAACCTCAAATTTTTGTACTAGAAGTGTTCAGGCACCTAAGCCTCACTGTTGGAGAGGAATTATTATTGGGAATTACAGTATTATTTGAAGGGAAGAGTATTCAATTGCAGAGGATATGTTTGTAAATTTTATATAAGTGGGGAATATGAACCACACATCTGGTGAATGTCAAAACCTCTTGGCCAGGGTTGTCTCTGTCATCAACTAACCCAGAATTTTATGATGAATCAGGAAATATGTAAAAAAGGTCTGATGTAGAAAAAAATTTATATGTAAGGACAGAGCTGTGAGTCCTAAATTGATTTGAAATTTTTAATTCTCTTGGCACAATTTTGTGATTAAAAGTTACCTCTCTTGCATTAGTTACCCACCTTTAAAAATGTAGCTAATTCTGATTCTGACTCAACTGAGATCCTTATTAGTGAATATCAAGAATGACATCAGATGAATGAAAACATTTAAAATACTTGAAACTGATAAATTACTAAACTCTACGTCGGAAACTAAAGAAGTACTCTATGTTGGCTAACTGAATTGAAATTAAAAAATTAAATTAAATAAAAAATAAAATTAAATACTTGGAATGTTGCTCTAAGGATCTTATATTTAATGCAGGTGTCCAAAACGGCTTGGCCATATTTCTGGCTTCCGACGATGTATGAAGTAGAGAGACTCAAATCTTTAAATGGCTTAAGAACCAAAACTGTTTACTTATCTCTTCATAAATAGTTCAGAATGGATAGGCAGAATACTCTGCTCCATTTGGTCACTTAAGGGTTTTGACAACCTTCTTCTTACTTCTCTAGCCTTTTTCGTAGGCATTGTTGTCATTGCGGGTACGTCTGTGTTTTCGCTCCCAGGAAGAGGAAGGAGCATGGAGAAATTGACATGCACTCCTACAAGTGACTGTTCTCTTCCTCCTGCGTGCAGATCGAACACGGGGAAGGAGCAGCATCGCTGACCTGGTACAAAATGGCCAATGGGAGTTGAGTGTGTATAAGAAACAAACTTTCAGGAGGAAAGACACCTTGTATTTGTTCAGAAAACCACTTTGGGCCCAGCTCAGACTCATTTTTGCTGCGCCTTGCTTGCTGTCTTACTTCTCTGAAGTGAAAATAGATTATTTTTCCCCAAGTGCGGGTATTCTGAATTTTCTTGTCAGAGCTTTAAAACTGCCTTCAACATATCTGCAATATATTTTTAAATTCTAGAGGAAAACATGTTTTTTTTTCCCCGCACAAAATGAGTCATATTCTCACTGTAGTTCTTGCAAGTTTGCTCAGTCCTGTACACTTCCTAAATAAACATGTTTACAAAATGTTCAAGCTCTTCATCGCCTAATTGGTCATCTTAAGATGAAGTCAGGCAATGGGAGGTGTTGTTTAAATAATGTTCCCAAGGGGCACCTGGGTGGCTCAGTGGGTTAAGCCTCTGGCTTTGGCTCAGGTCATGATCCCAGGGTCCTGGGATCTAGCCCCACATCAGGCTCTCTGCTCAGCAGGGAGCCTGCTCCCTCCTCTCTCTCTGCCTCTCTGCCTGCTTGTGATCTCTGTCTGTCAAATAAATAAATAAAATCTTTAAAAATAAATAAATAATATTCCCAAACTTTGGTGATGAATATCATATTTCACCACTATCATCCTGGTGTTTCTGACCATAAATGGAATACAGTATTTGTATGAATTTTAAGCTTTAAATTGGGCGGGGGGATGCTGAAACTTTAGGAAGCCCATACATTTTTGAAAAAGCTTTCTTTTAAAAATGCTTTATGCTCTCCAAAAAGTGGCTGACTTACAATAATAACAGCTTGAATTATTCAAGTACATCAATTTCAATTCAATCCCATGTTGTAATGTTAGTTCACACTATCATGTGAAATCAATAATAATGTGTAGCTGATCTAGCAATATGGTGTAATGTCTGAGAGAACACTGACAGTTTTCCAGAAACTTACAGATCACATATCTTTTTAAGATGGCTCTGTTGTCTGAGCTTAACAAGGGCTCTTTTGGCAGGCCAGCCATTACATTTTAAACTTTCTCCATAGACTGTTTCCTCCTGCATTTGTTCCAGTGACTTGGTGCACAGAGGCAGTCAATATTTATCACCCTAATGTGTTTTTAGCATTTCTATACTTTTCCTTAAAAAATATTTTCTTTATTGTCGAGAGGGGGTAGAAGAGTGGGATAGGGGCAGAGGGAGAGGAACAATCAGACTCCCCGTTGAACGCAGAGCCCGATGCAGGGCTTGATCCCAGGACCCCGAGACCATGACCTGAGCTGAAGTTGGACGATTAACCCACGGAGCGACCCAGGCGCCCCGAACATCTGTATATTTAGGCATCTTACCCCATCAATTGAACTGTAAGCAAATGGAAACCAGAGGTTGATTCTTTTTCATCTTTTTTTCCCTCTGATAGCATTTAATATATTCCTCAGCATAAATAGAGAAGTCATTAAGCAATTTTATATATATGTGAAAGATTGAATTAATAATCATAACCATACAGTATGCATGGAGAGAGCATGTTATGGGTAGGCACACTTTCCTCTGCCTCCAAAATTATTGGTATTTTAGGAAAAATATAACCAAAATGAAGTATATAAGTACGTGTCAATGGGAAACCGACAAGTAAGAAAGAGAGCAAGAGAGAGAATAAAGCCATAACAGAATAGATGAAAGGTGATGATGCCGAAGCGCCTTAATGACCTATAGACCATGGAAGGCTTTAGACATTAGGAGATGGGACCAGAGACACAACTTGACTCGTGGTGACCATACATATGTCAGTGTGCCTCTGAAAGAAGAAATGGTTCTTGTGAGTGACACTTTGGTCAGGGAATCTTTCCCTTTCTCTCTCTATTTCTACACAAGGTGGCCCAGAATTCCACCACCTAAGTGGGGAGTGTACATGCATGGAGAACTGTTGGGTGGAAATGTCCGTATGTGATGGTCTGGCAGTGTACCCATGCTCAAGGCTGGCCTAATGCTGAGTCCTTTATACGATATGAAATCACACATTCCATGAGCCTGTGTGATTATTTGTTTAATGATTATCTCCACTACTGGAATGTGAGATCCTCGAGATCATCTATATACAAGATTTTACGTGTAATTCTAGGTAGTACCAATGATCTTTGAAGTCCATTCATTCGTTGAACGGATACTAACCGAGCAGTCACTGCATGCCAGGTACTACATTCAGCCGTGGCACATAGGAGTGAACAAGTCAGGCCTAGTTATTGTCCTTAGGACATTCCCTTCATTCCTATCTTATTAGAATCATTTGCATACCAGTGTATTTCCACCTGTGAAATGATGAGCTGCTTGAGAATTTCAATCTGGACCCAACAGGGTTTGGCACATGCCTGTGGGGGGGCAGGCAGGAAACTGAACTATTGTTGTTGTTTTTAACTGATTCAGCAGACTAATAAAAAACTGGCATTTCAAGTAAATTAGCTATTTTTCATTTCTTAGAAGTGTCATATAACCTTCTCATCACACCCACATGAGAAATGGGTGTTATAATTTACTGCCCAAATAATTTAATAAATGAGTGATAATTAACAATCCTTGTAGAAAGCGAGAAATCTGTTTTCATATGAACCTTTGGAAAACAGAATTTACAATCACACAACCTCACGGGGGTTTTCATGGCAAAAGAAACAATGATAATTTTATGATTTGTACTTCACTGTAGAATCAGAGATTATCAGAAATTTGTGAGGAAGGAAAATATATAAAACAACAGGAGAAAAAAACTCCTATGAATTAGTAAATAGTTATGCAATTTAGCAGTGAAGGAACAAGAGAAACAGAGTGAGAGAGATTGAGACTTCTCCCATAAATAAACAGAGAATGTGCCCACTTGTCAAGCACATCTGGACATGGGCGCACACCAGGGTACCTAGGATGGTTAATTATGTATTTGAGGTTAATTATGAATTTACATGAGATAGAGCATACTTTTTCTATCACAGTGTGATAATAATATTATAATCATAATATTAAATGTGAATAATAAAAAGAGAGCAGGAAGGAAATGGAAATTATAAAACACTTAGAACTGAGTGATGATGAAATCACTACAGATTAAAATGAACAGAGTGGGAATTTTTATTTTAAGGAAAAAAGAAAAAGACTACTGAAAAAAGCGTGTTCTCAAAAAGTTAGAAAAATCACCACAGAGTAAATACAAATAAAGTGGGAAGGAGGAAAAAGTATGTATAATTAAGAATTAAAAAACAAGATTATAAATAATAGAGAGCACCAACAAAACCCATAGCATTTAAAAGAAGAAAAGGGAATCTTCTGAGAAGATATTTCTAGAAAAAAGTAAAGTAAAAGTAAACATTAGCAACTAAATGTAAACAAATATAGATATGGTAGAATATTAAGTATGAAAAGACTATAAAAATCACTAATGAATTTGAAAAGTTACAAAGCATGCATTTCTAGAAAATATAAATAAGTAAATGTAAAAAAAGTAGAAAATTTGACTAAATCAATAAATTATATATGTTTAATATGTGTTCCTCCTTTCAAAATAAGCACAAGATTCATAGTTTTAAAGTTCTGTTTTTACAAATGTGTAAGAAGCAGACCATTCTAATCCAACAAAATACTTTCAGAGCAGGAAGAGAGGAAAAGAACCTGAAATAACCTTGACAATAACACTTGACAGGGTCAGTGCAGTAAACAAAAATTATAGGCCTATCTCATTAATTGGAACATATATAATAAACCTCGTTAAAATACTGATAAATTGAAATCAATGCATAAAATATATGATGTATCATAATAATGTTTAACCCAGCATCATGAGGATCGTTTCATATTAGAAAATCAATTACTATAATTTAAAATTCAATGCCCATTCATGAGAAAGTTATTAAAGAAGTAGGAATATAAAAAAGATTCTTTAATTCATAAATACATGTCTTTCAGAAACCTATAACGAAGATCATATTTAGTGTTATAACTGTACTGTTTTAAAGATTTATTTATTTATTTGAGAGAGAGAGAGAGAGAGAGAGAGAGAGAGTGTGCGGGAGAAGGAGAGAACCACATGCAGACTCTGCACTGAGTGCAGAGCCAGAAGTGGGGTTTGATCTCACAACCCTGAGATCAGACCTGAGCAAAAACTAAAAGGCGCTTAACTGACTGAGGAACCCAGGGACTCCTAGCATTCCAACATTAAAAGTTATCATTTACAAGTCAGAATCAAGTCAAGAATGGCTTCTATCATGCCTACAATTCATTTAGTATTAGACATCTTAGTCCATTAAATAAGACACGAAAAAGAAATATTACATAATGTTTATAAAAAAATACAAGAAAATGGTAGTAATTTATAGATGACTTGATTATCTCTAAATCTAAGAACAAATATAGACAAACTATTAGAATTCATAACAAATTTATTATGTTTGTTGCATGCATGAAATAATATAATTAATAGTATTTCCATATATCTCAAACACCAATTAGAAATTGTCATTAAAAATTCTCCACTCACAGGTGCCTGGTGGCAGAGTCTGTTGGGTATCTGGCTCTTGGCTTCAGCTAAGTCATGATCTGAAGGTGGTGAGACTAAACTAAGCACTGAGTCAGACTCAGTCCTCAGCAGGGAGTCTCATTCTCTCCTTCTCCCTCTCCCTCTGGCCCTACATAAACCCCCACACCCCGCCGCTTCTGTGTGCTCAAACTCTCTCAAAATTATATAAATAAATTTTTTTTTAAAAAGTCTTAGGAAAAAAGGCACCCTAAAACACTGACCTTAAAAATAAGGATTTTAACATTTTTGTGAATAAAAAGCCTCATATCTCATACTAATGTTAATTCCCTGGTAACTTGTGGAGAGTATCATGTTCTTGGAAAAAAATTCCAGACAGGATTTAATGGAACTTTACAAGCTGAACTTAACATACATTGAAAATACTAAGAATAATTTACACGATTGTGAAGGTAATACATGAGATGGTAGAGCTTGCCCTAGGAAATATGAAGACATTGAAGAGCAAAAATCAGGGGTGCCTGGCTGGCTCAGTCTGGAGAGTGTAAAATCCTTGATATCAGGATTGTAATTTGAGCCCCATGTTGGGTTTAGAGATTGCTTAAAAAATAAAATGTTTTTTTAAAAAAAGAGCAAACATTAAAAGTATATGATTTGTCACATGGACAATCAAATGAACCAATGGAAACTGCTTCATGTATACACAAAAGCAATGGCATCAAATAGTGGTATTAATACTACTGTTATTACTACTTCTTTCAGGTTCAAATCCTGGCTCCAACATTTACTAATTTAGTGAACCTGGAGAAAATAGTTGACATTTCTTTACATCAGTTTCTTTATTTGTACAATGGAAAAAAAAAATACCTTCCTCATGCAGTGTTATGAGGATTATATGACATAATGTAAATAGAATCAATGACTAAGACATAACATATGTACAATGATTCTTAGCTCTTACATGAGCATTTGGTATATGGCAGAAGGGGCATTGGAAATTAGTTGTGAAAAGATGGATTATAAAAAAATTTTTGCTGGAAAAATTTGCAATCAATGTAAAAACATAAAACGAGATATAAAAAATAACACCGTATCTCTTCGTAAACTTGAAAAGAGAAAAAAAAAAAAAACATTCGAACAAATTTAGGAGAGGTTGTAGGAGAATATCTTAAATGTGTGCCTGGGGAGGGAAAGACCTATAAATAGGATACAAAAGGTACAAGTCAAAATAAAAGACTAATAATTTGATACCAAATTGAATTTTTTCTATAAGACAAAAGACCTCATAAAATAAGTTCAATTATAAGCACTGACATAGAAAAGATGTACTTGAAAATAATGAATATCCATAATATATAAAGAATTAATGTGAAGCAATAGGAAAAAGGCTAATGACCTGGTAGAAGCATAGCCAAAGACTGGGAACAGGTAATTCATAGAAGAAACACAAAAGGTCAATAACTAGAAAATAGGCAGAAATTTTTTAATATACATAAAACTATAAAATTAAGAAATATATCTCATACCCTTCAATGTGGCAAAGTTTAAAAAGCATGACAATGCCAGGTTTGGGGAAGAAAATGAAAAAACAGACTTTCTTACACTCCTGGTGGGCATATCTAAAAAGCCTTTGCCAATAACTAAAAAAATTGAAGATAAAAATTCCCTAAGAGTCACACATTCCAGTCCCTGCTACATGTCCCGTCTCCCCCGCCCTGAAAAGAAAGTATATTACAACTTTTACGGGCTGAATTATTTTCCTCCAAAATGCATATGCTGTAGTCCTGACCTGAATAAATTCAGAATATGATGCATTTGGAGAAAGAACCTTTAAACAGGTGATTATGTTAAAATGAGACCATTAATGCGGGCCTTAATTCAACCCAATCTGTTAGCCTTATTTTTTTAAATGAATTTATTTATTTCTTTATTTGGGGGGGGGGGGGAGAGAGAATGCATAAGCAGGGGGAGGGGCAGAGGGAGAGGGAAAAGCAAGCTCCTCAGTGAGCAAGGAGCCCAAGGTGGGGCTCAATACCATGGACCTGGGATCATCACACTTAACCCACTGAGCCACGTAGGCACTCCTACTGTTGTCCTCAGAAGAAGAGGAATTTTAGGGACACCTAGGTGGCTCAGTCCATTAAACATCTGCCATTTGCTCTGGTCATGGTCCCAGGGTCCTGGGATCAAGTCCTGCATGAGTCTCCTTGCTTGCTGGGGAGCCTGCTTCTCCCTCTGCCTGATGATCCTCCTGTTTGTGCTCTCTGTCTCTCTCTGAAAAATACACAAATAAAATCTTAAAAAAAAAAAAAAAAGAAGAAGAAGAAGAATTTTGGATACTGTGGGGAGGCAAAGATCATGACCTGAGCGGAAAGCAGACACTTAACCCACTGAGCCACCCCGGCGCCCCAAACAAAATGTTGAATAAAACAATTATGCTGACACTATGCAATAGTCTATCAAGACTACAACAGTATTCTATCTGAAAAAACAACGCACATACCTTAATTTAAAAATACCTTCTTGCTAAAAATTCCTGGCCATCACCTGAGCTTTCAGTGAGTCATAATCCCTGATCAGAGATAACCATAACAGATTAATAATAATGCAGAGTATGAAATACACTGATAATTACCAAAATCTGACACAGAAACACAGAGTAAAGGCTGCTGGGAAAATTGGGCTGATAGTATTGCTCGATGTAAGGTTGTTATAAATCTTCAATGTGTAAAAAAGGAAATATCTACAAAGTACAATAAAGCAAAGCACAATAAAATGAGATATGTCTGTATTTTCTTCTGGCAGCTCTAGCAGATTAATACAGCAACATCTATCACAGGTGCACATAGCCATACACACAAGGATTTTTGCAATAATGAAAAAAAAAAAAAGAAGCAACTATTCATCAATAAGTGGATAGAGGAAAGAATAAATTAATTCTGAGAGGGAGTGACGCCTCCCGGTTGAGAATCTAATCCTCGTGTTTTCAAAAAATTACAAATGAACTACCTTATGCTCCTACAGTTGCGCTAATGGGTATTTACTCAAAGAATATGAAAATACTAATTGAAAGGGATACATGCACCCACAATGTGTCTAGTGGAATTACCCACAACAGCCAAATTATGGAAACAGCACCAAGTATTCATCCATATGCAACGGATAAAGAAGAGGCAGTATATATACACAATGGAATATTACTCAGCCATAAAAAATAATGAAATCTTGCCGTTTGCAATGACATGGATAGAGCTAGAGAGTATTCTGCTAAGCAAAATAAGACAGTCAGTAAAGACAAATATGGTATGATTACAGTATATGGAATTAAAAAAAAAAAAGCAAGCAAAGGGAAAAAAGAAAGAGAGAAACCAAGAAACAGACCCTTAATTACGGAGAACACACCACTGGTTCCCAGAGGGGAGGCAGGTTGGGGGATGGGTGAGATAGATGCTAAGGACTAAGGAGGGCCCTTGCCATGAGCACCAGCAATGTATGGAAGGATTTGATCATTGTGCCATACACCTGAAACTAGTATTATACTGTATGTGAACAAACTAGAATTTAAATTTAAATAAAAAGGGGGGGGGGAACTAGTCTTTGGAACCTAGTATAAAGGCTAACTTTGCCACTTGTATAAACTTGGTTCAAGTTACTTGCTTTCTCTATGCCTCGATCCTCGTTTGTATAATGGGTAGAACATAACTTCCTCAGATGGGTGATTTCAGCATAAAACTCAGTTAATACATTTAAGTTCTTAGCATGCTAACATCTTCTAAGCCCAATGTGAATATTATTAGTTAACTATTTTATATATATATATATATATATAATAGTTTATAAAATAAACTATTAAATTAAATCTTTTAAAAATATTTATTTTTAAAAATAAACTATTAAAATAAAAATAAATAAAATCCTAAAATATATATATGTATATATTTTTTTAAGATTCTATTCATTTATTTGTCAGAGAGAGAGAGAGAGAGAGAGAGAGAGTGAGCACGTGTAAGCACACCATCAAGGGGAGCAGCAGGCAGAGGGAGAAGCAGGCTCCCCACTGAGCGGGGAGCCCAGAAGACCCTGTGATCATGACCTGAGCTGAAGGCAGATGCTAAACCAATTTAGCCGCCCAGGCATCCCAGTAAACTATTATATTTATATAAGATACAATCCTATAAAAAGGTCAGTGAGTAACATGAGACATATCTTTCTGAAATGTTTTATTTTATTAGAAAAAGTTCTGACTCAAATATTGCAAAAGCTTTACATTTGGGTGATAGTTAAATGGGTTTTTGTAATATTATCCTCTGTACTTTTCTGCCTGTTTAAAATACATTATGACTATAAAAACACAAAGTCAATTCAAAGATTTAGAATGTCTAAGAGGTAATAACTTTAGAGTTATGTTGAACTGGTGAAACAACCAGAATTATTAAATACCCACTCCAGAGTTCCAGAAACCATATGAGCAGTCTGAACCAAACACAGAGAAAGCACCAGACAAAAAGCATTTGTTATTGAACCAGAAACCAACACTGGATTCAAAGTTGATAAACCCAGCAATTTACTCTCAGTTAAAAAAAAAACTATAAAGGAAAAAAATGGTTTTCACCCCCTCACAGATCCTGAAGTGAAATTTACTCCAGGTTTTGGGGACAAATAATTGGAATATCTGTTTCTTTAATGAGTGGATGAAGGTTGGGAAAACATCAAAACGCAAATGTGATGTGGGGTGGGGGAACTGGGGAGGAAATTCTATTGTTCTGGAAAAAGTGTCACTGGAAGAGACAGAAAGGAGACCCGTGGTCCAGGCAGGTATTTGGCTATATTTGTTTCATTTTCTAATTAATTGGATGCTTTTTCCACGTCAGCACCTTTTTGCATTACCTATTTTAAAAATAGCCTGCATTATTTTGGGTATCACTGTCATAATATTCTTTTTACGTTGGAGATGCATGGACTCGATTTTGCAATCACTCTGAAGACTGTGCAGTTTATCCCCATTATTAAATATTTTATGTTATATTTCATGCACTTCTATAGACCTTTGAAGCTCATAGTTTAACTCGTGCCTGCTGATAGTATACATTATAAAGAAAGCTCATGAATTTATGAAGGAACATGCACATACCATTTTAGCAATTGGGGAAAATCAGGAGGAAGGATGGTGAAAACAAATGAATCATATTTTGGACACACTGAAGTCAGCATTTGGACCACGGTCTTTGATGTTGGCAAGGCCCCAGGGCCAAGTATATTTCATTCTTCAAAGAAATAGTTGTATCAACCATAAAATCCCTTTTAGTGTTCTCAAGATTGGAACAGGGATGGAATGTAGATAACTTCCACTTTAGTACCGATACTTAGAGATACCATTACATAATCTATACTCTAGAATATGCCGGAAGGCAGAAAATGCATCAGTGATTGACACTTGACAACTTATATACTTTCCCAAAAACAGAGGAGAGCAAAAACTGCTTGATCATTGCTTTTGCTCTGACATCAGCTCCTGGCACGTATGGAAACCCTCTTTCCCAGAAAGTGAATTGATGGCTGGCGAAACTGAGTCCTTCGACTTCGGTAACTGGTTGTCCTCAACGTAAGAGGCAAATGACAACAGAAATATTCTCTCAAACCTCTCCTCCAAAGAGCACAGAAGAACTGTGGCCAGTGAAATGATATGGTTTTCTAGACGGAATTCACACTGACTTTTCTGAGCAGAATGAGTTCATGACGCGAGGAGTTTTTGCACAAAGTTCCTTACATCTGGAACATATTTGTATTTCCATGTTAATTTGTTCCAATTCTACACAATTTTGATAAACCACCTCCCTAGAAAGGATTTCTACGGTCCCTCCCTATTTCCCCTTCTCTGACATCCCTGTCCCCCTACTTGCAAAATAAAAAGGAGGAAGAGAGGGAAAAGGAAGAGGAGGAGGTGGAAAGGAGAAGGCAAAAGACAGCAATAGAAAGAAACAGCTCTTATTTACTGAGCGGTTATTGTGTAGGAGAAGGTGGGCTTCATCTCTATGATCTAATTAGATTATCCCAATAACTCCCTCAGAAACGAAGTAGTGTTATTACCATTTACAGAGAAGCAGACAAGCTCATCCTCGATGTTAACCCTCCAAGGTCATTCATCTAATAATGAGTGGGATCTAAATTCAAATTCCAGGTCTCTTTGGGTCCACTGTAGTCCACTGCTTTCCTAGGAGCGTCCTGAGGGCAGGGCCTCTGTCCAACTCATCTGTGTTTTATCTGCAATAGCTTGCCAGAATAAGAACTGAACACTTTTATTTTTCCGGTTAATTAAATGCACGCATGTCAGAGAGCAAGACAAAATAAGGTATTATTTTCAGTATAAAAAAATAGCAAGATGAAAAAGGCTACACTACATATGAATATTCCTTGTCTAATAGTAATGATAGCATTAATAATGTTCATCTTTATAACCTTTTCCAGTTTCAAAAAATGTTCATATAGTGTAAAAGACATGAAAAGTTCAAAACGGAGACCATAAGTGCAATTTTAATTATTATTGTAACAATACCTGAAGAATACATAGTAGACTATATGATATATACTTAAAAATACCTTCTTAAAATAATTTGCCTTGACAATGAAAAAATAGGTTTTATGTATTGGGCTTCCAGGTACTCAAATTGATATTAAGAGCTATCTGAAAAACTCAACATCTTTAAACTCTGTAAAGTAACTCTATCAAAAGAGTTAGGAACTAGATATCCACACTCAGGCCATCAGGGTGAAATATTAGGAAAACATGCCAGGACAGAATTAAAAGATGTCAAATGGAAAACCACACTTTTCATTCCCCAAGGACAATAATTCTCAGTCTGTGCGAAAATCAAAGAAAATTTCACACTCGATTCTTAGAATCTTTGGTCCAATTTTTGCCTCCTAAGGTAAAAACAGCCCTTCAGTTGATTGTAAGAAAAAGAAACACAAAGTTCTACTGCTGATTTAATAACCGTGGCAGACACACAGCTGACCAGATTTGCTGATACAGTGTAAGGTGTCCTAAAGGGTTAATTTGTTGACCCCCCCCCCCCCCATTCTGTAAGGGCTAAAGAAGACTTATTCATACTATGCTGCATTTCTAAAAATAGTCAAACATAGGCTTACATTTAATGGTAAAGAACGCCAGTATATTACTGGTAACCTGATATCATCTGTTCTGATATGGTGTGGCCAAGTTTGACTTTTTGAACTGAAGAAAGGAAACGTGACACAATTGAAATGAGAAAAATGCGAGGCACACTGCTATCACCATTTAAGACAACGATATCAGCAAAGACAATTTAGATAAGAGCCACTGAAAGGGGATAAAATGCAAGGAACATTTTTAAGAGCTGCTACAAAGACTTTTGCTGGGGGTTTTAGAACAAGGAAACAGATGGGGAAAATAATTATCTAATGTTTATGGTAATGTAGCATAAAACCCCCATTATCTAGGCTGCTTGGGGAATCAGGTGTTTGGCTTAATTTTTTTGGTTAGCTGAGTTACTTTAAACCCAATAGTATCAAAGCCATTGTTGTTGAAAATTGTTCCAAAGAGGTTGAATAGCGCCTAGGGATGAGAAATTGCATTTTTCTTTGTAGACCTTGGAGCACTACCATGTGGATTGTTCCTTGTGGATCTTGCAATGTTCTTCAAGGTTATCCATTCTGAATGGGAAGAGCTATAATGGTAGACATGGACCCCTGGGTGAACCTTGGATACAATGGAATAATTTTTTAAAAAATAAATATACAAGGTGCATTTCCTTTGTACTGATTTCCCTCCTTCTTTTCAAGCATTGCCCTCCTGTGCAGGCAGTAAAGATAATTATGTCCTGGACATAATTTGGCAGTGTTAGGGATGCTCCTGACTCCTAAAATGTTCTCAGCCACACGGATCACCATGAGAGATGTAGTCATTTGAAAGTATAAATTAATCATTTTAAAATACTATTATCTCTGAAAAGGCTGAAAGTTGATTTATTTATACCATAGTTTAAATTAATCTGATCAAACTGTTTTCTATCAGATAGCTACCTGAGTTCTATAAACAGATGGAATGGGAATTTTAATTATGAAGGGGATTTCGGAGAATATAGGATTTCCAGGGAATCGTGCAATGCCTTCATAGTAACTAAGGAAAGGAAAAACTTACCCTTATTAAGAATTACTCTTAAACTCATTATTAAAGTTGCCAGTGTTAAATTATCATACTATTTCATGATTGCCCCTTTTACTAAACATTATCCATTAAAATACTACATATTCTGTGACGGCAGGGAGCATCTCCTTCATAGTACTCATCATACTCATATGGCTAGTTAATTAATAAGTGAAGTTAGGCCTTAACATTATATTCACTGTGCCTAGGATAGTCCCTGACATAGAGGAGACATTCAATATGTATTTGTTGAAAGAATAAATGTATTAATAATGTGAAAATATTTGCGAACAGTACATGAAGAGATAGAAGGGATTGTTATAAAGAGCAATTATTATTATTATTATTATTATTACTATTTCAAAAGTACACTGAATATTTATAAAGGATGAAATTGAGGTTCAGAGGTGTTACATATATTCACAACACCCTGGACTTCTTAATAAAATTTTTCAGGAGCGCCTGCGTAGCTCAGTTGGTTAAGCCTCTGCCTTCGGCTCTGGTCATGATCCCAGAGTTCTGGGATTGAGTCCCGCGTCAGGATCCATGCTCGGCGGAGCATGCTTCTCCCCCTGCTTATGCTCTCCCCCTCTTTCTCTCTGACAAACAAATAAATAAAACCTTTAAAAGAAATTATTCTATTAATCTATTACCAAATAATATTTATTGTTAGTCTACTCTCCAGAGGCTAGTGTAGTTTCATTTATGCTATATCCCAAAACCTACTTGTGTACCTACCGTAAGTGATTTCTTGACAAATATTGTTTGAATAAACCAATGATTAAAATTTCATTGATAGCATTAATCATCTTGTACAAGTTTAAAGAGAAAAGGAGAAGAATGTTTCAGGATATGCCATGTGCTCATGATTAAAATGTCCATTTACAAATGACACTTTAATTCCATTCAATGTCATACGACAACCACTTCACTGGATTTCGGAGATGGTACTTTGTGTACAGGATATGGTGTAGAGGAGATAAAACAATTTACATGAAATTAATAACAAACGTGAATTTGAGCTGTATTGGAAAGTGTATCCTATGCTTCAGAATATTTCAGCATTAATATTACTCTTGTACAAAAAATGATTTCTCACAGGAGTTTAATAGACATTTATATATATATGTATATATATATATATATATATATATACATATATATATATACACACACACACACACACACACACACACACATATGTATATATGTGGCATATCTGCATGGTATATACCATATTTATTATATATACTTACATAATTACATAACCTGAAAACTCACCATCTTATAGTATATATTGTCTAAGAGATTGGGCCCATTGAACATGCAACAAACTCTGATCACCAGTTGTCACATAGGCACCGACCTTGACCTCAAAGGCCAAACTGGGTAATGCACAGCCCTTGTTCTCAAGTAGATTAAGAAGATTACAGTCTACTGAGAAAGATGCATGAAAAATGTGATGATGTGCTGTATGGTATAACAGATGTGTGTGTAAACTATTTGGGGACTGGTTCGTTCTTCTTGAGTGGGGTGAGGTGAATGGAGATGGTAAAAGAATTTGAGAGAGAGGAGGTGGTATTTATACTGGACATTGAAGGATGAGTAAGAGAATTGTATGGATTATTAGTCAGAGCCATGAGAGTGCTGTGTATTTGGAAGAGTTGTGGGCGATTACGGCACATACACCATAGCCAAGCTTTGAAGGCCTTTCATATCAAGCTAAAAAGATTGAACTTTATCCAAAGGCTAGTGGCGGGCTCCTTCGTGTGTAGAAGCTGGAGACTAACAGGGGCAAAGTATTTGGTCTGATCACTCTGAGAGTGTGGATGATGGTTTGGGATAGAAGGGGGAAAACTGGATGGAGGAGTGGTCAGTACTGAGGATACTTTATTTATTTTTTTTTTTTTTTAAAGATTTTATTTATTTATTTGACAGAGAGAGATCACAAGCAGGCAGAGAGGCAGGTAGAGAGAGAGGAGGAAGCAGGCTCCCCGCCGAGCAGAGAGCCCGATGCGGGGCTCGATCCCAGGACCCTGAGATCATGACCCGAGCCGAAGGCAGCGGCTTAACCCACTGAGCCACCCAGGCGCCCCATGAGGATACTTTAATAATCCCAGCGAGAGATGATAAGAATTGAACTAGGAAAGGGTCACAGATGATAAAAAGAGGAAAAGAGAAATGAAAGATATGGGAATTTTCATGTTTTGGGGACGGTTTTATTGGTTTCATGAGGGTCAGCTCACATTATATTCTAAATTCTGTGTGATACTATCTTCTTCTTTAACTTCAATAAACATTGCTAACAGTTACCTGATACACAAGATTCTGTGCTTGGCTCTAGGTAAATAGGCCAATAAGGTACACTTTGCCCTCAAAGAGCTCACAGTCCACTGGTGATGAATAAATGGTATTCAGTACAGTGGTTACTATAATACCTTACTATACGTTATGGGATAGGCAAAATATAACAATTTGTGGATTCAACCTGGAGATATCTGGGAATATTACAAGAAGAAGTTGCCGAAACTCCAGGAGTCTTTCAGGGAGAAAAGTTAAGAAAGGCTTTCCATATAGTTGGTGTGCAGAAGGAATGAAATAGATGAAAATCTGGCACTTATTTTAAGAGTCTTATACACCACACTCAGGAACTTGGGTTTATTTTTGTTAAATGGTTACAAAAACTTGATTGCTTTTCTTTTTTTTTAAAGATTTTATTTATTTATTTGACAGAGATCACAAGTAGGCCGAGAGGCAGGCAGAGAGAGAGGGGGAAGCAGGCTCCCCACTGAGCAGAGAGCCCGATACAGGACTCGATCCCAGCACCCTGAGATCAGAACCTGAGCCAAAGGCAGAGGCTTTAACCCAATGAGCCACCCAGGAGCCCATTGCTTTTAAGCAAAAGATAAGCTATGGTATTCAAAAAATTTTCTGGTCAGCATGTGAAGACCTGGAGGGGTACACTCCTAGAAACCAGTTAAGAAACCATTTTGGTAGTCCCAGAGGGAGACAATGAAGTCTAGGATAGAGTGACGGCAGTCAGGATAGAGAGGGGAGGATGAACTGGAGAAGAAGGACGTAAAAGCTATTGGATTTTATATGGTACATGAGGGAAAAGGAAAATTCTAGACTGGCTCCTATTGATGTGGGAAACAAAGGCAAAAGGAAACTAATTTCAGTTAAAATCTCCTTACAGCTGGCAGCCCACTGATAGAGAACCTGATACCCACAGAGTGTGTGCCCTTCCTCAAGGAACTTGTGGTCGCCTTGTAAGAGTGGGTTAGCGTAAGTACAGCCATCTTAGCTTGGGCAGCCATCTCAGGCCCAAGGGCTGAACTTTCCCCTACTTTACTTTAGTTCCAGGGACCCCCTCCCTGCTTTAGTCCCAGGGAACCCCTCCCTGCTTTAGTTCCAAGAAAGTACCCCACCCTGCTGCAGCTAATCAGCTTAAACCACCAGGTCAGCTAGGCGGTTGCCACCGGGACCAGAATTTAGAGAAGAGCTTATCTTACTAAACCACCAGGGGGGCGCAAGCCAAAAGTATGTATGGTCCCTGAAGTGATGGAAAATTACTGTGAGTTGGATGTTTTTTAAAAAATGCTATATAAACCCTTGGCTTCGAGTGCTCGGAGTCCTTGTTGAAACCCACTGTGCTGGGCAGATACTTGGACCCCAGCTAGCTGGAAATAAACCTCACTGTGTGTCTTGCATTATTGAGAGTGTTCTCTGTCTAATTGAGGGGTGGTCGACTCTGAACCCTAACAGCCTTAGTGCCTTCATGTTTAAAAGCGACCTCCTCTCAGCAGCAGCGGGCCCCTCCAGGTCCCGAACGCCTTGCTTCCCAATTCCCTGGGGACTTGCGCTGGCCCTAAACGCCACAAATCAAAACGGAGACCATCAGTCACCGTTCACAGTCCCGGGGCAGCTCTTTCGGCCCACAGGTCCTGTCCCATGAGTGGGGAGGGGGTGAAGGCCTAGGCAGGAGATAGAGGAGGCTCCCGACTCCCCTGACTGGGGCCCGGAACTATTCCTGGCCAAGTGGAGACAAGAGAGACAAGGGAACCAACCAGGACGGCACAAGAATCTCAAGGCCACAGGCTTCCCAGTCCGTTCTCAATAAAAGAGCGCCCCTTGAAGCCCTCAGGGGCAACCCATTCCGGACCCCTCTCACCCTAGAGAGCTTTTACTTTCTGTTCGATTCTCACCTTCACCTCATAAACTTTCCCTGCACATCATCCTTGTGTGTCCGTGAGACTCATTCTTCCACTCCGTGAGACAAGAACCCCGTGATCCTGACACTATCACCACAGAATTTCTTTTTAATTAAGTAATCCTAGAGGTGCCAACATGGAAGCAAGCCGAATCTGACTGAGAAGGTCCTATGGTAAATGTGTGATTATGGTTTCATGTTCTCTGATACAATGCCCTTCAATGGAAAATGACGCGGAAGCACATGGCAGATTATCCTCAAACAATATTTTCTTTCTTTTCTTTATTTTTTAAGATTTGTTTATTTTTATTTGGGGAGGGAGGCAAAGGGAAAGAGAGTCTTTCAGTGCAGAGCCCAAGGAGGGGACCAATCTAATGACCCAAGACCAAACCAAGACTTGGATACTTAACAAATTCAGCCACCCAGGCACCCCTCAAGTACTATTTCTAAGTAGCATCATAATCATGACACCATGAAACCCATACTGAATTTTCAGTCTAAATCAAACTATGAGTAGCACCATGAATAATTTGTTATAATTGATAGACACATAATGAGAAGAAAATACTTTTCATATATGTATTTGTTGAAATCAGCTTCCTCATTATTGGTCAAACAGTTTGGGGTAAGATAAGGAAAATAATGGGGGCACCTGTAGAAAATCTTACAAATATTACATACAAAATGTGGTCGACATGCTAACATTAAAAATGTCTACCACCAGTTGACAAAATAGCCTACCACAGATTTACCTCAAAGCTACAAATGTAGTGATCTGCAGCAATGTTCACAACCCCAAAGTGTGGAAAGAGCCCAGATCTCCGTTGATGGATGAATGGATAAAGATGATGTAGGGGTGTGTACACACACACACACACACACACACACACACACACACACACACACAGGAATACTATGCAGCCATCAAAACAAAAGGAAATTATGTCATTTGCAATGATGTGGATGAAACTAGAGGGTTTTATGGTAACTGAAATATGTCAATCGGAGAAAGACAGTTTCATGATCTCACAGATAATAGAATTTTTTTTTTTTTTTTTAAAGACAGAGAGTGCATGCACACAGGCAGGGGGAGGGGCAGAGGGAAAAGCACGTTTGCTACTGAGCAAGGAGCCCAAGTGGGGAATCGATCCCAGAACCCTGGGATCATAACATGAGGCAAAGGCAGATTCTTATCCCACTGAGCCACCCAGGAATCCCTGATATGTGGATTTAAGAAACAAAACAGAGGGTCATAGGCAAAGAGAAGAAAAAATGGAACAAGATGAAACCAGAAAGGAAGACAAATCATAAAAGATTCTTTTTTTTTTTTTTTTTTTTTTTTTTTAAAGATTCTTAATCATAGGAAACAAACTGAGGGTTGCTGGAGGGAAGGTGGGTGGGGGAATGGGTTAACTGGTTGATGGGCATTAAGAAGGGCACCTGATATAGTGAGCATTGGGTGTTATATGCAACTCATGAATCACTAAATTCTACCTCTAAAACTAATAATACACTATATGTTAACTACATTGAATTTAAATTTTAAAAAAATGTCTAAAAAATGTACATTAGCATAGCAGAGAGATTCTGAGATCAGACTTCTCTGTGTTGCACTCAAGTAGTTTGCAGTTGCTTATGCCTGGGCTTGGTGATGAGTTTGAGCCTTTGGCAAGTTATTTAGCCTTTATGAGCTTGATTTTCCACATATAGAAATCAAGATTGATGGTGGCATTTTATTTCTAGGATTCTTTTGATGATCAACATATTTTGCCTACGTGAAGGTTTGCTAACATAACTGAAACAGCAGTAAATGAGATTTTAGTATTTGTTATTGCAAAGAAAATTAATATATGAAAGACTGAAGCAAAGAGAGAAAATGAGAAAGAAAAAGAAAAGGAGAAGGAAAGGGAAAAGAAGAGATAGATGGATAGACAGATGGAGAAAGAAAAATAAATGAACAGAACAAAAAGAAGAGCCAAGGTAAGCACATGACTTTAGGGTGACCCAGAGCATTTGAAATGTTTTCCCTGATATGACATCTTTGGAAAGCTGCTTAAAACTGCCCATGCACTTCGGCTCAGGTCATGATCCCGGAGTCTTGGGATCAAGTCCCACATCAGGCTCCCAGCTCCATGGGGAGTCTGCTTCTCCCTCTGACCTCCCCTCTCATGCTCTCTCTCTGTCTCTCGAATAAATAAATTTAAAAAAAAAAGCCATAAAAAAAAAACTGCCCATGCAAATGGAAAGTATTTATGCTTTCTTCTAGGAGCATAAAAAAAAAAAAAAAAAAACAACTCTCGGGTATAGGTGTCCTGCTGTCCCATAAGAGGAGCATTGAGGCCCAAGAAAAATTGGAGAGCCTAGTGCTGCAAACATTGACATGAGGGAAGGACATGGCAGGGCATGTGGATGTCCCCTAGGTAACAGGGACACACAGTGTCCTAAGGGAAACAGCTTTGGCTGTTCCTTTGCTGCTGGGCAGTGGGGAATTCACAGTGGACATAAGGCATAGGATTCTGGAGGTGAGGAAGGGTGGAAATCAGACTTCCAGGATTCAAAAAGTCATTTGTGTAGCTGAATAGGATTTACATATCTTAAATTCTCTATGGCCTGAATATGACACAAACATTATTGATGATTAAATATTAAAAACTGAAGATGTGAAAATCTAGGGAGCTGGGAGAGAGAGAGAGAGAGAGAGAGAGGAGGAGGAGGAAGAGAAGAACTACTAATATACTTGGATATTAGTAAGTACAGATTCCTAAGCACTGAATAAGCTTTCTCCATTTCCTTTAGCTTCCAGTTGAGATCTTGTCATCGGGAGCTTTCATATCCTCCACCATAACTATGTAATCCAAGTCGTTTCAATAATTATCTATGAACTATTCAGTTGGATTTCATTTTATAAGCAAAGCATGCTGATTACTTTCTCTAGCGGGTATCTCCCCTCCCTACCCCCAGCCAGCTAGACCCACTGGTATCTGTAATCAACAAGTGCTTGTCTCTCTTGGCTTCTCTGATTATTTGGTATCCAATCTAGTACGGTCCAAACGCTGACAATTGTGCCACGTGGATAAGGCCATCAAGTGCAAGTTATACTGGATGTGCCTTTAGAAGACAGGGTCACCAAAATGGCTCATTTGGGATGCAAGGACACTAGAATTCCCAGTAAGTATTTGATGATTCTCCCTTTCCACTGTGCTGTTTCATTCCCAACTGAATTAATTTGCCAAGCACTTATTCAGACACCAGTAGAGATAATAAACAAATAATATTTCTACTGTTTAAACAGGATTCCAACAAATACTGAGCCCCTCTCATGGACATGCCAGTTTCATTAGATGCTGACCCTACTATTACTAGAGGAATAGAAGAGTGGCCAAGGCTGGAAGGAGGTACAAATATTGATAAGGTTAAGAGCTTATAGGGAAATATAACACTATAGTTAACTATGCTGGAATTTAAAAAATAATAATACATTTTTTAAAATTTTAGAAAAAGAGGGGCGCCTGGGTGGCTCAGTGCGTTAAAGCCTCTGCCTTTGGCTCGGGTCATGATCCCAGGGTCCTGGGATCAAGCCCCACGTCGGGCTCTCTGCTCTGCAAACAGCCTGCTTCCTCCTCTCTCTCTGCCTGCCTCTCTGCCTACTTGTGATCTCTGTCTGTCAAATAAATAAATAAACTCTTTAAAAAATATATAAAAAATAAAAAAATTAAAAATAAAAAATAAAATTTTAGAAAAAGAAACTTATTGGGGGGAAAGTTATAAGTAGGCATCTTAGATAAGTTAGGAGCACCCACCAAATTTCATCTGAGAATCTGTAATTTCTTTTTTTTTTTTTTTTTTAAGATTTTATTTAACTATTTGTCAGAGAGAGAGAGGGAGAGAGAGCGAGCACAGGCAGACAGAATGGCAGGCAGAGGCAGAGGGAGAAGCAGGCTCCCTGATGAGCAAGGAGCCCGATGTGGGACTCGATCCCAGGATGCTGGGATCATGACCTGAGCCGAAGGCAGCTGCTTAACCAACTGAGCCACCCAGGCGTCCCGAGAATCTGTAATTTCTAACCCAGCAGTGGAAGTTAGGGAAGGAAGAAAGAAACTAAAGTGGAAAAAACAATTACTGAGCAAGGAAATCTTTAAATGGGTAGGTAAATTTCAACCACCACTGACTGCCTAAACCATAACAATTATGTTTAATTTGAGGAATTAAAATACAGAACTAAAGTATTAAAGCACAATAAAATGGAAAAGAAATAAGCATCGTAGAAGATTTAAAAGACAGGAGGAGAAGCTTGTGATCATAGTGTTCTAAAGGCTTTTTACTTTTTTCAGAATAGTCATGGTCAGCACTAGAATTAAAGTATTAATGTTACTATATTAAGGACATTTTTAAAAAATGTGTAAGTAGACAGTGTAACTTTTAAAAGTTGCAACAGTAGAGAAAAAAATATGAAATTTAAGAAATTCTCACACCATCCATATATAAAAAGAAGGAAGGAGAAATTATAAAAAGCGTTTAAAAAAAATCTAATACAAAGCACAAGCTAAGATCACGGAAATGAGTCCAATAAGCTGACAATCAGAATAAAAGCCAAGAAAGTACTGGAGGGGTTCAGAAAAGGTTCCTCCACCCTCCCCAAGAAAGTGCTACTATGGCATGTGTATTCTTTTTTTCTTTTTAACATTTTATTTATTTGTTTTTTTAAATTCCATCAGATGATGTGAATATTTATTTTTTTAAAAGATTTTATTTATTTATTGACAGAGAGAGAGATCACAAGTAGGCAGAGCGGCAGGCAGAGAGAGAGGGGGAAGCAGGATCCCCGCTGAACAGAGAGCCCGGTGTGGGGCTCAATCCCAGGACCCTGAGATCATGACCTGAGCAAGAGGCAGAGGCTTAACCCACTGAGCCACCCAGGCACCCCATGTGGATGCTTTTGAGCTGAATGTACTTGAGAATGGGGGCTCAAGCGAAACTTAGGTCCCTTCCTTAACCACACAGAAGAATGGAAATTGGGGGTCTTTCCCAGAATAAACGTTATTAGCAGAGATAAATTTTTCTGAGGGACACATCTGTATGGCAGGGCAAACATCTAATCTTTTTATTGCCCTATGAAGTGCCTTCCTTTCGTCCGAAATCTCAGGCCCCTATCCCCTTCTCCTTAGTTCAGAATGATTATAAACCTCATTTTGCCCAAATGTTGTTTGGAATTTCCATGTCTACATGGATTTCCCAAGGTGTACACCTATTAAATTTTATTTTCTCCTGCTAATCTGTCTCATGTCAACTTGATTCTTAGTCCAGGTAGAAGGGTCTTTGACGGGTCTGAAATTCTTGTTCCCTGACATTACATTTCTGGGTAAAACACAAAAATGTTCAAGCAGCATTTCAAAATTCAACTCTAGGGGTACCTGGCTGGTTCAGTCAATAGAGCATTCCGCTCTTGATCTTGAGGTTATTAAGTTCGAGCCCTATGTTGGGGATAGAGATTCCTTTAAAATGTTAAAAAAGAAGACTTCAAAAGAATTCATCTACAGGCTTTTCATAAAAGATAATATAAAACAGTATTAAAAAATTCAATGTAGTCAAGTTGAATATCTAATTGGCTTTATGAGGTGATTCATGAATCAAGAAGCAACCAATCCAGTAAGGGGTGAAAGGCCCAGGAGTTGTAGAAAATATAAGGTTGCTCTAGCAGGAGGGAGGGACAAGGAAGTGATTAGCAAAACAAAAAATGCTTTCTTGGCTGGGGGGGTGGTAGGTAGAAGAAAAGCACAGATTATTTTTTTCCTAAGGAAAACCACAATAGGGCTCCTGGGAAATTTCATATCCACTGTTTAAAGTCCACATTCCCAGGCAAGGATGAAACTGTAATTAAGTTACCATCTGCTGTTGAGGGGGACAAATGCCTCTCCATTTTGGGCTGTTTTTTCATCTGTTTCTTTTTTAACAATTACCCCCTTTTGATCAGACTCTTATCTAGCCTGAGAGGTGTGATAAAAATTAGGGCATTAGCACCACTCTCAGTGGGCAGGATGCGGTTCTTACAGTTTTTTACAAAAGCCACAAGCTCTCTGCATCAGTGTTTACACTTGCTCCAGTGTCCCTGGGAAATCCCTGTGAGACCACAGATAGCACTGAACTGTATATATACTACGTTTCCTCCTATAGATAGATAGGTTAATATTACAAATCAGGCAAGGGAAGAGATGAATAATGATGTGGGAAACAGAGGCAGAGAAAAGTTATTAAAATTTCCTTACCCACTGACAAGCCCTTGAAACAGGTAGCGTAGGGGTGCCTGGGTGGCTCAGTGGCTTAAGCCTCTACCTTGGCTCAGATCATGATCCCAGGGTCCTGGGATTGAGCCCCACATTGTGCTCTCTGCTCGTTGGGGAGCCTGCTTCCTCCTCTCTCTCTCTCTGCCTGCCTCTCTGCCTATTTGTGATCTCTGTCTGTCAAATAAGTAAATAAAATCTTAAAACAAAACAAAACAGGCAGAGTGACATTCCTCTAGGGACTCAACTACCTCTACCTTAAGGCTTTGCTAAGAGCAAAGAGGGCAGTCCTAGCCTGGCAGAGCCCTAACTCCAACCAGGATCTTGTAAGTCTACTTCAATAATTCCTTTGAAAACTTTAGCTCCAAGATAAGTGTTGACAATCATTCCCAAGCCTGTGGCCCATTGATATACATCTAAAGGGTCTCAAAAAAAAAGGTTTTATGACCAGTAATGAATAACCTTTTTCCCAACAATAGCTAGCCCCTCAAAGTCCTGGAAACCTTGCTTCAAAATTCCTTTGAGACTTCCGCCATCTCTGATCCCCTCCCAACCTGCAAGTATGTAATGGACCTCTGCTCCCCACCTCTGGGCAGCGACTCTTCCTGTCCGTGGGTCCTTGGCCCCGTGCTTTAATAAGCCACCATTTGGCACCAAAGATGTCTCAAAAATTCTTTATTGGTCATTGGCTCCAGACTTCACCCCATCAAACCTCACTTATATTCTAAAACTTCACCAAACATTTAATAAATTAGAATATATTCTTGCCATCTCTCTTTTTAAATGATGCAAGATGATAAAGTGCCCATGTGAGGAGACAAAGTGAGATGAAGGACACAGGCCTTATGGCTCGGCGTCGGGTTACTCCTGATCTGATACTACAACAGGAGGAGGATTTTCTGCTTCTGGACCTCAGCTGATCCCAGGGAACTGAAACTAATGAAGGACAGTGGGAAGAAAGGCAGGAAGGAACAAGCTACCCACCCCCCCCCCCAAGAGGAAACCACCCTTAAAAGGACTCTACACCGGGAGCCTGCTTCCTCCTCTCTCTCTCTCTCTCTCTGCCTGCCTCTCTGCCTACTTGTGATCTCTGTCAAATAAATTAAAAAAAAAAAAAAAAAAAAAAAAAAAAGAACGCTACACCCCTCCCCCCACAAGAGGAAACCACCCCTAAAAGGATTCTACGTGCCTCTGGAAGGAGCGCTCCCCCCTTTCCCCTGTGTACATGAGAGGTAGATCCTGGACAAAAACCTGACAGGAGCTTGGAGGGTTGGGTGACAGGCACTTGGAGGATTCATCAGATTAAAACAGCCCACCAATGAGTTCATACAAACCCCTAGACTTAATATTCCAGGGACAACCCTCTCGGGTCCCCTCCCTCTCCCGGAGCTGTGTACTATAACTCACTAAGCTTCCCTTTGCTGCCCACCACGTTTCTTCCCATCTATACCATCATTCTTTGAAGCAGCAGGACCAAGAAACTCAGGCCCTGAAGGAAAAGAAATCCTGCAACAAACCACAGATAAGGAAGCTGCTAATAGTTGTGGATTAGACATTATAGGCCCAATTTCCAAACACCTCCCTCTCTTTCTTTTTCTTCTACCGAGAAACTTCTCCCATAAATTTGCATTTGAAGAATGGCAATTTGGCTCAAGACAAAGTTGTATAAAATTTACATCACAAAGGAACAGAGTTTTGGGAGAGAGACCACTCCAGCCACATCTTTTCTTCAAGTCTCTTGAGAGGACTAGGCAAGGTTTGGGGAGTTGGCAAAAAAAAAAAAAAAAAAAAAAAAAGCGGGGTGAGGGGGGAAGATGAACTTTGAACCCTAAGAGCCACTCCTTTGGCCCTACGGAGATTTGCAGGACAAAGACGGGTTGTTTCCAATTCCCCAAAGACCGTGATTGCAGCCTGAAGAAGGAAGAGGCTGACCGTCCTTTCAACTACATTTTCTCCAATTAGCTTCGTTGCCTCTGGGTACATAGTTTTGTTTTAACTCAGGAGAAAATGACTTAAGAAAATTTCTATCAGGCTCTAAATACCAGCTTCCACTTTGGTCAACTTTTTTATCATCACGTTCTCAAATCATTTCAAACATCTCGTTAAGGTTTCAGCCAGGACAAACAGTAAATGTTTCTGGCAGGATTAATAAACCCATTAATTTTCATTTTAGCTTCCCCTTGACTAGTTAAGGGAATTACTCCTAATAGTTTCCTAGAAAAGTCCGTGGAGGCCTGTCAATTGTGGGAGGAGCCCATATGGAGACCCTCCTCTAGAGGTCCCTTGGAGAAAAATTTCCAGGGTCCCAGTTGATTACAATTGAGACATCGATTTCTGGGCCAGTGTTTTGGTAATGAACCCCTAGGAGAATGTAATGTGGGAGGCACAGGTGTTATTTTGGGCCTCCTGCCTTGGAGCTAATGTAGCTGTAAAGCTATTAGCTTGGTGGATTTTCGTTTTTACAATCTTGCTCCAGGGTCCTTTCAAAATACCCAGATATAGTCACCAGTTCACTCAGGCCCGTGGCTTCCCATCCTATTTTCTGCCTTTTTTTTTTTTCTTTTTTAAATCAATCCACTAATCGGGGAGATAATCCTTTTGCAAAGAGAACATCTAGAACGGACTGGGTAACCTTATTTATTGTATTGGATTCGGAATGCCCTGAGAACAGGGACTCCAAAAAGACTTTAAAGACTGCCACCGATTTATTTTTCTTCTGCTTGAATGTTTGGATAATAGACGAATCAGTAGAGGCAGGGAAGACTCTTAAGAATTCAGGAGGGAGCAGAAGGCTAGCTGAGGACAGCAGAGCAGCCTCCTCCACCCCCACTCCTGAGTTAGCTATCTGTGATATTCTTCTGGGAAGCTCCCAACTACCTTACCTTGACAATGCAAGGCCTCTGGTATCCCCAGAGTATACTTTAACATAGGAAAATCCTTTTGAAACCTCCCTTTTTCCTTACCTCCCCAAACTCCCGCCACCCCTCACAACCTGGGGCAGCATCTCTTTCTGCCCTTGGATCCTGTCCCCTTACTTTAATAAAAACCACCTTTTTGCACCAACCACGTCTCAAGAATTCTTTCTTGGCTCCAGTCATCGACCCACCAAACCTCAGCTATATTCCAAAACCACATCAGAATGGCCTGTAAAAGTTCAAATGCTGGGGCTCCTGGCTGGTTCAATTGGTACAAGTTGCAACTGTTGATCTCGGGGTCCTGAGTTTGAGCCCCACATTAGATGTAGAGTGTACATCTAAAAACCAAAGTTTTTATTTTGAGAGCCCTTTTTGGTGGAGGATCCCGAATATCATCCATGGATTAGGGGGTTACCCTCTTGATTCCTGCATCCACTTTGGGGCTTCCCCTTCAGATACATAGCCCTGGGCCATGATGTGGAGAACAAAGGCAGAACAAATGCTGAAAAAACTCAATTATCTTACTGTAAGGACCTATTTAAAAACTGTCCCTGCTCCCCTTCCCCCAGGGGATTGACTTGGAGACAAGTCCCAGAAACCAGCTTCACGTAACAAAGCCCAGATACAAAGGTGGGTCAGGCCAGGTGGAGACATCTGATCAGTGGGGGGGGATGCATACTGTCTCCCTGGTTACCAAGGAGTATGGGCCCCGCCCTTTGGGCGCCAATCCCAATCAAGGTGTAATAGGCTGGTTCAAATGTCTACTAGGGTCAGTTGTAACTCAATTGGTCACCTAGCATCACTGTGGAGTTTCCTGTGTGTGTTACAATCTCATTGGCCACCTGTGCGTGGCCAGGCCCGACCACATGGCCTTTGCCCTTAAAAGCTAGTCTGTGAAACAGAGAAGGATCGCCCTCTCTTGTAAGAGGTGCGGCCCCGAACATTCGGTTAGATTCTTGATGCTTGGCGCGAAATAAAGCTTTGCTTGACCTTCGCTTTCTATCAGTCTGGCTCCTTTAATCACGGACCCATTATTGGGGCATAACACTTAGAACTTACATCCCATCAGCAAGTCCTTGAGACAGGCAGAGTGACCCTCCTCCAGGAACTCAGCTGCCTCAATGTTTAGCATTAGCCGGACCTCCAGGATCCTATAAGTCTCCCTTAACATATAAAAATCCCTTTGTAGGGGCACCTGGGTATCTCAGTTGGTTAACTGACTCACTCCTGATGTCAACTCAGATCATGATTGTGGGGTCGCGGATCTCATGCAGGAAAGAAAGTCAAGGTTTGAAGACGATGGCCAAGAAAGAATTCTTGAGACCTTTTTGGGGCAAAAAGATGGTTTTATTAAAGCACAGGGACAAGACCCAGGGGCAGAAAGAGCTGCACTGGCATCACGAAGAGTGACCCATTATATACTTTCAAGTTGGGAGGGGGTCAGGGATAGCATTAAGTCTCTAAGAAATTTTGGAAGCAAACTTTCCAGGACCATGAGGGAGCTAGCTGTTGTTGGGAAAAGGTCATTTATTACCATCTAATAAAACTTTAGTCATGCGATCCTTCACATCTATAATGGAGGGTCATATACATGGGGGATGGTTGCCAACACACATCTTTGGGGGTTTACATATAAAGGAAGTTTCCAAAGGAATTACTGTATGTTAAAGTGATAAGGGAAATCTGTCTTCTAAGATGGCCGACCAAGTCAGCAAAGTCCCAGTCCCTGCCTCAGGACTCTTTGGGATTCATCTCACTGCTCTGCTTCCCACACATACCAGAAGTACCAAGTATGTGGAAGTAGAAAGGTATAAATTACCCTATTTGTTTGGACTCAGGGCTCAGACATTTGGAAATCACTCTCCTCTGAGCCCACCAGTATTAAATAAACCTCCTCCTATCCTCCAAGATCTCCAAGTGCCACTTGGTTCTTCAGCCCAACTATCCAGTCCAGGTTCCTTAACAAAAGAAGACTTACAGGATCCTCATAGGGGAGGGGTCAGGCTAGGATTGCCTTTTGCCCTTAGCAAAGTATTAACATCAAGGCAGATGAGTCCCCAGAGTAAAGTCACTCTGCCCAGAGTCTGCTTGGGATTCACTCTCCTTCTCCCTCCCCACAGGCATGCTCCTTCTCTCACATTCTCTAAATAAATATTTTAAAAATTAAGAATTCCTTTACAAACTTCCTTTTTCTCTACCCCTGCCCAAGATATATGCTAGCAATCATCTCCAAGCATATGGCTGACTGCTATACATGCGATCGGTCTCATGAATAAGGTTTTACTAGAGAGTAGTAAATGACCTGATCCAAACAACAGCTAGCCCATCAAGGTACTGGAACCCTTGCTTCC
This sequence comes from Enhydra lutris kenyoni, assembly GCF_002288905.1. Classification (NCBI taxonomy): domain Eukaryota; kingdom Metazoa; phylum Chordata; class Mammalia; order Carnivora; family Mustelidae; genus Enhydra; species Enhydra lutris. The sequence continues at coordinate 5,364,898 of NW_019154149.1, read as the reverse complement.
AAATTCCTTAGAGACATAAGGAATCCATAGCCCCCTCCCAACATGCAAGTATATAATCAGCCACTCCTCACAACCGCATGCATCTCTATTTCTGCCCACAGCTTCTGTCCTCCTGCTTTCATAAAACTACCTTTCTGCACTGAAGACACCGCAGGAATTCTCTCTTGGGGTGGGGGAGTAGAGATAAAGAAGTTTCCAAAGAGAGTTTTATATGTTAGTTAAAGATTTACAGGATCCTGTAAGTCAGGCTAAGGTCATGTTAAGGTTGCTTTTGGCCTCTTGCGAAGTATTAACACTGAGGAAGTTGAGTTCCAGAAAGAAGGATACCCTGCCTGTCTTAAGTACTTGTCAATGGGCTGCAAAGGAAATTTAATGTTTTCTGTATTTTGCCTTTTGTTCTCTACATCATCCTGGACTATACTTTTTTTTTTTTTTTTTAAAGATTTTATTTATTTGACAGGCAGAGATCACAAGTAGGCAGAGAGGGAGGCAGAAAGAGAGGGCAGGGAGCAGGTTCCCCGCTGAGCAGAGAGCCTGATGCCGGTTCGATCCCAGGATCCTAGGATCATGATCTGAGCCAAAGGCAGAAGCTTTAACCCACTGAGCTACCCAGGCCCCCCTGGACTATAAATTCTTAAAAAAACGCAACAACCTTTTGGGGTTCCTCCCTAGGCTTGGGAAATTCTTTAACATATAAACCTTAGTTCAGCCTTTGACCAAGAGGAGAAGTACACCTGAGTGGGTTTGTCTGCCACCTCGGGGAGTTTTATTTTACTTTGTTTTATTATGATATATTGTTAAGATCTTATTTTTAAGTAATCTCTATACCCCACATGGGGTACAAACTCACAACCTCAGGATCAAGAGTCCACATCTTGTACTGAGTGATCCAGGGAGGTGTTCCTCAGGGAGTTTTTTAAACAGTAACTGTGTATTAGTCTCTTCAGAGTAGAAAGGCAGTTCAGACAGAGAATTACTGAAAAGAGAATATTCAGGTGAAAAAGGAAGGGGGAGAGGTCATGTCAATCCCATAGTCTTCTGATTTTGGTCCCTCTTGTGACTTTAATTTTTCATGAGCCTTTTGTAACAAATCTTTTAATGAAGCTATTTTGGAATCTTGAAGGCTTTTGTTAGCTTCTGTTTACCAATTAAATGAGACATCCCATTCTGTTCAACTTGGGATCTCTTGCTCTCAAGTGAATTTCTTAAATAAGTGATCCTGTCTAATTGGAATGCTACCCATAATGGCCAGTGTAATTCTAGGTTGTATTTAGTAAAAATTTGCCATCTTGATAGATATCTACAACTTTTGGCCCCACGGTTCTTATACATTAAAAAAAAGCAGGTTGCCAGAAAGTGGTATGATCAACCCTTCGGATGTAAAGGATCCCATTTCTTTAGGTAGCCAGCCTATGGGTTTCTCAGAGCCAAACGAATACCTCAGCTCTCTGGCTTCCAAAATTCCCTTTTAGCAACAGTCTACCTCTTGAGCATATCCTCTGAGGATATGCAACTGCAGATACCAGCAATAACCAATGAACCAGGGACTGGGGATGGGATTGAACAAGCCAGCCTCAAAGAACGGGGAATATGGACTAATTTCCTCCCAAAAGAAAAGCTAGAGCCACCAACAACAGTTCCCTAGGTGGAAGCCAGGGAAGGATCCCAAACAAATGGAGAACCGTAGACTAAAGCATCAGTAGCTCCCAGCATGGATCCAGAGGCAAAACCAAGGCATTGGGAGGCATCATTATGCTACACCTGACATGACAATGTTAGGAGAAGGATCATCTGCTCGGGTACCATAGTATCATCAGCCTCGATCACTGGAGAGATTCTTCAGACCATAGTGTGGACAGTGGATTTAAAAAAGTTGAAACCAAAGATAGGAAAGGTACAGAAGAGAGAGAAAGTACTTAGAATGGCACTGCTTTCCCTCAGGGGGAAAAAAATGAGGAATTAAGGAAGTAAAATAGAAAATGAAATAAAAATAATTCAAGATTCATTTCAGAGGTGGAATTGACAGGCCCTGGTGAGTAATTAGGTGGAAGATAGAAAAAAACAAGTATTACTGTTATAGTAAAAATCCCTCTATGCAAATGCCACGCTGTGATTCTATCAATAAATTTATTTACTTATATATCAGCAAGGAAGTCTCCGTGCAGGTAATCAGACCCAATTCTTGAACCAAATATCTATTTTCTTGCAAATTCAACTGGCATTCTGTTTCATTATCAAGGTCTTATACTTTGTGGAATGTTTTACAGCCCAGTATTACTTAAACAAGTCTGTGTAAATGAATAGCATTGATTTATTAGACTTTGATCATTGCTCCAACTTTCTGCTCTCTTTTGAGACCCTGGCCTGGAGCTAACACCTGACATCTCTTTGACATCACTTCTTAAATAAAATGGAAATTGAATAATGAACATGGAGATACATTTGTGATCTTTAATTCTGTCTGTGAGGTCAGTTGGTATCTATCACTTGGAAAAGAGTTGGAACATATAATTAGCTCCATGGCTCCTCTCAGAGTTTATGTTGGTGTCCCAATCACTGTGTATTTAACTTAAGAATTTGGAGAGGACTGGAATATTTGTTTTTGTTCCAAAGATGTCTCAGAACAAGAGGAGCAGTGAATCTAAACATGACAAGCCATTAATTCATTTGATTAATTCTTTTTGGTGCCTGACATATGCTAGACACGATTACTACTACTAAAACTATCATTAGTACGATTAATAATGAAAAAAAACATATAAATATAATGATCAGATTATACTTCATTTAAATTGTCTTAGTGTTAAGACATATATCAATCCCATGAAGTTATCTCTATGCTTTAAAGACTCATGGAAATCCTTAAATTATCTTTTGCCAAAACCAAGATTTATCAGCATCATCTACAAATCCTAAATCCCCTCAAATATTTAAGATTCATAAGCAAGTTCCAGCTTCTTACAGAAATTAAGATCCAGGGGCGCCTGGGTGGCTCAGTGGGTTAAAGCCTCTTCCTTCGGCTCAGGTCATGATCCCAGGGTCCTGGGATCGAGTCCCGCATCAGACTCTCTGCTTGGCGGGGAGCCTGCTTCCCCTCTCTCTCTGTCTGCTGCTCTGCCTACTTGTGATCTCTCTCTCTGTCAAATAAATAAATACAATTTAAAAAAAGAAAAAAGAAAAGAAAGATCCATAACCTGGCTTCATATGCTGAACAGACACAAATATCCTTCTAGAGGGTTTGTCTCATCACTCCAAAGACTGGATTTTTTTCCCCTACCTTTCTGGTTTTTGTCTTCACTTGAGAGATGTACTAAATATATATTAAAATGTACTACTTCATTCAACAGATCTACTTTATGTCTGACAATATTTGTGGTACCCCGGACATGGTACCTTTCCTCATGGAATTTATAATGTAGTGGAGGAAAGAGACAATATACAGGAAAATGAATAAGAAAATTATTTGGACTGATATAACTCATGAAAGTGGCAAAACAGGGTATGTGATGGAGTGTGACGAATACAGATGCTAGACGCACAGACCAACTGCTCCATGAAGTACCTCCCCTTCCTTCTTTATAAACATATCAAACTCATACAAGATTACTTCATTGTTTAAACAACTAACTATCAAACATCTACTCTATTTCACTATTGTAGGCAATGAGGATAGAGAAGTCAACCAGAAAAGGCCCTTCCCAGTATGGAACTTAGATTCTAGTGGACTCAGCATTTCTTGTCAAAGGTTCCATCAATACTTGTGGTCAATGTGTCCAAAGTTCTTCCCAAATAATGTGGTGCTTATTGTCAGACCAATCAAGTTACACAAAAAATGTCGAGGCGACAATCCTCAGCACAATTAATGTGCCAAGATGAATCTTAAATTAATTTAAATATAAAAATCAGTAGAATGCTTATGTTGAACATATCTGCTTTGTAAGCGGTATATTTGTACACGGGTTGTGGCTTCTTACTATTAACAGCACAAAACGAGATCACAGGAAAAATTTTCTTCCAAATAAGTTCGCATAGAGCAGATTATCATTTGGAAAATGATTTAATTAGAGGGGAAAAGTTGAACCAAAGGTTACTAAAGTCATCAGGCTGTTACCTTTCTGAATATCGGCTTTTGAAACATAGAGCTCTACATACAAGAAAAGGCATCATAAACATTTACATTTACCTTTCCTGAGAAATATGTTGTTGCTATTTTGAAAAGAGGAACTTAATCATCTTTTTTCAATAAGAAATGACAGTTCGACACATGACACCCTATACTTGTCACTTTGCTGAGACCCTACTATGTGCAGCACAGTGAATTACTGAGGAACATGAAGACACAGAAGACAGCATCTGCCATAATTTCTAAATGATCACCAGGACAACGGAAGTCGAAGTAATATTACAATTGACAATTTAACCACAACGTTATCTGGAAGAAGTATCTCAATATTGAATTGAAGCAAGAGTGAGGAAAGGATTATTTGTAATCAGAACACCAGTAAATACTACTCATTAGCTTTCACAATTAATCTTAGCATATTCAGTCGTAAATTAATTCTACGGAAATTCTCACAGAATTCAACTTTACTGGCCTGAAGACAAAATTCATTTTTATCTGAAATTACTTCCTTTTTTAAAAGTTGCTTTCAATCATTTCACTATGTTTTATTAACATGACATTAGATTACTTGTTTAATGACATTTCCACTTTTAGGTAGTTATTCAACTGGCATAAGGCACACGCATTAAAGTCAGTGCTTATAACAAACACATGTTATTTCCTTTATAAAATGAAAGCCCCAAAAGCTTGCCACCTAATGATAGACCATGACATTATCTTATACAGTAGGATTTACATTTATTTGTGTATTTCCTGACCTTTATTGTTCACTAAGATGTAAGGGTTCGATAATAAGCCTAGCGCCAATGACACGGTGTTTAGAAGCATCTAAGATGTTGAAAATGTTTTGACTCCTCATCCACCACCATCCTGGCCTACTGATTTGCACAGACTTTCAATTTGTGTTAGTCTACTGTTACTAGAACATACACCTGAATTGTTTATTTGTTTTCTTTTAATTTTATTTATTTATTTGAGAGAGGGGGAGGAGCATGAGCAGGGGGAGCAGGAGAGGGAGAAGCAGGCTCTCTACTGAGCAGGGAGCCCACTGGGGAGCTCCATCCCAGGACCCTGGGATCATGACCAGAGCACAAGACAGACGCTTAACTAACAGAGCCATGCAGGGGTCCCCTTCCTTATCTTCTCTTGTCTCTACCCTCCCACCCCCGAATAATTTGGGAATGATACAGAGTGAGCAAGTCTGGTGGTGTACAAACAGCAAGTCATAACAAAGGAACTCTGTGATTCGGCACAATCATATGAAAGTTCTGCTATCACATCTGCCCAGCATTTTCCCAAACACTGCCTTACCCTGCTAAGGAAGCAAACCTATTCTCTGCCCTGGAGGGAGACACCATCTGTCTTCAAGGTAACTGACTATACAAACGTCCTTGAAAAGAGTATGAAGCAAAGAGTTCAATGCCATTTGATTAAAAGACTGGGGGAAACGCGGGAGATCCATGGAGACATGCCTCCCACTATTGTACTGGGGATTGTTGTTCATTTATCTACATATAGTCCATCTGAGGTCAACAGTTACCTTTGTGAAGTGCTTGATAAGATGCTGCCAGGCCTCTGAGATTCTTTATTGCCGCTCATCTACAAGTAAATGACCACAGCACTCCCATCCATTCACTAGTCCACTTGTGACTGGAGCTTTTACGTGCAATCTTTGTCAGGTTCCATGTGTTTGGTAAAGACTGAAATGCAGCAGCGTCAGGGTAGAAGGAAAAGTAGATATAGTTGTGTATGGTATCTTCAGATAAATAATATAAACAGAATGGATGAAGTAAATTTCTAGACATTCTTTGATTTCCACCTTTTTGCTAATAATAGGAGTACCGTGTCTATACGAGTACCGTGCACATATGAGTACCGTGCACATACGAGTACTGTGCACATACAATGTCTTATACCTTTACCATATTTATTACTAAAGCATCCCACCTAAGGAGACAAAAACAGTATGAACATATATAGAGAGAGAAAAGCCGTTTCAATAATAGTGTCCAAAGTCTCAATTGTTAAGCAGGGTTATTCCCTAGGAACTTTGAAAGGGAAGAGCTGATTGACTAACTCACCACATTGAGTCATCATCAAAAGGTCACTAATGATCTTTTCTTGACAGAGTGCTTCGATATTTGTGTTCAGAAGATAAAATCGACTCTTGGAATTGTGGTCATTTCAATATGACTATTGTTGGTAATGGGTAAACAAGTCCTAACTCATCTGAAACTTCTTGGAGATCCTAATTGGCATGAGGCCTGAGAAATCCAGTTTCAATATTAATAGCATTTATCCAAAAGTTACAACATGAGAGCATCCTCCTAAAGTAGATGGGCAAAATCACTTAGATACCTTTGAACCATCAGACAATAGAATAATCCAGAGTCAAAGAAAACAGACAATGGTGGTAACATAGGATGGGGACAGTTCAGATAAAAGAGATATTGCGTCTTCTAGAATGAACACACAATTGTAAAGGATTTGTACCAATTATTGCCTTTAATGGGTACTCACGTAACCATATGAGTCTAGTATTCTTTAAAAAGTGCAATGTTTCATGACCAATGTCAATGGCTCCTGAAGAGGAACAACCATTTAGCCTTATTGTTTATGGCTGGCTCTTTGAAGCATGGAGAAGGCAGGGACTAATTATTTTTTTCTTTACTAGTCAATGAATTCATGCAGTGAGATAAATTTGAAAGTGCTCTATGAAATCACATTGCATACATGGATATTTTGATTTCACTATTACATTTAAAAATGAAATAATGACATCTAATGCAAATCTTTTTAAGAAGCCAGTGGGATATAAGCTGGTATATGTCAATAAAATACCTATGGTGCCTCTTTTACACAGTTAAACAAAAATTCAAATCTTTGAAAAACATGTGACATTTCACAAGGTAATTCTCACTTATATTTGTAGTCTCCTGCTACTTCCTCACGTGCACACGGAGCATTCATCTACTGAAAGCAACATACATTTTTGTATGTCCTTCAAGATGCACATTCCTTGGCATCGACCATCTTTCTCTCTTGAAATTTTCATCTGCTGAACTCCCCCTTTCGAGGCCGACCTTTCCTGACAAGCCATGTCTGGCAGTCTCTCCCCCCATTCTTCTCTCCCCTTTCCAATCTAGTTTCTCCCCCAAATACGTTTTTTTTCTCCTCCCCAACTACTTTTTACATACCTTTCTCTGAACATTTCATTTCATTATCACCCACATGCTGCCAAATCCCAATAAATATCTCTAGCTCTGACTTTTCTCCCCAAAGCAGGCATCCATTCCCAACTGCACTGGTGTACCAAGGAAGGAGTGGGGAGGGGGATGGGCACAGACAGCTCCAAGAGGGAGGAGTATTTTGTCTTGATTTGCTTAGCATCGCTGGCACAGGGCAATACTACAAAGCAGATCACTTTTTAGCCAATTTCATTCTTGCTTACATTGTTGCTTACAATTTCATTCATGCTTGCTCCCTAGAGACCACAGACCATTCTATCGAGGGAGAATGGCTCCCACTGTTGCACTTTTGATTACAATTGTCCCCTGCCATCTTTCGCTTGCTCCCTCACACTTGTTATCTGCCACTGATTCTATTTATACCCCAAACCTATTCCTCCTTACATGTTCTTGATCTCAGTAAGTCACACCACCATCCACTAGGCTCACAATACAAAAATCTAGAAGTGGGTGCAGATTTGACCTTACTTTACCTCCCCTCGCCATATCCTAACAGTTTTGAAAGCCTTGCTGATTCCACCTCAAAAATCAGTATCTACTTCCCACCATTATTACTCTACCTTAGTCTAGGATAGAGTGATCTTTCACTTGATGATTAACAGTCTTCTATTTTGTCTCCTATTTCCACTTTTGATCCCTCCAACCCATTCATCTTATCACACTTTAGCACTGGTGATATTTTAAGCATACAAAACTGACGCAGTAACATTGCTGATTACTGTGCTATAATGTCTTCCCGTTGCCCTTAGGATTATTACAAAAGCACAAGACTCTATACAATCTGTCCAGCCCTTCCCATTACCGCCCTTTAAACTTCTTTCTCTCTTCACTAGAATTTCTGCTTCAAGAGGACAGGATTGTTCATCTTCTTCATTGCTGACTCCTCAGTGCTTAAATGAGCATTTCGCATATGGTAGGCATTCGATAAATACTTTCTAAATAAAGAGAATGAATTCCTTATCTCACTTCTCAATGCTTTCTGTTGGATTGAACCATACAGAGTTGCCATTCCGGTATCTAAAAATAGTGGCACATTCATATGGTTGAACTTAATTATTTCCAAGTGAATGTTCAGAACGTATTGACTTTATACATGCACATATACATATATATCTTGAGTATATGTATTTGATTATAAAACTCCCAAGTATTTCCGTATAAACCATGCTGTCACAGATCCAATAATACCCTTCTTGGTACCGACCTCATCAATTTATTCTTCATCTATATCCAAGTATGGGATTACTAGCATCATCAACTTCAGTCACTGAGCAGGGAAACTTCTCTCATGTTACCTTTCTCTGCATATAGATCTACTCTCACTAAATACATTGTATTTCACTAAATAGATTATAGGTAAGTTCACCCCTCCACAGGCTCATTTTTTTTTTCATTCAGAGCCTAATAAGTGAAATCAATAGGTTTGTTAATCGTTTCTGAGATAACATGCCTAAGACCTGAAATTCCAGGAGTCAGAGTTCTAGGGTGTGTTGCCATCTGCTTTTTGTGGGTTCCAAATGGTTCAATTTACCCTCTTGCTGAAGGCTGACTGTGGAAGCACTTAGTCTCTTTAAAGAGATTGTGTATTCATCATTCCTCAGCAGCTCAACTGTTGGGTCTACCCTCCCACATACTGTTTGGCATCCTTATCTTGAGAGCATTCGGATTTCAGAAGTGTTATTACAGGGGCACCTGGGTGGTTCAGTGGGTTAAGCCTCTGCCGTTGGCTCAGGTCATGGTCTCGGGGTCCTGGGATCGAGCCCCACATCGGGCTCTCTGCTCACATGCGGGACACCTGCTTCCTCCATTCTCTCTCTCTCTGCCTGCCTCTCTGTCTACTTGTGATCTCTCTCTCTCTCTCTGTCTTTCAAATAAATAAAATCTTTAAAGAAAAAAAGTGTTATGACAGTATTCAAGCCATACTCACCAAACCACTGTCAATTTTACAGACTGGATTTCCGAGAGCTGTCCTCCCGACCCAGTGCACCGTGTGTTTACTGACCACTTCGTAGGTGCTGAAGATGGTTGGATGGTTCACACAGAATACAAGTCCTCAAGAAGTGGAACATACAGCACTATTCATGAAACTTCTCTGAAGTTTTTCCGTCAATTGTGAGATGAGGGCGATCACAAGACGAATAACAATCCTGTGGTTACCCCTTGGGGCCACTGTGAGGGTTAACTGAGCAAATACATGTAAAGCTCTTGGAACAGTGTCGGGCACATTGTCACTGCAGAATATGAGCTATGATATTCCTATCCTATTGTCCAGAAAAGAATCTGAATCTCACGGCTAGAGGAACTTCCTCTGAGGCACAGAACTTTTAAGCAGCAGATTTAGGACGTCGATGAAGATTTATCATAGCATAAACCCCATGTTCTCTTTATTACCACAGAGAGCTGCAGCCCGAACAGTCAGGGCAATCCTTTTCTTCTCAAGATCTTTTTAGTCAAGATTAATTGAATGAACACCGACCTGGATTTTTACCGCCACGAATCTGTGGATAGAAATACCTGTATGTACCCCATAGCACGCACTTGGCACAACAATGCGTTAGGAACTCTTACTGCGTGTGCCATTTGCACGAATGACATAACCGAGGCATGCAGAAGTTAAGTATTTTTGACCGAGGTCTCGCAGCTAGTAAGCGATGAGGCTGTGATTCCGAATCCGCTCTAATTCCAGGAACCACACTCACAACCACATTGCACCAAAGTCTTCACTGCATAGGTCTATAATTCCAGGGGAGAGCTGTATTCCTTCATCTCTCGCAAGAAAGTGAGAACCGACGCGTACTCCCCAAAACATCACAGCCTACCCTTCCACAGCTCTTTCCACCTCACAATGGCACCGACACACATGTTCTCATTATAATTCCACAGCTGTGTATTTTATCTATTATATTTTATTCATCCATTCATTCATTGTTCGTTTTTATTCTCCATCGGGCACCTAATTATAAGAAGTTCAAGAAAGAGGTTGCCTGCCCTTGGGTTGCTCACAGTCCTACGGGATTGAAAAGCAAAAGAATTACTGTTCCAAAAGGTTCATGTTCTCCTCCTCTCTCCCTACCCGCCACATACGCATACATCTATTTTACCCATTCCCCACCTACTTCTAATAGCTTTCTTTAAAAAATATATATAATAGGGGTGCCTGGGTGGGGCAGTTGGTTAAGCATCCAACTCTTGTTGGTTTCGCCTCAGGTCCTGATCTCAGTGTCATGAGATTGAGCCCCACGTTGGGCTCACCCTCAGTGCTGAGTCGGCTTGGGACTCTTTCTCCTTCTCCCTCTGCCTTGCCTCCCCTGCCTGTGCAGGCTCACTCTCTCTCTAATAAGTAAATGAATCTTTAAATATATATTTCATCAGACCTTCCCCGAATACTTACTAGAACCCAAGAACATTATGCAGTCATTCTTCCTGTATGATTATGCCGGTCAGTGCATTTCACGGCGATGTTATTATACATTTACGTGGACAGTGAAAGACTCTTCAAGACATTCGGGAAGGACAGCTAAGTGTGCCAAGCTGCACTCGTGGCTTAAGTAGTCCCCATCGCTATAGTCTTGATTTGAGGAAACTAAATGTCTGGAGCCCTCAGGTGAAAATTGTATGTTCCTTGTTATCTGAAAATAGTGGATCTCTGCTGGAGTTAATTACCTAAAGAACACCGCACAGAATCCATGTAGCCGTGTCATGCTTCTCTCCTAAACTAGAACAATATAATTGTAACACATAAAAATAAATCTTTGTATTTACTCTAATGAGCTTGCTTCTCGGTTTTGCTAGTGACACGAGAAACTAATAGCGAGGTCGATATAATGTCTCTATGGTAATTATCACACCACTTTCTCTCCCTTCCTATATTCTTCTCACGTTACGTTTTAATGTGTTTCTGCTCAAGTCAATTCAATTTATCAGTAGGCAAGAGGCATGAAACAGGGCTGATTTGCTCTGGATCTACTTACAAGTAAACTGTAAAACTCAATTTTCAAGTTCAGTTTTCAATCAGATACACATGAGAAGAACAATTTGGGGAATACCATTATTTACAGAGGCTTAATGTGATGTAAATACAAAAGAAAAATATTAAAGGGTGGTACATATGTGGCATTTGCATTTTGTATTTGCAAAATCTGTATGTTTTCTTTTGGCTTCTCTACTGCAATGGGATTTTAGGGCTATCATCTCTAATATGATAACCTACAAGGGATCAAGAAATCAAAACATTAGAGGGGGTCCAAGAGATCCACCAGTGCCAAGGCTTGCAAACTAGAGCATGCCTGTCTGTGTACTGAGGTCCATTCAATTTTAAGGGGGCACTTGGATGTGCCAAGGTGTAAGAGAATGGATTTTCAGTTTCCTTACTTCTCCATGTCATTTTTGCAAACTTGATCTGCCTGGAAGCACCCCAAGTGTAGGTTCCAAGCAGCTTCTGCTTTCTAGTCTCTTTCCAAAGCCTCCTCTCCCACTTTACAAAAGAAGCCCAGGGTTCCAGAACTGTCACCAAAACCACAGCCTGGGGTATTTCCCTGGGGGACAAAACTCCAAGCACCAAACTCCATCCAGAACGTGAATCAAAATACCAGTGGGTGTGGGACACCTGGGTGGCTCAGTTGGTTGGACGACTGCCTTCAGCTCAGGTCATGATCCTGGAGTCCCGGGATCGAGTCCCGCGTCGGGCTCCCAGCTCCGCGGGGAGTCTGCTTCTCTCTCTGACCTTCTCCTAGCTCATGCTCTCTCTCACTGTCTCTCTCTCAAATAAATAAATAAAATCTTTAAAAAAAAAAAAAATACCAGTGGGTGACACATTCTTTGCACTTCCTGTGCTTTCCAGTTCTTTCCTTTCAACCACATTGAAGGAAGACCTAAGCCAGTTAAAACAGTTGATAAATCTTTGACATATAAGTCAGAGTTTAAATGAGTATGAAACATTAGCAATATCAAACTCCTTTCCAAACCCCATTTATCTAGGGACACATAAAGTCACTGAAAAAATTACTTATCAAATGCACTTAAGAAACACATTTCTAATAAATACTAGTGGTATGTTTTTAAGTTTTTATTCAAATGTGTGATGTGTTTGATTTGTATCAATTGTGTTCTCATAAAAAAGTGTAATAATCACTCAATCCTGAATAATGTTTTTTCAACCCATATGAATATGTGCTTACAGGAAATGTTTAAATGAGCATTTTAATGTACACAGATATCTTTGTGCCAAAGAAATATGAGCTGATGTTCCGTAAAAGACTTAAGCATAAGATATATTAAGCGACAATAAAATACTGTGGAAATGGCTGTATGAGTTACAGGACAAAAAGGAACAATGCTCAATTTCTGACAGTTACAATACATATAGTTTGTGTTCGTTTTAATGGATAATAGTGTGTGTCCAATTGTTTTGACATATAGATACTATTGGACAACTCAAAAAGGATGATGAGATATTTTTATTTTAAAAACTCAACATCTGTAATAGGCTCTAAAGTATACTCTTTGTGACCATTTAAACAACATAGGGGAAGTTTTTAGCTGTTAATTTATAGGTTCATGAGGGAGGAAGTGTATTAGAGGGTTTTTATGGTTTATAAAAGCAAAAACAGTTTGACGAACACTGTTCCAAGACAACAACTGTCAAATAATTTTCACAGGGGAAAGCTTCCTTCAAATGCAATCTTACAAGGAATCGTAATACATAAAACAGATGTGCTCAGAACAGCTGTGGAGCCCTTTCTCTTGCCACCCTTCTCTAACCCCGGCGGCAGCCCAGCAAGTATCTTCTCTGCATCTGCTAGAAAAGTTTTCCAATCATTTTGATCTCGTACAGCCTCTTATTTTACAGTTGGGAAGTAAAGGGGCCAGAGCCAGTGAGTGACTGAGCTCTACCCAAACCCGAGTTATCTACCTGCGAGGCAACAGGATAACATACCTCATCACAACAGACTGCTCTTCCCCACGGTTAATCCTCGACTTGAATAAATCACTGAAAAACGAGGCATTCACATATCATTTTTTATCCTGAGCTTTTTAAGCACAGGAATTTAACTGCGTCACTATGAAAGCTTGCATCACTATTCTCCCTTTATCTTAAGGGGTTAAGGCAAACCGAAGGGTAGGGTAAAATTCCAAGACTGTGAAATACCAAGGCACAGCACGTTTGATTAAGTCGAAAGTGTTAAATGTATAAAGTGACTAAAGAAATGAAGTTTTATGACAAGTTCACCTAAGATGATATAGATAGAGCACAGATGAGTAAAATAAGTGTGAAAAGTGTTTAGGTTCACCTCCAGGGATCAGCAGCATAAACCCCAATCTGTTTTTGTGTCCAAGAATTCCTGGACGCAGAAGTCAAAGGGAAGATGAACATGGCTCTCATGTTTGTGAAGCCTGGTTACCTACAAATACATCCACCTAAACCTAGACTGTTCAACATAACTCATTTTAAATAACTGAAAGACCGAACATATATTTCATCTACATGAAAACACATGACTGGCAGTTTCATTTCTGCATTGTTTAATAAGACTTTTTGATGTCTTGTTGAAAAGACTTTCATTTTGGGGGGGTGGAATTTTTTTTTTTTTTAAGATTTTATTTATTTATTTATTTGACATACAGAGATCACAAGTAGGCAGAGAGGCAGGCAGAGAGAGAGGGGGAAGCAGGCTCCCTGGACCCTGAGACCATGACCTGAGCTGAAGGCAGAGGATTTAACCCATTGAGCCACCCAGGTGCCCCATGGGGGGTAGAAATTTTTTTTAAAAAACCAGAAGTTCCTCCTCTTCTGCTCACCCTCTAATACAGTGTTACCTTCAGCTTAACTCCACAAATGGAGCATTATTCCATTCCATATACTTCTGATTATTGTACCACTACCAACTTGAAACCTTCAGCATGATCCATAGACTAAAACCTTAGTAACAGGTTGCTTGGACCAGTAATGGCAATCAGATGAGCTAATCCCATGCCTGTACAAACTGCTCATGGTTAACTGCATGCATACCTCGCAAAGATTTCCCAGCCTCAATGTCAATATTTCCTGCCTCTTCCTTAGTTCCATGTTGGCACTTACTTCTCTGACTTCTGCTACTACTTTTCTCCTTGCAGACACCTGGGCTCACTGACCTCCATGTCCTTCCAGAAGAGGCACTCCTGCTTCAGTGACTTTGCACCGGCTGTTCCTTTTGCCTGGAATACATTAACCCTGGATAAGGACATGACTCACCCTTGCACTTTTCTCAAGTCTCTCGTCTAAACCTCTCACTGCCCATGAGATGCACTCTGACCGTTACCCTGTTTCTTCCTTCTTTTTGCCTTATTACCATCAAACATGCTATATAAGCTTTTTTGGTTTTGATTCCTTGTTTTGGTTCTGTACTGTGTTCCCCCTCTGTCATCTAAATAGAACTTCCACAAAGGCAGGAATTTGTTTGTCTGAAGGAATAAATGCAACTTGATTTCAAATATGACAAAATGTAAAAAAGATTCAGTATTAAAGGATATAGTAATATATGACCGTGGGATCCCCTACTTGTGGAAGAGACTAGTTTAGTAAATAATAATCTAGCAGGAAGCTAACAATAAGTACATACGGAGAAATAGGTTTTAAATGATGATGTCATATTAAGAAGAACAAGAGAAAAGCATCAAACCCACTTAAATGCAGTTTGAATGAGTGCAGACAATTCAGCACAGCTGGATCCGACTCATTTTCCAAAACAGACTCAAAAGGGAACGTTGCCTGCATGATCCTTCCCGTGACAAACTGAATGTTATCATGTGTGGTGCTTACTGGCCCTCAGAACCGGAAATACGTCTGGCATTAATAGAAATACTCTATCTCCCTTACAAGTGAAACTTGTATGTTACAGACAATAGAGAACTCGTGTTTTAAAATGTATTGTGTATTATCAGCCTAGTAGCAGCATTTAAATTCAATTCACAAAACCACTTTCGATTAAGGCAGCATAAAAAAGGAACCTGTCAATGTTAATGCTATGAAGCAACCCAAATTACATTTTACTGTGGGCTCCAAATTTTAAGGTGGCCGCGTGCGGTTTAAGAAAGCTGGCAATGTTGTCTGTTTCCATAAGTTCTTATATGGTGTTAATTACTTGTCAATATGCTAATCTTCCTCTTTAGAATGTTCTCTCTTCCCTTTTTCACTTCCTATTCCTGACCTACATTTTGGGACACTAGTGATATGTATGAGTAAGAGAAAAATGGGAAACTACCTTTACCTTTAAAATTAGGCTCACATATAGTTTTTCTCTGATACATGCTGAAAAGCACACTGAAGTATATGTAACTTGCTTTGAAATGTTACCCTGCCTTAAATATGATCCTGAAAAATTTCTAAAGGGCTCTACCAAATATGGATAAGGTCATAACCAGGAGACAGAAAATGAAAACCCGGAGTCAAGTAGGGAAATGGCAGAATTCAGATAAAGTCATTTCTTTTAGTGAAGACAAGCAGCTGCTCCCAGGAACAGATTGTATTTCCAATTGGCAGAGGCTTCTGTTCTCATAATGCTAACTAACACAAGTCCGACAGATCCTCAGATAAAAACGACTACCTCGGAAAAGGAGGTCTCAAATCAAAGGACCAAACATTATCTGTTTGAAAAGACCAATCACAGAATATGTACAGATGGATCCAGATCCCCACAGCTTAGCTCCAGTGGCTGGGAAATAGGGTAAAGTTGGAAGGATGCCAAGAACTGGATTCATTCAAGTCAACCATCGATGCCTTGCCACGCGCCTTGTGTTGTGCTCACTTGTGGCAAGCAGCTCAACTTCTCCCCCTGCTACATTTACCCATCTCCTTCCTATGCAGTATTTTCTATTTTTTTCATTAATTTACAATACCCCAGGACTGTGTTCCCCTCTGTTCTCCCTGCCTCCATTCTCTACTCTTTTAATCTTTCTCTTAAAGTTACTCTTCTGAAATCCAAATGTGACCTCCACATACCCTACTTTCACCACTCCACGACAATATGCCTACAAATGTAAGCTTCTGAAGCCAGGAATTTTTACGTGTTTTGTTCTCAGCTGTATCTCCAGTGATTAGAAAATTGTTCGCACTAGAGAGGCAGCAGACAGCTATTACATTAATAAACCAATTTGTTGACATGTTAACAACTTATACTTCTCAGGCAGGAAAATGTCTTTCACAATCTAGCACTACACCACCTTTCCAAGCTCTTTTTCCATAATCTCTATGCTCTGATTTAATCTTACTATACCAGAAATCTACCATGTTCCCAAAGGTTGCTCATAGTTCCTTGACACATGGGTCTTTCCAACATAGCCACTTACTTCATCAAGACAAGAAAAGGAGTTTCTATAGTGACTAGCTAGCAAGATGGAGTCTTAAATGACAAGACATTATCATGGGAGTGACAGCCATCACCTTTCTCACGTTGTATTGCTTAGGCGAAAGCCACAGATCCTGTCCATACTCAAGGAGAGGGAATAATAAGAAGGTGGTAGGGATCAGATCAAAGTCTTGTTTGCAGCCAGGAGGATGGTGATGCCATTTGCTAAGATTAAGAACAAGTTTCTAGGGGCACCTGGGTGGCTCAGTGGGTTAAGCCTCTGCCTTCGGCTCAGGTCATGATCCCAGGGTCCTGGGATCGAGCCCCGCATCGGGCTCTCTGCTCAGTGGGGAGCCTGCTTCCTCCTCTCTCTCTGCCTGTCTCTCTACCTACTTGTGATCTCTATCTATCAAATGAATAAATAAAAAAATCTTAAAAAAAAAAAAAAAAAAGAACAAGTTTCTAGTGGGACTATAGAAGGGTGGGTTTGAAGATCATGAGTTCCCTAAAAGGTATGTAGAATTTAAAGAGCCCTTGAGGCATCTACTTACAGATGTGTAGAGTAGAAAATACAGATCTGAATTCTGCAGGGTGGAGAATAAATTGAAAAGGATGTTGAGATGTGGAATATGGGAACAGAAGAGATCAAAGAGGGAAGAAAGTCAATGTTCAAAGGAATTTGACTACCCAAGCCCCCTGAAAAGGACACGAATTCCTAAAAGGCATATGGAGTCAGTGTCTATTATGTGTCAAACATTGTGTTAGGTTTTGGCCAGTCTGTGTGTCTTGAGCCCACATGAGATGCCTGGGCTGGGATAAAAAACAGACTGCAAATGCTTTTGGACCAAGACTATTTCTGGATCATCACTGTATCTGAAAACATAGAATAATTATTTGCATGTAGTAGATGTTAAATCTACTATGAACTAAGGAATTTATTGATTTTCCTGTCATGAACACACACACACACACACACACACACACACACACACACAAACACACACACACTGACTGACATTCACAGACTACTCCTAGGAATAGAAAGCTATAGGGACTGCTTTGTGTTTCCTCCTCCTCAACAGGATATTTAAATAGACATTCTCCAGATTACGGAGTTAACCATTCAGATTCAACCAAATCACAGAATTCATATTGTAAGGAATAAAACAAACAGTGCTATAAAATCAATAAAATAACTCACTGTAGCAAACAAAAAATATTACTTCCAATACAGGCTTTCTGCAAACATAATTCCTTCTGATTTTCTCGAACTTGTATGGTAGTAAAATTCAATATATAATTAGAAATCAGCAACTGCTCCTAAAGTTATACAGTCCGGAGAACACTTGTGGTACTTAACTGTAAAATATATATGGGTTACTGAGCAATGACAGCCAGTAAGTTAAAAAATGAAGAACTTAAAAAGATAATTGCATAGGTCATTCATTGAAAATAATTCTCATGTCAATAAACACGCTCAAGAAAATTCAATTAAAAATAATTCCTGGGGCATCTGGTGGCTCAGTCGGTTAAGCATCTGCCTTTGGTTTGGGTCATGATTTCGGGGTCCTAGGATCAAGCTCCATGTCAGACTCCCTTGCTCAGCTGTGAGTCTACTTCTCTCTTGCTCAGTTGGGAATCTGCTTCTCCCTCTCCCTGTACCCCTCTCCCTGCTCATGCTCACTCTCTCTCTCAAATAAATAAACAAAATCTTTTTTTTTTTTTTTAAGATTTTGTTTATTTATTTGTCAGAGAGAGAGAGAGAGAGAGCAAGCACAGGCAGACAGAGTGGCAGGCAGAGGCAGAAGGAGAAGCAGGCTCCCTGCCGAGCAAGGAGCCCAATGCGGGACTCGATCCCAGGACGCTGGGATCATGACCTGAGCCGAAGGCAGCTGCTTAACCAACTGAGCCACCCAGGCGTCCCATAAATAAAATCTTTTAAAAAAATTAAAAGGAGGCGCCTGGGTAGCTCAGTCATTAAGCCTCTGCCTTTGTCTCAGGTCATGATCCCAGGATCCTGGGATCGAGCCCCACGTTGGACTCCATGCTCACGGGAAGCCTGCTTCATTCTCCCTCTGCCACTCCCCCTGCTTGTGTCCCTCTCTCCCTATGTCTCTCTCTGCCAAATAAATAAATAACGCCTTTAAAAATAAATAAATAAATAAATAAATAAAATTTAAAGAATAAAACAAATTAAGAGAAATAATTCCTGATGACTTAAAAAAATAAATAAAAGAGACAGGCTAGAAATGTGCTTCAATTAAGTGTGTTTCCTTTACATAGTTGAAAAAATAAGATCAATAGATATACTTTGCGTATCTCAGAAAAATGTGAATGAAAAATGATCAGAGCATACAAAAAATGTTAATGCCTAATGTACAGAGATTTAGAAGAGGCAAGTAAAGCTTTCAGAACCATAACATACAAGTGAGTGAAAGAATAAGGCTCAAAAGGTCCAAATTAACTGAATTTTTCTGCACTGAACTATCGTGGTCTCATGAAATTCAGATCTTGTCATTTTACCCGCTTAAATGTAGTTTGATGATAAGCAAACAGATGGGGCATAATAATGATTGTATCTGACAACTTTTAAGGAATAATGTCTATCTTAAGACCTCCATGAAACTCTCAGTTGACACATACCACTATAATATATATTTCTCCCCATAAAATGCAATGCGGTAGATCTTGAAAAAGTAAATAACTCTTCTGGACGCGTAATGTTTTATCTAGCACTACAAGAGTAGTTTCTCATCAAATTAAATGGAGAAATTATATTTTTCTCATTTCTATAGAGACCATATGGTTGGCTGGCTTATTGATGCCAAAGATGTGAGCTACCATGAAATTCATTCTTCCTCCTTAATTTAGGCATAATTTGTTGCTTTTGTTTTCTTTCTAAGGACTGTCATTTTCCTAGGATCCACTGTTTGGCCCTCACTCCTTTCATCAAGAGAAAAACAGGAGAAATATCAGCTAGCTTTTATTTTTGGACTCATTTTTTCCCCCACAAAGAAATAACACTTTAACTAATTTATGAGAATGATAGCATAGGTGTCTAGACAAGGAGTAGAGAATAGTAAAGCCATGTAGAGACGAAGATGCTAAGATTGCTTGAACAAGTTCACAAGCCATAATTAGTGTCAGTCGTGGCCTACTGCAAACTTTGTAGGTACTCCTGAAACGCTAACTTGAAATTAATATTACAAATTAATATTCCAGAAGGCCATATCTGATTGAAATTCCAGAAAGGTCATAGAAGAAAATGTACAAATAGTTATAGTAAATTTGTTATGATTTTTGAATACTTAAAACTCTCTGAAAAGAATATACACAATGATAAATTTGTAAAACCTACCATGATATCTTAGTTTAAAAATTATGTTCAGGGGGCGCCTGGGTGGCTCATGGGCTCCCACCCCTTGATTTCCACTTGGGTCATGATCCCAGGGTTATGGGATTGAGCCCCCTGTCGGGCTCTATGCAGGGTGGGGAGCCTTCTTGGGGTTCTCTCTCTCCCTCTCACCCTCCCCCTCCTATAAAAGAAAAAAAATAGGTCCTCATCTTGGGCATTAGAAATGAGTTCACAATGACCAGTCACTAGGAGTCTTCCTTTGAAGAGAAAATGTGGGCTCCTGGTTGTCTCAGTCCGTTAAGTGTCCAACTTTTTCTTTAAAGATTTGATTGATTGATTGAATGATTGATTTAGACCACAAGCATTAGCAGGGGGAGAGGCAGACGGAAGGGGAGGGGAAATACTAGGGAGACTCCAAACTGAGTGTGGAACTCAACACAGGGCTTGACCTTGTGACCTTCAGATCATGACCTGAGCTGAAAGTTTACAAGACTAAGACACACAGGCACCACAAACAGCAGACTCTTGATCTCAGGATGATGAGTTCAAGCCCCACCTTGGACTCCACACTGGGTGGGTGTTGAGTATATTTAAAAAAAAAAAAAGAGAGAGAGAGAGAGAGAAAATGAATGTGAAAATGTGATGTAGCTTCAAGGCAGGAACAGACCTGATGATTATTATTGCAGGCTGGTTGGTTGGGAAGCTAAGACATGAACATAAATAACATATATAATGCAGGACATGATCAAGTCGTATAAAGCAGGTACCAGAAAATGCGATGATAAGACAGGAAAGTGAGGCAGTTTTATGATGAAATTATGCTGATGAAATCTTCAAGGAGGACTTATTATCTGGGTGGGGAAGAAATCTTCAAGGAGGACTTACTCTCTGGGTGGGGACCTCATAGAAGTACAGAAATGGGAGTAACAGCATTTCAGAGGGAGAGTACTTTCTGAGTGAAGGTAGCAAAAGAGAAATGTGTATACCCCAAACCATGCAATGTGGTTAGAGCATAAAGGGTGGATAATGGGAAGTAATAGAAGAGAAAGGCTGTACAGGTTGTCTGATGTTGAATTATCATTTATTAATATATTTAAATTAAAAAAAATTTTAAGGATTTATTTGAGAGAAAGAGAAAGCACACAAATGGGAGGGGGGGGCAGAAAGAGAGGGAAAGAGAGACTTTCAAGCAGACTCCTCCCTGAGCGTGGAGCATGACACCAGGCTCAATCCCAAACCTGACATCATGACCTGAGCCAAAATCAAGAGGCAGACACTCAACTGACTGAGTCACTGAGGCCCCTTAAGGATTTTTTAAGTAATCTCTACATGCAATGTGGGGTTCAAATTCAACGCCAAGATCAAGAGTCACATGCTCTTCCAATTGAGCCAGCCAGGTGTTCCTAAAGTTGAATTAAAATTTAGATCAAGTGTATACCCTTTACTAGATGAGTGACACTGGATAATTTATGTAAGTAATCTGAGCCTGTTTCCCTTTTTAAAATGAGCATAACAAGATTTTTAAAAATACTTACATATGGGGAGGGTATGTGCTATGGTGAGTGCTATGAAGTGTGTAAACCTGGCGATTCACAGATCTGTACCCCTGGGGCTAATAATACATTATATGTTTATTAGAAAAAATTATTAAAAAAAAAATAAATAAATAAATAAAAATACTTACATAAAGAACATACTAGCTGATTTCTTGTACAAAATAGACTGTGAATAAGATAATACCTACCTCTTTAGCTTTTGGTCCTAAAACACTACTGTATATAATTTATACAAATTTAACCTATTCTGTATAATATATGTAATTCTGAACATCGCTATGAATACATACATATTTTGTTATAAATGTTGTATTTTGATGTGCCTCTGTGGGTCAGTAAAGAAATGCTATAGGTAAAACTTTTGAAAACAGAATAATTTCACCCCATTTTCTCCTTTCATAAATCTAGATTTTCAAACCATGTTTTTTTTGTTTTATGTTTTTGTTTTGTTTTTAAAAGTAGACCTTACTCCCAGCACGGAGCCCAATGCAGGGCCTAGACTCACAACCCCGAGATCAAGACCTGAGCCGAGACCCAACCAACGGGGCCATCCAGCCTTCCCAAAGTTTTCTTATTGAGGACTAATTCTGTGTGAGCTTGCCTTTAAAACAAGCTTTGACCTGGGAAGTGTAAGCAAATACAGTCTCATAGCTAGAATTTCCTTCTTTATCATAGAGTGTGATCAGTGGGTCAGACTGTAGCCACCACCAGAAATATGTCACTGACTACCAGAGAGCTATAAAAGACACAGGACAGTGTGAATTTCTACATATCCATATTATTGGCATGAAAAAGGACAGGTCGGGTTGGCAGACATGGCATAGTATGTGTTCAGTTTTATCATATAATGGAAAAGTGCATTTTGACATTTGCATACGAGAAGAACTGAGGCAAAAGAGCCTAGTAACCTGCCTGGGATTCGGCCCGGAAAATCATTTTGAAAACATGTCTAATGGGTCCCTTAGAGATTCTGTGGAAAGAAGGTTTAGGAAAACATCCAAAATGAAGCTTCTGAAACTCTGGCAAAGTAAAACCTAGGGGCAGTGCAGCAGAGGCCGGATTAGAGCTACCAATGAGCTCTGAGAGTTAAAGATGGCGGCACTACACTCTGACCTTCCTTGCAGCGTGACTGAAAACTTAACTGGGTGTGGGAAGGACGAAGAAATGAGAAGAACTTGGTACTTATTTTGCTGAGAGAATGAAAGAGAAACGTGGGCTGAAGGAAAAGAGGTGCTAAAATGACACCTCTAACTGTACATTATTAGCATTCAAATAAAGATTGCAGGGCTAAGTCCCTGTGACCCTGGCAAACCAGAAGCACCCAAGCTATGGACATAATGATGAGGTTTGTTCCAAAGAAGGAAAGTGTGCAAAATATAGCCTCCAATTGGGACTGAGGCTGTAGCTCAGACAGGGTACCTGCATTAAAATCACCTGGTTATCGTTACTGAATGTAGAATGTTAGAGTGCTTTCGGTATTAGAAATACCAGACTAACTTAAACTAGATAGATAGAAAGAGATAAGGATAATGCTTTACCATTAGGTTATACCATTCGATTCTCAGGGCACGTGCACTGGCATTAACTTTTACAATCTCTTCTTATTTTATGTTGGATGGGAAGGACAGAGATTTGATACTTTCATTGTACAAAGGAGAAAAGTAAAGTTCAGAGACAGTAACTTTACACTGTTACATAGCTAATAAGTTGTCCATGTATCCCAGTTATTATTACTGTGAAGCAAAGTAACTTAAAACCCAGATGCTTAGAGTCCCAATTATTTTCTTATGCTTGACATATTCTGTATTTCTGGAATTTGTGCAAGTCTCAGAGGATTCTTCTGCTCTTCATGGCATTACTGAGGTCAATCTGTGGTACCCGGCTGGTGAAAGGGATGGTCTGTAGGGCCCCACACTGCCGGACTCACATGCCTGACACCTTAGGAGAGATGACCGGAAGAGGTCTGGGATCAGTAGGGACTTCTGAAAAAATTGTCTACGTGCAGTCCCTCCAATCTGGGAGGCGCAGTAAGTCCACACATCTGATATGCCCCCTCCCCTGAGAAATTATCCAAAGAAAACCAGGCAGAAGATGTTTCACCCTTTTGGACCTAGTCTTGGCAGTCCCAGAGCATCCTTTCTGCTGCATTTCTAGCAATTACAAGCAAGTAATATGGCCTACCCAATTTGAAAGGGAGGGAAATTAGATCTTATCTCTTGATTGGAATGTGTCAGAGTCAAACTGTAAAAGAAAAAATTGTGGGGGCCTTCTTTTGGAAATGCAATGTGCTGTGAGTGCCAAGACTAAAATTAGGACCTCATGACCCCTCGGTTTTCCTAGTTCCTAAATCTCTATGTTTCATTCATATATATGCAACTGTGTAAATACACACACATGCACAGACATATACAAAGACAGACACACACACTATAAATTAAGATATAACATGTACAAGCGCAGCACATTGTCTGTTGTTGGGATTTTGTTTTGTTTTGTTTTTTTGGTCATTATTGTATTTGCTCAGATATTAGCATGTTAGGTACTCAATACACATTTGTGAAATGACTGGATGAATGAATACATGAATAATAATTGTAGGGAGAGTAGACAAAGTACATCATTTTCATTTTCTATAGAAAAGATCATAGAAAAGTGTTTATAATCAATATAATTACAGCTATGTTTAGTTACGTTTCAGGAATTAGTTTGAGTAGTCATGATTGATATTCTCATGCAATAATAAACTAAGAAATTATAATTCTAGAAAGTGGAATATGATTAAATATCTCTGTATACAAGCTCCAAGGATTAAATCCAGGCAGGAATTCATTTACAAGGTAGCATTTTTTTCCTTTTTTCAAGTATAATTAACATACAGTGCTATATTAATTTAAGGTATACGGTATAATGATTCAACAATTCTATACATTACTCAGCGTCCATCGTAAGTACACTCTTTAATCTCCATAATCTATTTCACCCATATGCCCACCCACCTCCCCTCTGGGAACAATCAATTGTTCTTCATAGTTACGAGTCTTTTTATTCATTGTTCATTTGTTTTGTTTCTTAAATTCAACAAATGAATGAAATATGGTATTTGTCTTTCTCTGACTGACTGATTTAATTCACCAATATATCCTCTACATCCATCCCTATCGGTGCAAATGTCACCTCACACCTGTCAGAATGGCTAAAATAAAAAGCAAAAGGAGTAACAGGTGTTGGTGAGGCTCTAGAGAAAAAAGGAACCATCGTGAACTGCTGGCAAGAATGGTACAAATACTATGGAAAACAGTATGGAACTTCCTCAAAGAAATAAAAATAGAATTATCATATGAGCCAGTAATTCCACTACTGGGTATTTGGGTAAATGAAAACAGGAAACTTGAAAGGACATATACACCACTACATTTATTTATTTTTAAGATTTTATTTATTTGAGGGGGGGAGGGGAGACAGAGAGAGAGAGAGCATGAGTGGGGAGAGGGGCAGAGGGAGAGGGAGAAGCAGGCTCCCCAGGGATCACTGACCCAAGGCAAAGGCAGATGTTTAACTGACAGCCACCCAGGTGCCCCCCCATGCTTACTGCAGGATTATTTACAGTAGACAAAATACGGAAGCAGCCCAAGTGTCCATCAACTGATGAATAAAGATGTGGTATACACAAGCATACAATAGAATGTTACCCAGCCACAAAAAAGAACGAAATCTTGCCAAACACAAAATACAATGAATAACCTCTGTGACCTCATATAAGGGGCTGGGACACAGTTTTCCCTCAGAGACACGTGGTGTCCATCTGTACTGTGCAGCCCTCTAAGGACTCCTGGGTTAGTCACAACCTACTTTTCCTTTTATCCTTGGTTTTTGTGTCATGATTTCACAGTAACTACTATTTTCCTTTGTAAAGTTTTTAAGATTGTACTCTAAACTAGGTAAGAAATACCCAGAAGATAGCCCAGCCTAATCATAGTGAGAAGAATATTTCCTGTCTATGCTTCTAAGTATTTTTTTCCTTGACTAAAAAATATTCCATTTTTAAACCAGAAGTAAATGATGGACTGGGGTCCATACTGAAACAATCTGCAATGAGTAGGTGTGTGAATACAGTGATTTGTTTTAGGGGACAATTAGTCATTTGCGGTAAAAGAGGTGTTTTCTAGGAGGAATAACTAAACTTGGCCTACATCCAACATGCACATTCTACCCAAGAACAAACATGTCACTTTCACAAGTGAGCAATGATCATTTCTTTCAAGTGCACTAGAGGAACTTTTCAAAGAGGCATAAATAAACAAGGAATATGCTTCTTGATTAATTTGCTACAATTAAGTTCTTTCAGGCTTGTAAGTCATGTAGATCAAGTGCCACTGAGTCAAACTCTTTGTTCACAACTCATTTTGGACCCTGAGTAACAGTACAGTAATCACTCTGTTTTTAGAAGGTATGAAACCTTCAGTGTATCAACATCTTAAGACACTGAAAACATTGGATTCCATGATCTCAGATTTCTGGGACTCAGTTTCGAAAACCCACGGGGAACATGGATTGGGAGGACAGGTGATCTACTTAGTCCTCATGATCCCCAATGCCTATTATTTCCAGATTGAGAAACCCACTCAAAGAGAGATGAGAGTCCAAGAATCGTTGGGTCCATTATCAAAGGAATGAGACTGAGAGAAAGTGAAAGTTATGCAAAGCTTTATTCTACGCCAAGCATTAGAAGTCAGACTGACCGGCCAGGGCCGCCTCCAAAGAGAGCGACCATCCCTTGGTCTTACAGGCTAGTTTTATAGGGCACAACCGCAGACATCTACATATGTGGCTTTGGCTGATGGGATGTCTCCTACCTGTGTGTTTTAGGAACGGTTACCCGGAACTGATACTAGTAACTGCTGAGGCGTTTATTAAACAACAAAATGGCCTTGTTTTAGGTATGTGTTTTAGCAACGGTTACCTGGAACTGGTATCAGTAACTGCTGAGGCATTTATTAAACAACAAAATGGCTACCTCGGCAACATGCAGTCACTATGGCTAAGTAGGCCCAGGCAGGCCCTAGGGGTTTAACAGGTTTTAATGTGGAATCGGCCCCAACAGAGTATAAAGCTCGTCTGGACCACAAATAGAACCCATGTTTCCCAATTCGTTCTGAGTTTATTCCAAGTCTGTCCTAATTGTAATCATCTTTTGGAACCTGTTAAAAATTTTTATTTTAATAAAGCAATTGCAGTCACAATAATTTCAACACCCTGATTTCAACACCCTGTTGAACATAAGAAAATGATGAAAAAAAGAAGAAGAAAAAGAAATAAAATAAGAAAACCCTCACACTTGTCAGAATGACTAAAATCAACAACAGAAGAAAGAGGTATTAGTGAAGATGTGGAGAAAAAGGAACCCTCTTGCACTGTTGGTGGGAATGCAAACTGGTACAGCCACTCTGGAAAACAGTATGGAGGTTCCTTAAAAAGTTAGAAATAGAACTAGCCCTACAATCCAGTAATTGAACTACTAGGTATTTACCACCCCCCACCAAAAATACAAAAACACTAATTGAAAGGGATATATGCACCCTTATGTTTATAGCAGCCTTATTTACAAGAGCCAAAGTATGGAAGCAGACCAAGTGTGTATCCATAGATGAATGGATGAAGAAGAGGTGGTGTAGATATACACTGGAATATTATTCAGTCATAAAACAGAATCAATCTTGCCATATGCAACATCATGGATGGAGCTGGAGAGTATAATGCGAAGTAAAATAAATCACAGAAAAACAAATACTATATGCTGTCACTCATATGTGGAATTTAAGGAACAAAACAAACAAGCAAAGAAAAAAAATGAATGAGCAAGAGAGCAAGCAAAAGACAAACTGAGAAACAGACTAATTTTAAAAGATTTTATTTATTTATTTATTTGAGAAAGAGAGAGAGAGAGCACAGAGGGAGAAGCAGGATCCTCGCTGAGCAGAGAGCCCAATGTGGGGCTCCATCCCAGGACCCTGAGATCATGACCTGAGCCGAAGGCAGAGGCTTAATGGACTGAGTCACGCAGGCACACACCCCTCCCCCACCCGCCCCCCACACCCCACCCCCACCCACCCCAAGAAATAGACTCTTAACTACTGACAACAAACTGCTGGTTACCAGAGGAGCGGTGGGGTTGGGGGCGGAGGAAACAGGTGATGGAGATTAAGGAATGTACTTGTAGTGATGAGCACCAGGTGTTTTATGGAATTGTTGAATCACCATATTATACACCTGAAAGTAATGTAACACGGTATATTACCTATTCTGTAATTAAAATAAAAACTTAAAAAATAAAATAAGAAAACACTGCACTGGAAAGTATAGTGCATATCTTTTACGTAGTCATCACAGCGTCATTTAGAACGATTTTCCAATGACCTGGAGAATACTCGTTATAGGATGTGAGGCCAAATAAAAGTAGGCTTTGAAATTTTTATGAAACATAAATGTTGTGTGTTTACGGGTACATGCATGTATATGTATATCCCTATGTATACATTATTTTAAAAACTGGAAATAAAGTCTCCAAATTATTGCTGCACTAAAGCAAATTCTATTACCTAAGTATATTTTTAGTTTTCCAATAAACATTTATTACATTTGTTTTAAGAAAAATCACAAAATTGATTATAACAGTTCCTATAATTAAGATCTCCTGTTATCTTATTAAAAAGGTCATGTGAAACATAAACTTAAAATAGCTTTTGATGGATAAATATTCAAGTATTTGGTCTCACTGAAATGGAAAGATTCTTTGTTCACCTGTGCTCACAACTGAGGCGACTTACCTTATAGTTATCTACTGCTAGTAGGTAAAGAGTTAGAGCCTTTGAAGCTGCCTCACAAATAATCCTTCCCCTTCCTGATGAATCCTTGGTCTGGTACAGCTTCATAATTCTTCTCATGTGTCTTATTTGCCACTGACGTCGCTGACATTCATGCTTCTTATGGTACAACATGAACAGGAAAACATAGTATAAGTCTGGTCACAATTTTAACCAAAACCTAAAACAAACTGACCAAAATAAGATACGCACCAAACTTTCCAGGCTTTTCAAGGGAGTCTTAAGGGTGAGCTAATAGATGAGAGTTTGGAGACTTTATTTCCAGTTTTTAAAATAATGTAAATATAAGCGTGTACACATACATGCATGTACCCTTAAACACACAACATTTGTGTTTCACAAAAATTTCAAAGCCTACTTTTATTTGGCCTCACATCATATAACGAGTATTCTCCAGGTCATTGGGAAATCGTTCTAAATGACGCTGTGATGACTATGTAAAAGACCATAATATGGTAATTACAGGCTCTTTATTCTTCTGTGAAATATCTACGTAATCCAAATGTGCTATTGGGAACAATGTTGTAGTGAGGGTTTTGGTGGATTGGCTAATTTTTATGTTTCTGATCGTTTCTTTAGTATAGCTTTCTAAATATAGAATCATCTAATCAAATGATATGAATAATCTGAGACTTTTCACACACACGGCCAGTTCCTTTTTCCCAAATTGTTGATCGTGTCTGTGAAGTTTCCACTGGTTTTAGCTTGGTGGCTCTGACAGCAAGGTCAGGAAGATAATTTCCTTGCGTTTACAGTAGGCCGCCACTAGGTCTGCTCAGGCCCATTTGGGCTAAAGAAGGCAGGTTTCAGCCATAGGTATGGTTGACTGAGTGGTTTTTTTTTTTTTTTTTTAAATAATAACTGGGCTTTAAAGAATTATTTTAGATTGTTATCTTTTCCTAACAGCTATGCAAAATGCACTAAGAAATACCATATTCCAAAGGATGCTACGCTGCCCAATTCAAGCCTGTCTCAAAGGAATGAATTCACGTGGCAAGTATCACGCTTTTCTCCCTATTTCCTGATAATGGATCATAATTTAGCACTTCGTGCTCAAATACAGAAGACTGGTCCAGGTATCAAATTGAAGCTTCAGCTTGACATCCCCAAATTTTACTAAATGACTGAACTAATTATAGCTTGTTTTAAATCTGATTTATCAAGACAGGAGCAGGCGGCTTCTCTCTACTACACTTTGAATCTCCTTAGATTCATAAGAACTACCAGAAGCAGAATTAAATCCTAGAATTTTTGCTGCTTCACTCTGAATTTCTCCAGCCCTTCCTCCTCTAGAGCCAGACACTACACATTCGGCTGTCTTGCAAGTAAGATTTGCTTAGAGACCCAATTGTGGCTATTAGTTTTGTCTTTCCCAAGGGCTTTTCCAAGTGAAAAAGGAAAACAGAAAAGTAATATGCATTAAGTAGGCACCAGACAATCTCTCATCTATTACCTCACCCTTAAGACTCCCTTGAAAAGTCTGGATTATCAGCAGAAACAGGCGAGTTTAGTTTTTAAAGTAACCTTTGCAAAGGCACTCGGATAGTGAGCAGCGGAATCCATCTAGTTTCCCCGAGCTGCTTTTGGATGCACGATTCTGAGATACCTTTAAGTTTCTACGACTACTTTTTCTTCTCTACTCTCAAGTCTTGCTCCCTTGGAGGCCTCTGCACCAGAAAGGGAAGGATTTCCTGAGTCTCTGCACTGTCTGCTACTCACCCATGTGAGCCTTCCCCAACTGGTAAAGCCTTCATCTGACTATCCTGTCATGTCTCCGTCGGGATTCAAAACCGCTAAGAAAAGTGGGTCTAGCACAGCACTGAAATCGAGAGGATGGTGGGATTCAAGTAATTTTTCTTGCCTATTTTCCCCAGAGCTAGTTTTGTTAAGAAAGTGGAAAAGAAGGGGGAAAAAATGCTGCTTTTTTAAAAATCTTTTTTCTCTTTCACACTGTGAATTAAGCCTCGAGGCTGAAAACACATGTCTGCATCTTTATGTCTCAGAGAACACAAAGAAAACTAGTTGCACTTTCTGTGCAGTTGAGGCACGTTGTAAAAATAGTTCCTGTTGCTTGATGGATATAAACTCGGGTATTAGGACAGACATAGACCTTCATGCTATGTCAGGGAGAAAATTTCCTTCTTATGCAGAGTAGAATTTCCATAATTGTTAGAGATCAGGATCAAATGTATGATATGATTTAGTTCTTTTTCTACTTCTGTGTCTCCTTTTTTCCCTTCCTCCATTTTTTCTTTGATCTACAAATACACACAAAGCACCTACTAAGTGGCAGGCCCCATGCCAGGGATGAAGAACAGGAATGCGACTAAGACAGGACACACCCCATGTTCAAAGTTTCATGGGAAGAACAACAACTGAGATTTGTTGAATACACGAAAGATTGTAATTCACAAAACTCAGATTTGTTGAGTATGTGAAAGATATAATAATTTTGATAACCACAAGAAGGAGAGATTATTATCCTCATTTTACTGATGAAGAAACTAAAGTTCAGAGAAGTTTAATGACTTGCCCTAGATCACACAGCAAGCAAGAGGCTGGAGCTGGATTAGAGCACTGGTCCATCGGATTCCAATGTCTGTGCTGAATTATATACCAGCCATGCCCCTTATTTCCCTCCCTGCTATAATGTGTTTCCATTTTACTTAGGTACCGTAACAGACATAAGAGTTTAGTTAGAGACCATTAGATTTAGAAAATCAGGAACTCTTGAGAAAAGATTACATTAGTACTTTTAATCATAAAACAAATTAAATCACTTATTAGACATGAATAAATGAAACAAACAATACGCTGAATACAGTAATTTAATATAATTGAACCAACATTTATCACCTCCTATGGGCAAAGCACCATTTGAGAAGATCAAGATTAAAAAGGGATGGACCCCCATGTCCTGGAGCTTGGAGTCTAACTGGAAAGTCAGAGATACAGAAATGATTCCAGTAATAAAGCCAATGATTGTAAAAGCTGCAATAGGGGTTGAGAAAACACGCTTTGGGGTTTCGGGGAATAGAGACCTTCGGTCTCCACAGGGACAACAGACTTAGATTTTTTGAAGGGTGTTGGATTGAATATGGATTTTTAAAAAACCAATATTGCTTGAATAAACTGGGGAAAGGCTTTGAGGACAGGGTGAAGAGTTCTGAGAAAGGGCAACCACGGTGGTTTTACGAATGGGTTCAAAAAAATATTTTAGTCCGATGTCGCCAATCTGTGGACAGTTAAAGATGGCATAATGACAAACATCCGCATTTCATTTCCCAACAATGACCACATTAAAACGATGAGAACATTTAAAAACATTAGTAGTCAAGAGGCACTAACAAATTCATTGCGTATGGAAAGCACTGGAGGATGGGGTCCGGTGGAGCAGAAATCAAGAAGCATCGAAACCACCCATGTTAAGGATCTCAGCCAGTAGAAGGAAGAGGAGCTCATTATGAAAGGTTGAAAGACTGAGGGATTAATAGTAAACATGCCACTTGCTCAAACATTCCCATACCAATGCCTTAAATTGTGATATTCCTAAACGCCAAGCGCATACATAGGCAAGAAAAAAGTAAGGGTTCTCTCTAAACAAACTAAAGGGCCCCAGAGCTAACTTCTCTTTGTTCCAGTTGTAAAGCATCTCCTGATTTAATAATCCAGTATTCACCAAGCCCTACCTAGGTACAGAAAGAAAGAGTCACAGGACAGAAAACAGAGAGATGCAAAGTCTGCCCAAGAATGAGCTGGTCTCCTAACATTGTTTCCCCATTTGGCTTCCAGAATGCCTACAGTCAAGTGTGTAACCCACAGGCAAGTTCACTCTGCATGTCACTAAACCTCTCTAAGCCTTAGATTTCTGATCTTTCAACTAGAAAAGAGAATACATACCCTGTTTATTTATGAAAGTAACTGCACTGAATTCAGTGTGCTAAATATTTTGAGAATTATCATATGCCACTCAAATATTGAGTAATAGGGGCGGGAGGCTGAGGATATGAGGATACATAGATGATGGAGTCCCTGAGCACTAGAAATCATATACAATATTTCAACCTATCAAAATATAGCATATGAATGAATAATCATGAAATATTTGAAATCGCCAGTTTTTCTAACAGCCGGTAAGTGACTGTATCTAAACTAGGATTTGAACTTGCTCTTGACGCTTGGTATAGGATTTAATGGAGAGTAAAAATAACAAATGGAGCTTCAAAAAAAAAAAAAAAAATCACAAGAGCGCCTGGGTAGCTCAGTCCGATAGGCGTCTGCTTTTGGCTCCAGTCATGATCCTGGGGTCCTGGGATCACCCCAAGCTCAGTGTGGAATCTGCTTCTCCTTCTTCCTCTGTCCCACCCCCACCCGTGCACATGCATGTACGCGCGCTCTCTCAAATAAATAAAATCTTTAAAAAAAAATATCACAGAGAAAGAAATATGCCAAGTGAATTTGGAAACTAGCCTGAATGGAGTGAGGCTTCAGAAGAAAATCATTAGGCATAACTTTCAAAAGGTAGGTTAGGGAAGGTGAGCCCATTATTTACTGAATTCAGATCCAAATACAAATATTTTTCACAGAATTCTAGAAGATTGGTTGCAGCAGAGTTGAGTTTCACATGATGAAGACCCGTTAATACATAAGTTGGAGAAAACTGAGAATTGGGTGTGATCAATCAGTTCGTATGTCTACTCTAGTCCCTTGCATTTGAGCAAACTCCCACAATACAGTGTCTACTGATTCCTTTACTACTAAGAATCATTTTCAGAATGTTAAGAACAGCTAACATTTCTCATGTATGTTAACAAACTTACCCCTCAAAACCATTTTCTCCCCATCCACTGCTGTGGGCTAGATGCCTATGAAGTGCTCCCTCTCCCACAGTGAGTGCCACTGATCCAAGGTCTCACCCGGTTCTGCCTTCCGGTTCCTTCGAACTCTGCGTCCACCTTGCCCATCCCCTTTGCGGGACCCTTACTGATGGAGCATTTTTGGTTCTTTCCTTTTGGTCTGATGATATGAATTAGTTCCTACACCTCCAGCCTGGCTTCACCAAGGGTATCAAAATGTTTTCCCCCACCTTGGATCCATGCTCAGAAGTTGTGGGAAACTCCATCTGCACCAGCCCTAGTTCCTACTCTCAGCACAGGCAGAGCCCCCAGGTCTACCCCCCCTTTACTCAAGAAGGACTTTCAGAGAATGACTACGTTCTTCCCTAATGTTAGGCCTCCACTCAGTACTTTCTGCAAGTGACTGGTATTAAATTTCTCGGCACGTCAAAATCGAGGTGATTAAGATTCAGAGAGGTGAGTCAAGCATTAGCCCAGCCACACAGTGAGTAAGAAGGTTTGTCCCGCTCCAGGGCTGGAGTCTTTCCAATTCACAGCACCGCCTTTACCTTTGGGGTTTTCTTAACCACACAAGCTTCACAGAATTTAAAGATACTGAGCATGTCACCTTGTCCTCAAATTAAGCCACATTAGTCACTTCAACTACCTATCTTGGAATATGATTTCTAGTAGGATCTCTATTTAGTTGCTCTCCCCTGGCCATCATCCAGCGTGACTATCTATGTGCAGATATAAATATATGTGACTCTATATATCGTGATTTCTGTGAAACATAATATTTACTTTGCAAAAATAGTGGTGCTAGCAACTGCTATCAGTAATACCAGTGTGGCTTATCTAAGGCATAGAATGGTAATTTGGGACTATGAGTAAATAGAGAATGTTCTGATGTAAGCATCATTCCCTTTAATGTTACCTTCATTGCTGTGCTTTGGAATCAATGTGAAAGGAAGCAAACGGAGAACATATATGGTACCACACAGCATTCAAGACAAAATGTGCTATAAACAAAGACTGCATATTTTAAAGCAGGGTGAAGGAGGCAATTTTCTTTAAAAGCTAATAATTTGCTGCTAACTACTAAGGGAAGAAGCTGTTCCTTTGTTGACACGTCTTCGTTGCCAATCTATCTAAAATTGCAAGTACTTAAATAAAATTAAATACAAAGGAGTTCAGGAACATCTTTGGATTTCAAATCCAAAACGTAGCTCAGAATATGCATGATGATTTTGTCCCGCAAGGGTCACCCTGTAAATTTTATTTTTTTATTTTAATTGAGAAGAAAGAGTCCCAGTCCTGAGGGTCCACCACTGGGGCGAAGTCTCTGGAAACGTTGCCATAGCACACAGCACAGCCTGCTTCCGAATGTCCAGGAAAGAGACCACCAGAAAAGAGGCAGACTGATGGAAATATTTCAGAATATTCTGATATACAGAAGGGAAAGAAAGAAAGAAAGAAAGAAAGAACGAAAGAAAGAAAAGCCAGACTGTTTAACCAGAGCCAAAAAGCTAGACTTTCTTGCTTGTAAAGCACAAACAAGGGTTTTGTGCTTTATTTTGCTTGATAATAATATTTTATGAGAGAAATATAAATCAAAACAATCTGATGATGTTGTTAAAAGGAAGTAAATAGCATCGTAGTTCATCTTGTTTACGATAGACAATACGAAACAAGGTTCCTCTCTGAAGAAGGCATTTTTATGAGAAGCCTAGTTATTTAGAAGTGCACACGATAGGGAAGACTTCTGTACTGAGCATTGTTGAAAAGAATTGCACTGGATTGAAATCTAATCTAAAACCACTGGATTTGGTTTGATATTATTAAAGGTTACAAAATGTGTTTTATAAATATTTCATATGATTTTATGTCTCTGGGTTACAGGTGGATTTGTTTATTTTCACTACTTTTTTTTTTTTTTAAAGATTTTATTTATTTGACAGACAGAGATCACAAGTAGGCAGAGAGGCAGGCAGAGAGAGAGGGGGAAGCAGGCTCCCTGTAGAGCAAAGAACCTGATGTGTGGCTCGATCCCAGGACCCTGGGACCATGACCTGAGCCGAAGGCAGAGGCTTTAACTCACTGAGCCACCCAGGTGCCCCTATTTTCACTACTTTTTTACAATACGCTTTAGTGTTCGTGAAATTCTATTTGTCCTGAAATGCTATAAAATAAATTTGCATAAGAGTGCATGAAATCTCACCAGAGGAAATTGTTATGCCCAAGTTTTTGCGTCGGAGAGACCACCATATCTTCTGCAATGTTTTGGGGTAGAAAGAAGAAGCCTCAATAGCAAAAATACAATTAATTAATTTTTACCTCAGATTACCTTTGCCTTTTACTGGAATCCTCTCTTTGCTAGGCCAGTCCCTTAGGAAAATCAGATAAGCCACGGTTGTCATTAAGGAGCTTATCTTGGAAGGAAACGCAGAAGGACCACTCAGCAAAACTAAAACCAGATTTTTTTTTGTTAACTCCCTTTACTAGATATTTGCCAGTCATAATTGGAGTACATTTAAGGTGAGGAAAAAGTAAAAATTTGCACCAGGGATCATGTCTTCAGTTATTTTAAATGTAATTAGACATGACAATAATGGAAATGCACAGTGTAATGGGTCAACAAGAATTGGATCTTCCTCTAGTCACTTTTGAAGTTAAAATTTGGGGGGAAATAGAAAGACTGCACATTAGTGAGTCTCTACATGACCAGAAGAAACTGTAATTCCAATCATAAATATTAACCATTCTATGATAATACTCACAATTTTCTAAGCAGTAGAAATAAAATAGAAAATGTACTCACGAACTCCACATTGCATTGTTATTAGAAACAAAGCAAAAGTAGCTTAAAGAGTATTATCTTGGTTGAAAAAGCAAGAAATAATTAAACATTGGAGATTTCAGCCAACGAATAAGGTGGGTGCATAAAAATATCCTCGGGAAATTAACGCTGCTTTCAAGGAATATTAAAATATTAAATTCACCCCAACATCTGGAAGATAAATTCTCTTTATACATTTTTAAAAACAAAGACATAGACAATATATTTGCCTGTACAAGAAGGTAAAGAATTTGATGGAGTTTCTCTAGCCCCCAAAGCAAATAAAACAAATCATTTTCTGTAATTTTTCTCATTTTGGCAATAAAACAACATAGATATTTTTTCCTTAAAAAATATAGTTTTATTAAATTCCACACTGGGACTTGAACTGTACGAATATAAAACTGTTACTTTATATTCAAAGCCAGTCCAATTACAAGACCGCAATTTTGCTGTAAATCTTGCTACCTTGTCTTCAAGATAAATGTTGATTTAAAGATTATAGAAGAGAATTAAACAAAAAATGATCCATGCAAGTTGCTCATAACTTTTATGTTTATCTAAGGACAGCTGTAAAATAAGCCACCTTCAGTTATCCTGAGCTCCCCATAATTGCTTAAACTCCCATCCTGTGTTTTGATGTCTGTGGGTCAAAAAGTTTGCTGAAGAAGAATAAAAGAATTTGGGGAATTTGCGGTATTTCAAGTTTCCAAATTTACTGGGTTGATTTTATTGTTTATTCATTCTTTTCAACTGATCATCTGAAAGTGCTATAGACTGAATGTGCTCGTCCCCTCCTCCAAATTCCTAGGCTGAATACTACTTCTAAGTCTGTTGTTACTTGGAGACAAGGCCTTGGGAAACCTTGGGAATTCCATAGGTCCTAAGGGCAATGCCCTTGTTAATGGGATTAGTGCCCTTATGAAAAAGGAGTTCTTAAGAGATCTGCACTGCCCCTCCCAGCACACAAGGACACAGCAAAAAGATGGCCAGTTATGACCTGGGAAGTAGACCTTCAGCAGACCTCAAATGGGACTGCGCCATCTTGCATTTCCCAGCTTCCAGAACCATGAGAAATAGAGTCTTGTTGTGTAAGATACGAAGTTTATGTTAATTTTGTTTTAGTAGCCTGAATGGGTTAAGAGAGAAAGGGATGCTTCTTCTCTCAGAAATGGGCTTACCTTAGTGATATCATTGTTGTGTTATATGATATACTTTGATTAGAATTAAGCCTGTTTTCCCCCACTATCTTTGTCGAAATGTTCTAGCAATTAATGCTTTTCCTTAATATAAATGACCCAGTTACACTTCATTATTTTTATAGGTACATGGACGATGACGAGGAGTCCAGGAAAATACTAAAGATAAGCTTTTCTAGTCTCCAGTGCAAGATGAATGTCCTTCAATGTTCACCATCAGTCCTTATTCCACAATATCTTGGGCAAAAAGAGTAACCCATTTGTTTCTCCCTATAGCACAAATGCAGAAAACCACCTTGATTCCCACTGCAAAGGTACACGCCATGGACACAATGTGTGAAGACATGGTTATAATCTTATTTAACTATATTTACATATTGAAGCCAGGACCTAAACCAGCCTGCTGATGACGAGAGGTTTACCTTAGAGTTAAAACAGAATAACTGAGTATCAGCTCTTCTAATTTTTTCATCTTTTCCTGCCTTGGGACATCAGAGCTCCAAGGTCTTGGGCCTTTGTCCTCCAAGAATTACACTAGCAGCCCCCTCGTTCTCAGGCCTTCAGACGCGGACTGGATTACACCATTTGTTTTCCTGCTTCTCCAGCTTGCACATCGCAGACTATACGACTTCTCACCCTCCATAATGATGTGAGCCCGTTTCTAGAAATATCAAGCTCTATCTCACTCTCTGTGTCTGTAAATACATACATAGTTGACCCTTGAACAATGTAGGGGTTAGAGGCACTTACTCTCCTCTGCACATCTGAGAATCTCCCTACATAACTTTTGACTCCTCAAAACTTAACTACGAATAGCCCTACTGTTGAGTGAAAGCCTTACTGATAACATGCACTGTCGATGAACACATATTTTGTATGTGTATTATATACTGCATCTTTACGAAGTAAAGTAAGTGACAGAAAAGAAGTTATTAGGTAAAACATAAAGAGAAAATACATTTACAACACTGTATGTATTTATAGAGAAAAAATCCATGCATAAGTGGGCCCATGTGGTTTCCACCCATGTTGTTACAGGGTCAACTGTGTATGTGTGTATGTGTGTGTGTCTCTCCTATTATCTATCTTATTGGCTCTGTTTCTCCGGAGAACCCTGACCAATACGCTTATCTATTTAATTTTGCCATGGAAGAAAACTTAATTCATTCTCTTTTAATATCTTTCATGTATAGGAGTGTTTTAGTTATTCATTATGCCTATATTCCCTACCCCTACTAAACTATGAGTCCGATCATGCCATCCCCCTGTTCAAACTGCAGCCGTGTATTCATACACAAGGACCTCTACCTGCCACCTCAATCAACATTCTGGGACTCTTCTTTGGTGCCTCCCTTTCCGATGCCATATCTGTTATCCACAGCCAACCACAGGCCATGATGCTTTGTCTCTGTGCCCCCATAAGGAAGATCTTTTCTCCCATTGCGTCATAACTAAATTATATTTGTTGTTATAAGTTCAGTTCAAACGCCACATTCTTTAACTCATTTTTTAGGAAATCCTCACCCTCTTTCCACCTCTGCCTTCCCAACTGGAAGTATCTTCTCTGTCGTCTGCTCTCTGATAGGCCCTTATCTAACTTTATTTTATGGAACTAATCATTTTTTACATCTTCGTATTAGGGAATAGGTTTATTTAAATGTCTTATTTCCTCTACTCTGCTAAAAAGTCTTGTTAAAGGAACTACGGAATTGTGTTCATGTCAGTGGCCCCTCGTGCGATACCCTGCTTGTAGCAAACCATCATCGTCATCCTTCACAGGTACTACAATAGTAAATTACCGTATTGCTAGTGTGCCTAAAAAGATAGAATGGGGGAGAAAGACAGAATGGGAATCTCTAACCGGCACCAAATGATTTATACATCTTTAGAATGGGAGACAGCATTGCATAAAAGGACATGGGATGGAGACAGGTCTGGGTTCATCACCAGCTCCGCTACTAACTAGAACATGTGTCTGGGCAAATTAGAGTATTTACTTCAGACCATCCAGTTCTCAGGCAGATTAATATTACCTGTCACCAAGGTCATCACACGTCTTAAGTTGTATAATTCACATACATTTAAACACAATACTTGACACACTCGTAATTCATATTCTCTTAGCACACTGACAATATAAATACGCTATCCTCTGCTATATAGGGCTGCTCTTCAAAGATCTGCTATGGGTCAAATTTGGGTTCTTGGGAGGTCTTCTGGCTTTGTCCCCTCCCTGCCTGACTTTAAATTCCTTTATTTGCCTTTTCCATTTTGCCATTTCACTAACATGTCTAAATGTGTGTTACAGGGCCATGGGTAGGCGTCCCACTCTTGATTTCAGCTCAGGTCCTGATCGCAGGGGGGTGGGTTGAAGGCCTGCGTCCAACTTCACACTTAGTATGGAGTTTGCTTGTCCCTCTCCCCCTACTTCTCTCCCCATTCCATTACTCTCTCTCTCTCTCTCACTCAAAATAAATCACAAATAAATAAATAAATAAATCAAATCTTTTTTTGGGGGGAAAAAAAAGGATGTATATTGTTTTCCCCACCCAGTGCAAAAAGGTGTTTTTATTAAAGCACAGGGACAGAACCAATAGGCAGGAAGAGCTGTAGATGTTTACTGCTTTTAATTAATTTAATTGGCTATATCTGGAGCTTATTGAGTCTTTGGATTTCTGTATTTTGTCCGTTCTGAAAAATTCTAAATCATTTATAATATTTATCTGCCAGAATCTCTATATTTTCCTACTTTTATTCCAGTTACACATTAGACCTCCTGTCCTCCATATTCTGAAAACTGACATATGTGCCGCATTCTATGATATTTCTGTAGGACGATCTTCCCCCAAAAATCAATTTGCTATTTTTCGGTGTCTAGTCTGCAAGTTGATCTGTTCTCTGTCATTTTTATGTCTGCAACTGTATATTGCTTTTGTTTCTATAATATCTATTGCATTCCTTTTCAAATATTTATGGTTATTTTTAATAGCCTCTCACTTTTTTATTTCCTTAAATATTTTCTGCAGTTTTTTTATACTCTGTATCAAATAATTTTAATATGTAATTCCCTTGAAATTTAAATATGGTATTAGCATTCCTACACTCATACACCATGTCTAGTGTGTATGTGCTAGATACTCATTATTAAAATGTCAGAACCGGGGCGCCAGGGTGGCTCAGTGGGTTAAGGCCTCTGCCTTTGGCTCAGGTCATGATCCCAGAGTCCTGGGACCGAGCCCCACATTGGGCTCCCTGCGCAGCAGGGAGCCTGCCCCCGCCCCTGCCTGTTGCTCTGCCTACTTGTGATCTCTGTCAAATAAAGAAATGAAATTAAAAAAAAAAAAAAATGTCAGAACCCCGGGAGCACTTGGGGGGCTCAGTCTCTCAAGTAGCTACCTTCAGGATGGGTCACGATCCCAGGGTCCTGGAATGGAGCCCAACATGGGGCTCCCCGCTCAGTGGGGAGCCTCCTTCTCCCTCTCCCTCCTCCCCTCCCCTAATTCATGTACATTCTCTCTCTCTCTCTCTCTCTCTCTTTCTCAAATATATAAATAAAATCTTTATAAAAATAAAAAATAAAAATAAAATGTCAGAAGCCCAGCAAGTAAATTGTAAAAGCTTTTCTCTATATGGGAATTTTACTTTGTTTTTACTTGGAACCTACAGATGCTACTGACAGAGACCACATTACTCCCATAGAAGTTCCGAGGGACACTGAGGGTCAACTCTATCATCCTGACACTGGCCCAAGGCTTAACTTCCCCCTAATATTGCTAATATAAGCATTTTTACTCAAGGCAACCTTCCTTTTTTACTTACCTGATGCTCAGTTCTATACATACTGAGCTCAGTTCATATTTGTTGATGGCAAAGAGACCTAAGAGAACTCTGCCACATAAGAACTACAATTTTTGGGGGCGCCTGGGTGGCTCAGTGGGTTAAAGCCTCTGCCTTCGGCTCAAGTCATGATCTCAGGGTCCTGGGATCGAGCCCCACGTCAGGCTCTCTGCTCAGCAGGAAGCCTGCTTCCCCCTCTCTCTATGCCTACTTGTGATCTCTGTTTGCCAATAAATAAATAAAATCTTTAAAAAAAAAAAAAAAGAACTACAATTTTTCCTAAAGAAAGTTTCATATAGAATTAGGTGTTTTTGCCATGACAGGAACCGTCAGTGAAGATTTTCTGCCATCCTTGAAGTGGAAGGCTATTGATTATATAAAAATCTCATTAATGCATATAAATTCAGTCTTGTATTATTTGTATAGTTTTTCAGTATCTTCTTATGTGTAAATTTCCCTCCCTTCCTAGTTTTTGAGCTTAAAGAGAAAAACCTGTAATCTACTTCAGTGGTATTCCCATAGCACCCGTAATATGCTAGATTTCCAGTAAATATCTATTTACTATGTACCCAAAAACCCCTTCCATGTTCTTTAAACTTTATACTTATGAACAGAATCTAGGGTGAAAACGGAGTGTGAATTATGTAGTAGATGCTCTGAAAAGTAAAAGATAAGAATCCCCATATGTGAATTTATATACCTATTTATAAAGATGGAAAGTTAACCTTCCCTTTTTGAAATTCTGAGTCTCTAGCATTTTATGCCTTTTTTCCCCACACTTTTACTTCTTTGCCTTTGTACAAGATCTCCAGACAGCAAAAAGATCAAAAGCATCAATACTATCTTATGACATACCCTAAAAAATAAAACAGGTTCAAAAAAAAAAAAAAAAGCACATGAAATACTAACTTCTTTTAAATGTGGAATTTAAAAGGCTAGATTTAGTGAAACAGTATCACATTTGTTAATAATGCCATCATATATAATAGGACCCTAATGGGACTATAGACCAATTCTCCCATGATGATTATTTGGTGATACAAAAAAGTAAAAATTACAAGAAAGTTCTGAAATACAAGTGGTAATTAAAGATGGAAGAAAAGTGCATAGTCAATGCTTACTTATCTGGAGACCAAAAATTCAGAATGAATGTCTCCTCTTTCTCCTTGGTTGCTTTTTGGCTGGAGGATTATGATCTTCAAGAGTGGATGGAAAAAGAAAATTAAAGAGCAGAAAGTCTAAGGGGTGCCTGGGTAGCTCAGTCGGTTAAGCATCTGAGTCTTGATTTCAGCTCACGTTATGACCTCAGGGTCCTAGGATCGAGCCCCACATGGGGCTCCATGCTCAGTGCGGAG
This sequence comes from Enhydra lutris kenyoni, assembly GCF_002288905.1. Taxonomy (NCBI): domain Eukaryota; kingdom Metazoa; phylum Chordata; class Mammalia; order Carnivora; family Mustelidae; genus Enhydra; species Enhydra lutris. The sequence goes on along the minus strand of NW_019154149.1, from coordinate 5,322,347 downwards.
TTTGTTTTTCCCTCTCCTTCCACTTCTCTGAGCTCACTCTCTCTTTCTCTCCCTCTGTCAAATACATAAAATCTTTTTAAAAAGAGCAGAAAGTCTCTATCCATTCAGATAAATTTTAATCATTCTGATAAAGAATAGAGGTAGAGGAAACTGAACCTTCACTTTCAAAGGAGGTTTGTACATTATGCACATTCTATTAGTTCATTTACCTAATTCCCACTAATAATCCAAACTTAGTAGTACATATAGTACTTTACACTTATGCTGATCCATATGTTATATCTGAGAGTCAAAAATGGAGGAGAGAAGGACTGTTGGCCCGGTAGTTGGCACGTAATTCACCTCTTCTGGCCAAAGCCCTGAAATGAATCTTCTATAAATTCAAATATAGCCTAAAAGGCTCTGAACTATCAACAGGCCCTATTCAAAGACTAAAAAAATCGACAGTAATATAAAGGATACAATTCTTGGGTTCTGCCCAAAATCTTTCTCACATTGGTTTTCTATAGCAACCGAAATTGGTAAAATGCTACTTGCATAAAGACAGCACTCATTCGTTAGAATACAAGTAACATAGACGCACGCAAAGCAAGTAATCTATTAGATTAATTAGCTGTCATCAGTTAGCAGAGAATAACTAGGGTTTTTGTTGAAGCAGATAAAGTGAATTTGAAGAGTCTTAAACTTACGAAAATATACATGTACTTAGTTCAGTAGGACATATTTCCAAAGGCAAACTCATCTGTTTTAGTTTTCCCATAGCCAGAGTTCTGGTAAGCTGTTAAAGAATGACTTCTTAATATTAAACCACCAGGCACCAGTGTAATGAGTCCAATGATTCAAATTCCTGAACACTAAATTACTAATATTTAGAAAACGTACAGAATTCATTTATATACTTATTTTTTTAATTTCTATATTTATTTTTATCTCTTGTAACTGGTGAGGAAAGCAGCTGCTATGATCTTCCTAATACTACTTAAATTCTGTTCATGCTTTGATTTCAGCACAGTTCTAAGCACGGTGTGATTGAGAGAAAGCAAATAACAATGTACTGAGGTTGATAAGAGGCAGTATAATATGTACTTGAACAGTATGGGCATAGAAGATAAGTCATATGTACCTGGATTTAAGTCCTGGGTCTGTCCCTTACTACTTAAACAACTTCTTACATCATAATTACTCTCTGAGTTCATTTAGCTGGGAGTGGACTAATAATAGCATTTACACAATAGAGTTTGTATGAGGATTAAATAAAATAACCCATGTAAAGCATTTTTCACAGTACCTGACACATAATAAGTGTTCAATAAAGGTTATATATAATTATTATAATCAATCAAGACTTTATGTAATGGAACTTATCAGTTTACACTATATTAAAACCCATCACCAGGAACTGTATATGCATTAGTTTTAATCTGTATTTATTATCTTTTTTTCACAGATTAGAAAACTTGGGCCCAGATATTTTAGGTAACTCACCTGAATCACATAGCTACCAGTGAGAGGATAAAGTATTGACTACAAGTCTGCTTTACCCCCAAAGGCCATGTTTTTCCACTCTACACACTGCGTCCTTAAATGAACATTTATTGTTAACTACGGTTAAGATCTCAGTGGGGCAGGAGGGAGTGCACGTGGGAATGCATTCACATAAGAGAGCAGCATATTTAAGATGTCAAGATTAGGCCACCTCCAGGACCACCTGTCATGACAGGTCAAAGCCCCCTATTATCCCGCTCTACCACTGTCAACATAATTGTATGATTCTGTAGACTTTGTTCCTTGTGACTCAACAGACCTGTTTTCTATAGTTTAGCAGAATAAAGGATACTTGTTCCATCTGAATTGAAACGCACTTGTAAGTATACAAACACAATGTTTTTGAGCTACAAGCATGTTAATGCGTCAGGCTGATTGAATTCCCATTCCAAAATAAGTTCGACTAACACACCATATAGCATAATGGAGAAAAATGAAAGACACTGGTTCTAGAAACAACAGGTGGAGCCATGAACATACGTTGAAACTGACATAACAATGCTAGAAGAGGACGGAGCTGCTGAAAAATCGTGGCAGGCTGAGAAACAGCCTTTTATGAGCTGCCACAGCAGTATCTAGAAGGGTAATTAGGGATTTGAGCAGCATCGCACAGAGTAATCGAGGGGGCTAGGATGAACTGCAGCCTTCTACAATAGCATGTGCCAGTCAGAGGAAGACAGTGCATTCAGTCTGAAAAATCAATGAAAGGAAGAAAATGCTATTAGTCCCTGTGACTGTTGAAGGGCTGACTTCAAGGTGATGGGTGAGGGTATATTGAGGTGCTGTGAACCAAGAACAGGCTCACAAATCTTTATTTCCCAAAATACCATTACAGGTCAGCCCTGATTTGCAGATATACGAAATTTCAAAGGGACTCTAAATTGCAGAGACCGCCAAGTTTTAAATAGGTGGTTCTTTGCCCTGTGTGGTCGAATGGGTGCCCGGATACAGCTTCCTACACCATCTATGAGTTATCGGGCTATGTACAACCTATAGAAGGAAGGATTTACAGATGAAATTCATATTAAGATGAACAAAATTAACAAAAATCCAAGAATGCATTCATCATTGTGTTTCTCCAGCAACTATTTACTCCATGCTAAATATATGCACAGGCCCACTAAACCATGTGTGAGAGATAGCAAGAATCCGAGACCTAGCTTTAATCTGAAGAAATGGAGGAAAAGCACATTATACGGTACAAGTTAAAATCATAAAATACAAGAATGATAGGTGTCTTGGCAAAAGCATACATATAAATGTCAGTGATTCAGCAAGTAAAACTAACTTACTTAAATGCCCCGAGTCTTCGCTTTCTCATCTAAGCAAGTGTCATATGAATTGTTAACTTGACGTAGTTGTCAAAATTAAATTTTAAAAATGCATGTGAAAGTCACTCCTTCCTCTGGAAGATGGAATAGAAATAATTTTGTCTCTCTCTCACAGTAAAAACAACTAAAAATGCTGGGTAGTGTCTATAAAACAAAATGTATGAACTCTTTGAAAGATAAAAAGGAAAAAGTAAGACTGGCTAGGGGCCAGGAACCCACAGAAATTAAAAAAAAAAAAAATCTAAATAATATATGCTTTAAAGAGGGGATCTTAATGGAAACCTAAAATAAATGAACTAAAGGAAAATGAAAATAAAACACATGTCAATCTGTTGATCTACTAATGTGGTAGTTGAAGAATCTAAACTACGTTAGGAAACTAGAGGAAGAAACACAATGATATTTTAAGACGTAGAAAGAGGGAGGGGCGCTTGGGTGGCTCAGTTGGTTAAGTGTATGACCCCTGATTGCAGCTCAGGTCTTAGGATCTCAAGGTTGTGAGTTCAAGCCCTGCATCGTGCTCCACAGCGGGTGTGAAGCCTAGTTGAAAAAAACAAAGGTAGTAGAAAGAAGGAAATAATAGAACACGGGTGTGAGTATCAATGAAATTAAAATATAAAACAATATAAAAAATCAGGGGCGCCTGGGTGGCTTAGTCAGTTAAACTTCTTCCTTTTGCTCAGGTTGTGATCTCAGGGTCCTAGGATCCAGCCCCACAGCAGGATCCCTGCTGAGTGGGGAGTCCGCTTCTCCCTCTCCCTCCATCCCTGTTCCCAGGTGCATGCTCGCTCTCTTTCGCTCTCAAATGAATAAATTTTTTTAAAAAAAGAATAAATTAAAAATCTTAAATATATATATTTTAAAAATCAAGCAAAAGCAAAAACTAGTCCCCCCCCCAAAAAACAAAACAAAAACAAAAACAAAAAAAACTGATGCCTTTACCCAGACTGACAAAGAAAAACAAGAGGAAAAAACACAAATGAAAGAAAAAACATTACTATAGATGCCACAGATATGAAAAGGTTAATAAGGAAATACTAGGAACAATTCTATGCCTATAAATTTGACAACTTAGATTAAATAAATAGTCCAATTCCTTGAAAGACATAAGCTACCAAAATTCACTCAGTGGGTAATACATAAGCTGAATACTTCTACATCTATTTGAGAAATTAGTTTAAAACCATCCAACAAAGGAAATCTCAAGCACATAGTTTCTCTGACAAGTTCTACCAAACATTTAAGGAAGGCATAAAACCAATTCTATACAAACTCCTTCAGAAAATAGAATAGGAGAAAAACTTCCAAACTCATTCCATGAGGCCAGAATTCCACTAATAAAACCAAAGACTTTTCAAGAAAACTATAGAACACAGGTACCTGGGATGGCTCAGTCAGCAGAGTGGGTGACTCCTGATATGGGGGTTGTTGAGTCCAAGCCCCATGTTGGGTGTGGAGATTATTTAAAAATAAAAATCTTCAAACAGAGGGGTGCCTGGGTGGCTCAGTGGGTTAAAACCTCTGCCTTCGGCTCGGGTCATGATCCCAGGGTCCTGGGATTGAGCCCCGCATTGGGCTCTCTGCTCAGCAGGGAGCCTGCTTCCTCCTCTCTCTCAGCCTGCCTCTCTGCCTACTTGAGATCTCTGTCTGTCAAATAAATAAATAAAATCTTAAAAAAAAAATCTTCAAACAGAAAAATTTAAAAAGCCATAGGACAATATTCTTTATGACAATAGTTGCAAAAATCTTCTATAAAATATTAGCAATCAAATTCAGCAATATAGAAAAAAGATAATACATCATGACCAAGTGTGATCTATCCCAAAAATGTAACTTTGGTTCAATAATGGAAAGTACATCCAATATAATTAGTCATATTAATAGATTCAAGAAGAAAATCCATATGATCACATCAATAGATTATCAAGGTAAAGATACACAGCAAACCAGGAGTAGAGGGGAACTTGATAAACCAGATAAAGGGCATCTACAAAATCCTAGTATGCAAAAGACTAAATGCTTCTCTCTAAATTCAGGAACAATACAAGGACATCCTCTTTCATCGTGTCTGTGGAAGAATTTATGAGATGTCTTGGGAAGTACCATGTCAAAAAAAAAAAAAAAAGGTAAAAGGAGTACAGATTGGAAAGGAAGACAAACTGTCCCTCTTTGCAGATGACATGCTTGTATAAATAGATAATCTTAAAGATTCTACCAAAAGCTTCTAGAAGTTTAAAGTAAAGTAACTTTTTCAAGGGTACATAATATGAAATCAATATACAATCAACCATGTTTCTCTTACCAGCAATGAACAATTGGTACTCAGTATTAAAAACAATCAAAACATGACAGTAGCACCAAAAAAAGATCACTCAGGTCGGCACTTCTCAAAAGACCAGGCTCTGTGTGTTGAACATGACTATATATCAATTAAAAAAATAAAAAGAAAAACAGATATCAATTCTCCCCAATCAGAGCTATTTATTTACTGCAGCCCCTATCAAGTTCTCAGTGTGCTTTTGAAAATAGATATCAATAAGATGATTCTAAAATTCATGTGGAAAGGCAAAGGAATTAGAAAAGTCAAAATTAGTTCAAAAAAGAACACAGTTGGAGTTCTTACAAGACCTGAGTTCAGGATTTACTATGAAGCTACAGTGATGAAGACTGAGTTTGTTGAAAGGACAGATTCAGAAATCAATGGAATTGAGTAGGGAATCCAGAAATAGACACACAAAGTTATACAGCAAGAAGGAAGTTCATCGACTACTGGCCTTCTATATGGCAATGTGGCATAAGTATTTCTAATACTGGGATCAAGATTCTCTCTGAAACAGTGGTTCTTTACCGATTGTGGGCACACATCCATTGGAAGGCAGGAGCTGTTGTTTTGTTCATTACTCTTCCCTATTCTAAGGCTGGAGTTAATTCACCAAATTCCAGTTTGCCATCCACTAAGGACATGAACTTGGGGAGGGAGACTTCTCTCAGTTTCCTGTCAGTTTAAAATGGGAGGTAATACTACATACTCAGTGAGATTGTGTTGCAGATTAAATGACATAATGTACATAAGGCAATCAGCAGAGAAAATGAAATATTGCGAACTCCCTTAAATGTTAGCTGGTGGCCTTAGGTTAGGGGTCCTATGGTGGACATTCGACATTTGCGTGCAAGTCATTATTGATGAAGAATTCTCAGAAAAATGGGAGTAAGGGAAGTAGGGTAGGGCAGAGGAAGTGGCTAAACAAGACTGGAATCCCATTCAGTTTGATTCCAAGGGGGCCTTGGAAGCACAAAGTGCATCAGAGAAACAGCCCCACTTTAAGGAAAAGGAGCAAGATTCTTGTATGAATTGAGTCCATCCTCAGCTGTGGTCCCCTGGGAGTGTAAGTGGGCGGCTTCTGGGTGGCAGTCAAGAATTCCCTGGAGGAAGGGGTGAGCTGGAAGCAATAAGCACTCAGAGAAGCTGGAGGAAAGAACGTACGCACCCTTGACACTCACTGAAAGCATCCCAACATTTTATGGTGATCATCTGATTATTAGTCCAAGAGCATAAGTGTACAACGCTATGGTTTTAAAGACAGTGCAATGGAACGAAGCCAGATTATAGAGTATCTCTCCCCCAATTTCAATAGAAAGATCACATTAGCAGGAACAAAGAAGCACAATATTATTCAAACACAATGGCAAATGACAGCGACAGAAGATTTAAGGAATCAGTCTAGTTTATGACCCTCCCTGTCCACCTTCCACACTCTTAGGGGAAATAAAAGCGGAACAATTCTGAAAGACCATAACTGGCTCAATGATGTCTTCTACTTCAGAGAAAATGCCACTGTGCTGGTATTTCATCAGAGGCAGAAAAGAAAGCCACGAAGTTTGTCCTTTTTTCCCCAGCTAGGAGGAAAGCTAGAAAGGGAAGTTTGAAGGATGGTAAACACCAAGAGTTCAATACCGTCAATAAATGAGAAGTAAAGGAGATGAAAAATTAAAAATATCTCCCCAAGAACCAGGAAGTGTGGAGAAAAAAACCTGGTGACGCCTGGCTGTAGTCCTCCTGGTTCCTCCCACTGTCAGAAAACAAAAAGAAAATGGTGGCCAAACCCACGTGTTTTGCCAGCATTTGCTTGTCATTATCAGGAAAGGGGATAGGGAAGTTGCTAGGAATGTGCAAGTGCCTAGTGATGATAAACCATCTGGGCAGAGGCCAGACTCTCTCCATTCAAAACAATTACCTTAAAATCAAAAAATCAAAAATAATAAAATTATGGAATCACCTCCTGCCAAAAACAAAACCATTTTATAAACTGATTTCTACCTCTTCGGCTTTCAGTGGTCCTTTAATTACCATGCCATCTCTGCCATTGCCCCCGTGCCTCTGCAGCTGATCCTGCTAAGGTCAGCAATAACGTGCCAGTCCCCAAAGCCAACGGATGACCTATTTCGGACTTGATAGAATTTGGCCTCTGAGCGACAGTGGACACCGGCAGTGACAACCTCCTCTATCCAAGTCTTTCTTCCAGTGTTGTCCATGATACCATTCTTTTCTGGTGTTGCTCCAACCTCTCAGGGGCTGCATTTCAGGCTCTGTCAATGGCTTCTCGTCCTTAACCCTGAACCTCAAATGCTGGGGTCTCTCAATGCTTTGTCAAGTCCCATCACGTCTCTCCCTTCACATTCTTGCCAGCTCCTGTCAGGCACTCCCAAGGCCTCAACGTCCAGCTGAGTGGGATACAAAGTGTGGGTAAGGAACAGGTCAGTTAAGAGCGAGAGAAGAGCATCCCAAGCAGGACAATAAGGCATATTTGAGGAAATAAATGAACTGTAATAATCATGAACATTTACTGAATCCTTGCTAGGTACTAAGCAAACCCTACGTGTTTTCAATATATGAAATTGCTTAGTGCCAACAACCTACGAGTCACTTCCTCAGCCCCACTGACAGATGCATAAACTGGGGCACGGAGAAGTTAGGTAATTTTCCTAAACTATGCTACCAGGGAACGCCGGAAGCCGGGCTCCCAAACCTGACCTCCCATACTGAAGCTGAGGGGAGAGTGCCGGGAGGGGCTGTGGACCTGCTCCTCTTGCCCACACATCCCCCAGCCCCCCAGCACCCTCTTCATGCTGCCAGCACTGACTGCTACTTCAGGAATAGGTTTAAATTTGATTCCTTCAAGGAAGCCCTCTCCCTGACCACCTCAGGCTCAACTTTCCACTGTTAGCCATTCATAAAGCTTTTCCTACCTAATGCTTCTTATTCTCCGAGACGCAACACAAATGTCATCTCCGGGATGCTTTCCCTGATGCTCTCTCAAATAGATTAGATTTCACGGCAATAGCCTTCGTCCCACTTACACTCAGTGACTCAGTACCTGTGTCCCACTCAGTTCTAATCTCCCTGAGGCAGGGAGCAAGTCCAGCTCATTCAACACATTATTACCGGCAAATAAATCCTGACAGGCAGCAGAAAGCAAATAAATATTTCTTCAATAAATGAAATTCAACTAAAATACTAGCAGTAAAAGAACATGGTTACTATCATTAATGAGTACCCAGTACGTGCCAAGGATAAAGGGGGTTATTTTCATAAGGCACTGCTAATCTTCCTAACTACCCTGCAAGGGGAGGGGCATGAATTTAATATTAAAGGAGAATAACAGGATGCTCAGAGCAAGTAAACATTTGCTTAGATCAATGAAAAAGGTAATAGTTCTAGTCATTTCGGGCTTATGTGCCACATCCTAAGCTAAGTGCAATTCTCATCAGACACCTAGGACAAAGAAATTGCTATCGTCATGCTACAGATAGAGGAACGGAAGCTCAGAATCAAGGCAACCTGCCGAAGATCAAACCTCTGTGTATGGATGCGGAAGAACAAAGAAATGAACTCAGGACTCTGGGATCCTAAGCCCGGCTCTTTCCACTGCACAACGGCTGTTACTCCTCCGATGATAGGTGCTCAGGGAGCTACTTCGTGCTGATCAAGTGTTCATGGGCAATGAGCTACCTTGTTGATCAATTTGTTTTTCCTTTCTTTCTCCTAATCAAGACATAAATAATGGATGAATGCAATGTGTTTGGTAAAGCATTTCAAAGTATGGGTGTATCTGGCAAAGGTATCAAACGAGGTGTTAAATGGACCGGGGTGGCCGGGGAGGGGACACTTGATGACTGTTGGAGTAGGAGATCACTTTTCTACTGGGAGAGTGAAATTTTTAATTTGGAATCTTATTAAAGATTCCAGGTCTCCCAAGCAGTTGATCTTTAACCGTGCTACTGAACAGGAATTATTTCTTTGCCACATATACTGTCCGGCTACGTAATTGCTTTGTATGAGGTGTAATTTGCAGACAGTAACGTGCTAAAGATCCGTAACACAGAGTATAGTATTAAGGACGTTCTTCATAACGTATCTAGCAAAGGTGGTGATGAAAATGTGTTATGGTTAAAGGTTTTAATCACATCTCACGTAGATGATTACCTAATTATCATCCCAAAGTCTTTGCAACTTTTAATTTAGCCTCATGCATTTTTAAAATGACAGCTAAAAGAAATCACCTGGCCAGAATACTAATAAAGAAGGATATCATCTACCTTGAATGACACAAAAGCAAGAAAGGATTTTACATGTTAGTACAGCATAAATGAATGGCAGAAAATTGACACAAACGCACGCTTTGCAACCTCATCTTCAAACCCATTTTATGGAACTACATGTTTTCTTTAAGTCAGTAAAGGCAAAAACAGAGTTGCCAATTAATAAGTATCCTCAATTAAACTCATAATGGTGTATATGTCAAAACGCAAAGGGGAAAATAAAGATTAAGGTAGAAACAGTTCTTACTAGGGAAAAGGACAAGCATGCATTTCCTTACCTATCAAGCTTTGGTGTGGCTGTGAATATTAAAGAGGAAGGTATTTGAACTGAGTCTTGGGAAAAGAGTCCCCAGATGTATTTAATTATCCCCATAGTTGGCAAAGGTGCATCTTGAATTACAATTAACCCTGTTCACACCCACAATATCACCAGTCATTAAGTGCACAATGGGTGGCTGTTTCTCCTAGCACCTCTTAGTTCTTTAATTAATTCCTCTATAGGCTGATCTACCAAACTCTGATCAATGAGAGTGTAAGAGCCCAGGGGAGCTACCTTGCCTTCAGCACACGGCCAAAGAGTTAGCTTTTGCAAAGCTCAGTATCTGATAGCTAAGATCAAGGAAAAAAATCTGGCTGAAATGAAATATTTTCAACATCTATTGACATTTGAAACTAGTTTGCTTTGTGACCTTTCATGACAAAATGAATTCAACCAGCGTACCGGGGAATGACACGCCCGACTCCCATTATGGAATGAAGTTAAGCAAGGGGAGAAGGAAACATGTGCCCTAACCAGTACCTCAAGTGGCAGAGATTACTTAAACTGGATTTCCTCGGGGAGGCAGCTACCAAGGGACACTGGATAAGCTCTGAGCCAAGTTTCTGGCTTCCACATTAGCAGACGGGTTCCATTCGAGGTGTAGGTGTCTTGAAGCTCTGATCCTAACAAGTGCCCCTGAACCACCCGATATCCATGTGCCCACATTTGCACAAATTCTTTCTCTTAGTCTAGCTAATTAGCGTCTCTTCCAATTTCACCCAATGCCCTCCCCACTGCAGACAGTATTGCTTGTAAGTAATAGCTATGTCCTTACTAGGGTAGCTTTAACATGCAGCTCAGGTCGACAAATATTTCCTGGTCAACTAGTAAGTGTGGGGATGGGATCGGTGCTGGAGACACAGAAATAATCACTGGGGGAAAGAGTCCAAGGGTCCGATCGGAAGTCCTCTGTTGCAGCTGCTTACAACAGGTGAAAAGTCAAACACTTCTGAGGCAGTTCGTCAGGAAAATGCAATTTGCTAGCATCCCACGCCTAGGACCCCGAGATCAGGACCCAAGCTGAAGGCAGTGGTTGAACCGACTGAGCCACCCAAGTGCCCCGCTCATTGAGATTTTGTGTCTTAGTTCCCAGGCTGCTTCAAGTATGTCCCCAACGGAGCTGTGGCAAATAAACCAGGAAATTAGTTACATGCGCAAACCTGTGGCCCCACCCAGGCGCGCGGAATGAATTCTGATGGTAGAGTTCATCAATCTGGAATTCATCAAGCCCCCTCTGGCGGTTCTGAAGCAAACTCAAGTTTCTTTGAAAACCCGTGCCCTGCTTCTTGCCCTAGGTCTAGCGGTTAAATCTTTTCTCTTTTAGTTTCTGATTCACAGCCAGGCAGGCCCCAGCAGCGCTGGTTCTGACCCAGCTCCTGATTCAGCTTCCTTATAGATCAAACACCACAAGACATAAGGTCAAGTGGCTTCCACCCTCCCAGCTGAGCCCAGCCTCAAGTTCATCTACCAGCTGAATGCAGCCGTATGAATGAGCCCAGGTTTGAGCAACAGAAGAAGTGCACAGGAAACGCACATGATCATGGTACAAAATAATGCTTATTTCTTTAGGCCACTAAGTTTTGGGGTTATTTTAATACAGTGGTAACCGAACCATGGTGCCTGGACTATATACGGAAGAGAGCCATTGAAGAGCTTTTAAGAGAATAATAGGATCAAACTGACATTCTTCAAAGATGACTCTAGCTACACTATAGAAGAAAGGTTGGGAGAGGAAAACAGGAAGAGGAATTAGCAAATTTATGCAGATATCACTCCCCCAATCAGGGCTATCTAATATGTCATTTACTTGTGATTGTATTATGTAAGATTAGGTGTAATTATAACCCAAAAATAACTGGAAAGTCATGGAATGTGCCCGCAATGTTTAAGGAGGCAGGAAAGAGCACGTTCAGCCCATTTAATAAACCCGTCGCATCTTCTTTTCCACTTTTCTTGGTGGAACTATCTCACAACCCGAGAAAGGGAAATGGTTGTGGTTTTTAGTCTTTTTTTTTTTTTCCTTTTTTTCTTTTTAAATTTTCCAACACAGCCCACAGATTTGTGTTACTTCCTTCATATACTATATATGTGATTTATTGGGGTAAGTGTGTACACCTAATTACTTACTGTGTTTATCATAATAAATCATCAGTGATAATGCGGGAGAGAGTACGACAGAGGCAGTAATACTAATCTGATCTAGACGAGAGATATGTCATCACAGGTACAAGGCAAGGCCCCGAAATGAGACAAAACCAAGTTTAGGGGCGCCTGGGTGGCTCAGTGGGTTAAAGCCTCTGCCTTTGGCTCAGGTCAGGATCCCAGGGTTCTGGGATTGAGCCCAGCATCTGGCTCTCTGCTCAGCGGGGAGCCTGCTTCCTCCTCTCTCTCTCTCTGCCTGCTTCTCTGCCTACTTGTGATCTCTGTCAAATAAAATCTTAAAAAAAAAAAAAAAAAAGTTTAAATCCCAGGTCCACATCTTAAAAAAAACTATGTCACCTTGGGCAAAGTAAGCATCTTTCCAGTCTTCATTCTCTATACATCATGGAATAAACAATGAGATAATATACTTTAAAAGATCTTGGCACAGCACCTAGGAAATGCTTAGGATACAGTAAATGGCAGATGATATTAAGAACAGTCTCTCAATAAGGGTTTGCCCACTCCGGGCCTTAGTTACCTCATCCGTAATTTGAGGACCAGGGGGCCTGTCAAGCTATATTGTTTCAGAAATTTAAGAATACTCCTAACGTTAGTTCATTTTCTACATTTCCATTCCTTCGGAGTGAAGTGCAATACTTTGCCTCTCCTGGTGATTTTCCATGTGAATAACAAGCAAAAGACAGAAACAAGTATTATTGCCACATTTCCCTGAAAGCTGTTCGAAATACATTTTCAACAGTTGTATAATGCTTTACAGAAAATTTACTCACCGACTTTCCTTGGACTATGGTTTTCTTTGTTTCAAGAGCTCTTTCGTGTTAGACATGATTTACACTAGTGGAAAAGGTAGTGGCAGGTTCTGAAATTTATACTCAACAAGGTGCTCTTTAGAGATTTTCCTTATCTAGTCTTACCGATATCAAAGTCAGATGCCTAATTTACAATTCCCAGATTCAGTCCAGTTTATTTTTTTAAAAAGGATCAGTAGACAGCAATCATCTAAGCCAGTGCCTGAGGAGCTGTTGGTAATAATATGTTGCATCTCCCTGTTAGGAGCCCAGCTGAGTGTCTCTGTAGATCTTCACAGTGAAGGCCATCTGAAGCTCACGCCTGCCTTGAAATTTGCTTTTTTTAAAATTCCCATCGTTTGCTTTCAATAGACTTGTTGCTATAGGAAATAGCAGTTTGTTACATCAAAACAGTCAAATCTGGGCAGCTGAGCTCTCACGCATGCAACTTCTACATGTCCACGATGTCTGTCGTGGCTCAAATGACCACATGATTCCAAGACTTGGGCCACATATTCAGGTCTTTATACAGCAAGAATGGAGAACAATCCAAGAAGATAGGGCCCTGATCTATTGAAAATGATGCAGGGACATAGGGCTTGGATTTTCTGTTTTGGGAAGACATCGTTTATTTATTCAGCCATTCAACCATCCATTCTTCTAAAACACACATTTAATCGTGCCACTGCGTGCTACAACACCTCAATCCTTCCACCAATGCCCCCAGCTACAAAACAATCAGTGCAACCATTTCCTCCGAAATAGAATCAAAACTCCGTAGAATTGACCTAAAATGTTTCTTCCATCTCTCCCGACCTACTTCCTAACCTCAGTCTTTGCCACAAATCTCTAAGCTCCACCCACAGTGTCCCAATACCTTTGTAGATGCTGTTTCCTTTTCTTGAAATAACCCCCACTCTGCTGTTTTCCCCGAGGTTGCCCTAGTAAGTTATGTGCCAGCTTCTGCGCTCTAACACATTAGGGGTGCGCACCAGGTAGGAAGCAGTGATGGAAAATAAGTCAAATCGAACAACAGTTGTAGATGGGGAATAAAGCCTACATCGAAACTACATCCGGTCAAAGGGCTGAAGGTGGAACAATGATTCATTAAACCCAGACATTAAACACAGACTTTATACCCTTAACAAAGTTACTCAGCATGGATCACTGACTTAAATTTAAAAGGCAAAACTATAAAACTGCAAGAACACAACACAGAAGAATACCTAGATGACCTTGAGTATGGCAATGACCAAAGATAAAACATCAAAGATATGATCCATAAAATAAATACTTGATAAGCCGGATTTCATTAAAATTAAAATCTTCTCCTGGGAAAAACAATGCCCAGAGAATTAAAAGACAAGCCACAGGCTGGGAGAAAATATGTGTCTTACAAAAGACACACCCATAAGTACCTGGGTGGCTCAGTTGGTTCAACATCTGAACTTGATTTTGGCTCAGGTCATTATCTCAGGAGGCTTGCATTGGGCAAAGAGCCTACGTAAGAGTCTCTCTCTCCCTCAGCCCCTCCCCCCAACAAAACAACAACAACAACAACAATGAAAAACACAAAGGACACATCTGATAAAGGAATGTTATCCAAAATATTCAAAGAAACTCAACAGGGAAACCACTTGATTAAAAAATGGGCCAAAGATGGGCATAACAGATGATATACACATAGAAGATGACAAACAAAACAACATATGAAAAGATGTTCCACATCACAGGTCATGGGGGAAATACGGTTTAACAACGATGTGATAGATACTACCACACACCTATCAGAATGGCCCAAACCTGGGCCAGTGATAATACCAAGCACTGGCAAGGATGTGAAGCAACAGAAACACTCATTAATTACGGATGGGAAGGAAAAATGGCACAGCTAGTTAGGAAGCCGGTTTAGTGTTTTTATGAAGTGAACATACTCTTTCATATGATAAAGCAACCATGCTCCCTGGTATCTGCCCAAAGGCATTGAGAGCTTATGTCCGCGTGCAAAATCCTGCACATGGATGTTTATGGCTGCTTTATTCTGAATGGCCCCAACTTGGAAGCAACTAAGATGTCCCTCAGTAGGCTAATAAATAAATGAGCAGTGATACATCCAGAGAACAGAACATATTCCAGCCGAAACAAGAAATGAGCCTTCAAAACATGAAAAGACAAATAAGGACCCGATGCGCATATTACAAAGTAAAAGAAGCCAATATTTGAAAAAACTACATACTCTAAGATTCCAACTATATGAAAACATTCTGAGAAAGAAGAAGCTATGAAGTCAGTAAACAGATCAGTGGTTGGCAGGGGGTAGAACTTCAGGAAGGGATGGATAGGATAGGGCACACAGATGATATTTAGGGCGTTGAAAGGATTGACTACAATACTATAAAGGTACATATATGTCCTTATACATTTATCGAAACCTGCTAAACATACAACACCAAGACTGAATCCTAACGTAAACTGTGATCATTTATGATGTGTCAACATAGGTTCATCAATTGTAACAAACACCCCACGCTGGTGCGGGATGTTGATAATGGGAAAAGCTATGCACATATAAGGATGGGGCCATATGAGAAATTTCTATAATTCCCTCTCAATTTTGTTGTGAACCTAAAACTGCTCTAAGAATATAAAGCCCTTAATAAAAACAAAACAAAACAAAACAAAAAACACACCACTCATATTTCAGAAACTAATCATAGCATGGATTCAAATTTGTGATATGATACAAGTAGTAATGTCTAATTCACAGAAGAGTTAGTCAACAAATTTTAAAAAGTTAAATTACTCACTTAGCAAACTAAGTCATAATTAAATTTGAGAATTTTTACACATAAAACAAAATACAAAATCATAAAATACAGAGTTATAAATCTTTCCTATGTAAAAATGATAGAAAAACATTGATTTTTAAACAAATGATTTAAATTTGGGGGATGGGGGGTAGAGAGGGATAGAGGAAGACAGAGAAAAAAAATCTTAAGCAGGCACCATGCCTAGTGCAGATCCCAACCAAGGGCTCAATATCTCATGACACTGAGAGCATGACCTGAGCCAAAATCAAGAGTTGGACGCTTAACCGACTGAGCCACCCAGGTGGCCCTGATTTTCAAAAAAAAATCATTAAACAAGGATTTTTGTATCAAAATGTTGATATATTTAAATACTTTGGAAACATCTTTTTATGTCTGTGTTTGTGTGTGTGTGTAAGAAGATAAAAAAAAAAACAAAGAAAAAAGTGGTAAAATCTTTGCAAAGATATAAAGATATTACAAGGGTTTTTTAAAACATTTAATTTACAGGGCGCCTGGGTGGCTCAGTGGGTTAAGCCTCTGCCTTCAGCTCAGGTCATGATCTCAGGGTTCTGGGATCGAGGCCCGCATCGGGCTCTCTGCTCCGTGGGGAGCCTGCTTCTCCCTCTCTCTGCCTGTCTCTCTGCCTACTTGTGATCTCTCTCTCTCTGTTTCAAATAAATAAATAAAATCTTAAAAAAAAAAAACATTTAATTTACAAATACATGCAAGTCATTAAAAAACCCTAATACAGAGGTGCCTGCATGGTTCAGTTGGTTAAGCCTCTGACTCTTGGTTTTGGCTAAGGTCATATCTCAGGAGTTTGGGATCAAGCCCTGTTTAGGGATCATCATTCCTCAGGGAGTCTGCTTGGGATTTTCTCCCTATCCTTCTCCCTCTGCCCCTCCCCTAGTTTGTGTGCTCGCTCTCTCTCTCTCTCTCAAATAAATTTAAAATCTTAAAATAAATAAATAAATAAATAAATAACCCTAGGGTGCCTGGATGGCTCAGTTGTTAAATGTCTGCCTTCCACTCAGGTCATAAACCCGAATATCCAACCCCCGCCCCCCCCCCCAAAAAAAAAAATTTGACAAGATAAACGGAACCCTATGGTTATGGCAGCATTATTTACAATAGCCAAGATACGGAAGCAACCTAAGTGTCCATCAATGGATGACTGGATAAAGATGGAGAGTGGTGTGTGTGTGGGTGTGTGTGTCCACATATACATACAGTGGAATATGACTCAACCATAAAAAAAGAATGCAATCTTGCCTTTCGCAAAAATACGGGTCGACCTAGAAGATACCATGCTCCATGAAATAAGTCAGACAGAGGAAGACAAATACCATATGATTTCACTTATATATGGAATCTAAAAGACAAAAATAAATGGACAAAAAAATAAAAAGCAGAAACAGACTCGTAAATGCAGAGAACAAATGGTGGTTGCACAAGGTGGGAGCAGGGAGATGGAGGTACAGGCTTTCAGTTCTGGAATGAGTAAGTCATGGGGATGGAAGCCACAGCACAGGGAATAGAGTTAATAGTATTGTCATAGTGGTGGGGGGGGTGACAGACAGCAGCTACACTTGTGACGAGTCCAGCAAAGTGTGTAAACTTCTCCAAAACTATGTTGTACACCTAAACTAAGGCAACACTGTGTGCCAAGTAGAGCTCAATAAATCGTTCACAAGCGAACTTTCTCTCCGTCATGGGCCTCTATGAGGCATAATCAGAAACACTTGTAAATACATTTTTAAAACTTGACCAAAAAAAGAAATATTAACGTTTGACAATCACTGAGTTTTATATCTATGATACTTTAGAAATTTTTTCTAATGATAACTCTTTTAATATATCTTCAAAACATAATCCTTTTCTACTAGAATTTGAGACATTCAAATATCGAGCACCATGAGATGTATTGGAAGAGCAGAGAAATAAAAAATACATATTCTGATGCCAACTTCTAGCAAAGAAAACAGCCCCATGCACAAATGCCTGTACTACAGCACTAACATCAGAGTTACTCTTGGACCCAGGATTTTACTATCTTAGATATTTTTGGTAGTACAAATATTGTTACAGTAATTTACGAAAGTTATGAATGAGCAATGCATCAGAGTTCCCATATCTTATTAGTCCCCATGCAAATGACTGAAGGAATCCTTTTTACTTTTGGGTAGATATTATAGGGTAGATATTATGTATTTCTTATATAATCTGACTATAAGAGGAAATTATTCTGTGCCGCATATGACATTATCAGGACTACTTCCCTGAATGCAGCCCTGATCTGAAGACAGACCAGCATTCAGAGGCCCAGTCCAATCATTCTCTTCTCTCGGAAAACACAGATTATATACTAGGCATAATTAATTACCCTGATAACCCTAAAGCAAAGCCTTTAAAAAGTCCTTAAAATGTGCCACATCATCGTTTATGGCCTATATTAAGCTTGACCCAACTCTTGTCTGTGGTAGCGGGCTCTGAACTGTCCTGTTGGGGTCGTCTGTCACCAGAGCAGCTGACACTGCAGCCTTGCCACAAGACCTCTCCCTCTACCTCCTTTCCAGAAACTGGAAGGAAGTGATCACCACTTGAAACTCACTGATGTCCTAGCATGACCACATGCGCACTCCAAAGGCAGGCATGTAATGCTCTTTGGTAGCTCTGTGTTGTAAAGGTAATTGCCCTTATACCAAAGAAGGAAACTGAGGCACAGAAAGGTGAAACATGTACCAAGTCACTTGCCCCATAGCTGAAAACTGGTAGTATCAGGTGTGTAACTAGGTCTCTCCGGCTCCAAAGTGTTACTCCTTTTCAAGTGCTTCCGGCTTATCAGTAATTTAGGTGATGTGTCAGAGAGGAAGTCTAGAAGGGAGTGCACAAAGGAAGAGGGAGCAAAGACAGGAAGAAATAGCTTCCTGCTTCCTTCAGGATCTTCTTGTGAATTTACAGGTGCATTTGTATTAACATTCCTGGTTTCCGATTTTGCGTCCTAGCTATTTATTTTCCTGTGTAAATTATTTCAAAAACATAGGTGAACGCTGCGAGTGATTAGCCCTTGCAGCTTCCTTCCTGAGTTTCAAAGGACTCCACAACCATTAATTATTCACCTACATCTGGAAGGCAAGGCAGGAATTATTGCCTTCATTGAACCAAAGGAAACCGAGAGGCCAAGGAGTTCCCTGTGGTCCCCACAGCAAGCAAATGATCGAGTG
The DNA here is from genome assembly GCF_002288905.1 of Enhydra lutris kenyoni. Taxonomy (NCBI): domain Eukaryota; kingdom Metazoa; phylum Chordata; class Mammalia; order Carnivora; family Mustelidae; genus Enhydra; species Enhydra lutris. The sequence goes on along the minus strand of NW_019154149.1, from coordinate 5,303,567 downwards.
AGTCAAGAATTGGAAAGCATACTTCCTAATTTCAACTCTATATTTAGACAGTGACTTTCTAATTTTCTGGTAGAAGAAGGGCAGTACTGCTAACAATGTGCAGCTAGTATTCTGCCTGTCACTCAGAGGAAGGCATGTTTGTTAGAGATAGGGAAGACGAAGAGAGAGGAGCACAGACACAGGAGCGCAGAGACTGCTTTTGAATAAAAGGAATGAACTGTCATATTCCTTGTAAGGGGCAACAGGGAGCTTTGTTGGGAAGAAGGGAAAACTCAATCTAAATGGGAAAATACAGGCCAGGAGGCAAGCAAACAGACCAGCAGTCCAGAATTTTCATCACACCACAGGTGCTGCTGCCCAGCGGACAGAAGTGTAAGAAGGGAGGGCTATAGAAAAAGAGACAGATGTGGGATTGCAGAACTTTGACTCAAGTGCATCTTTGCTCATCACCACCGGAGTGTTCCTGGAACATCTCCAGGAACTTTAAAGAAAAACTAAATGAAAAAAGATACATCATGCAAGAAGGGAAAAAAAGATTACGAGGGTCTATTCAGTAGAGAACCAACCTCACCAGGAGTAGATAATACTAAATTAGCAACCATGTAGAAAGATTGTAATCCTTTCTCAGAGGTTATTTAAAAAAAAAAAAAAGAAAAGAAAAGAAAAGAAAGAGGTTATTTCAATGTGGTCTCATGTGCTCGTGATAATCTCTAATGTAAAGCAATTGTTTCACACTCAGGAGCTAACTCAGGGCCAAGGGACACATAGTATGCACTCATTAAATAATTTTCTGAAATGAAAGGATATTTGAAAAATTGAATAAATGAATTATTTTGGTATTCCCAAATGATCCACATATTTCCAAATACTTGCATTCTCAAGCATTCTCATCCCCCACCCCCCACCTGCCTCCAGAACATAGCAATAAAGTTAAAATTCAATTTTGGAACTGTTTTATTGACTAAATAAATTAGAATATGTCCATGCTGCAGAATACAATGTAGCTACTAAACGAATATAGAAAATCTATGTGTAATGTCTTGGGGAAAGAAATGTATAAAACACGTTAAGTTAAAAAAAAAGAAATAAATGGAAAAGAGTATGCTTAGGGTGAACCTGTTTGGCTTTTTAAAGAATTCATATTCATTCTGTGATGCAGGGCGCCTGGGTGGCTCACTTGGTTGAGCGTCTGCCTTCAGCTCAGGTCATGATCCTAGAACCCCAGGATTGAGTCCCACATCCGGCTCCCTGCTCAGCAGGGGGTCTGCTTCTCTGTCCTTCCCCCCTTATGCTCCCTCACTCTCATTGTCTCTCTCTCTCTCAAATAAATAAATAAAATCATTTTTAAAAATTAAAAATAAAAAAAGAACATGTTGCACAGTATATGCATACAACTTAATTAGGCACCCAACCCATCTACAGATTTCTTTTCTTTTTTTTTTAAGATTTTATTTATTATTTATTTGACAGACAGAGATCACAAGTAGGCAGAGAGGCAGGCAGAGAGAGAGGAAGGGAAGCTGGCTTGCTGCTGAGCAGAGAGCCCGATGTAGGACTTGATCCCAGGACCCTGGGATCATGACCTGAGCTGAAGGCAGAGGCTTTAACCCACTGAGCCACCCAGGCGCCCCCAGATTTATTTTCTTAATCTGCCAACCAACTTTTTGAAACTGGCTCTCTCAAGTATCTTATAATCCCTCATTGAGCTAATAATGACTTGACTTTGTATTTTACTGAGAAAATTAAAAGCCCAGAGATGATAATATTATCAGCCATAATCAAAACTATCAAGCTACCTCTCTGCTTTCTGGGCCCATTTTATCTGCGTTCACTCTTGCCTGTGACAATGGAGGGAGTGTTCCTACTGCCAGAAAGACCTGATCTCACCACTTGTGCACTGGAGTGCAACTCCTATTGCTTTCCCAAAGACCTTATTTCTGGTGTCATGTTCATTCTCTCTCAAGATGTCCTAACAGTGAGAGGAACCCCATGTCTGTGCTGCTCGCCTGACTCTCAGCCTGGCATACCACTCCGTGGATGAAAACGGAGCATGAGAAAGTGCATTCTCTGGTTTGGCTTCTATTCTATACTATCACAGCAAGTGATTCAAGATGGACCTGGTAATTCATCGCTCTCCAGCTCACCTGGCTTTCTCACAATAACATTAGATGGAAGACAAGGTAAGCTGAAGAACCAAAATGCTTTTAAAACGAAGAATGTCATGGGACGATGCCTATCACTCCATGGCAAGACTCACTACAAGGCTACAGCAACTAACACCATGAGACAGGGGTGACGGGAAAGACACCAAAATCAAAGGGAAAGAAGGGAGTGTTCAGTATTGACAAAGATTCTATCTCCTTAGCCAAACTCTAGGCAGGGTCCTCTGAGCCCTCTTCTCCACCAGGCTTCAACCTAGGTCTGTAAACCTTGAACAAACATGAACACTGTTTCTACCAGCTCCAGGCCACATCCCTAGGAAAATCCTAACCCCACGAAAGTGCTGTACAAGAAAACTCAAGGTGGCCAGCCAACAAGGGCAGATACAGCCTGTCTCCCAGCCTCTATGGGAGGAGAGGAGCCTACCTTGGATAAGCACCAGTTAGCAAACCCAGATGGCATTCACATGGACTGACACGCCCCTCACACTTTTTCTAATGTTTCACTTCTCTCACTCTATGGAGTCCCTGCATGCCTCCTTCATATTTCCTCATTCTCTCTTTAAAACGCCTAGTCAAGTCTATACAAAGAAAGTTAAGTATGCGCTGGTCTCTCTTCCATATTGTAATAGCATATCACTGATTCAGATCTGACTTTATGTTTAACAGTATAGCCCCACAGAAATATGACAATTGATATCCTATAAAGACATAAAAACACTTCAATAGAAAAAGAATACTCAAAAGTGGTATTGGAAATACTGGACATTCATATGCAAGTAATGAACCCTATATTTTACATAAAAACTAACTCAGATCTAAATATAAAAGGTAGACCTATAAAATCTCTAAAAGAAAACATAAGAGAGAATCCTTATGACTTACAGGACATGAAATGAAATGGCAAGCTACAGAAAATATCTAACATGCACAACAAAGGACCTGTATCCAGAATATACACCCAACAGTGAGAAAACAAAAAAACATATTGACAAATGAGCAAAACACATGAAGGGACAATTCAACAAAGGGGAAATATGGGGGACACATAAGCACATTAAAATACGGTCATCAGTAGACATTAGGGAAATGCAAAGTAAAACCATGATGAAAGGACGTCTAGATGGCTCAGTCCGTTAGGTGTCTGACTCTTGGTTTCAGCTCATGTCATGATCTCAGGGTTGCGAGATCTAGCGGAGTCAGGATGCCTGTTCAGCTGGGAGTCTGCTTGAAATTCTCTCTCTCCCTCTAACTCTGCTACTCTACCCACTTCTCAGATAAATAAATAAATAAATCTTAAAAAAAAAAAGATGCTATAGTTCTGCACACACACTGGGTACCTACAACTAAAACTTATCGCAATAGCGGATCCTGGGGAGGGTGGGGAGAAACAGGACCTTTCATTTTTTGCTGATAGGAAGGCAAATTGATAAAGCCACTCAAGAAAAATTTGACAGCTTATATAAAGGTGAACATTGAGGAACCTGGGTGGCTCAATCAGTTGGGCAACCAACTCTTGATTTCGGCTAGGGTCATGATCACAGGGTCATGGGATCAATCCCCGTTTGTCAGGCTCCTCACTCAGCAGGTAGGCTGATGGAGATTCTCTCTCCCCCTCTTCCTCCGTCCCTTACCCTGGCCGCATACACACTCTCTCTCTCTCTCTCTCTCTCTCTCTCAAATAAATCTTTAAAAAATAACTTAAGAGGCTCCTGGGTAGCTTGGTCAGTTAAGAAGCTGTCTCTGGATTTTGGCTCGGGTGGTGATCTCAGGGTTGTGGTATTGGCCCCACGCTGGGCTCCATGCTCAGAACGGAATCTGCTTGTCCCTTTTCCTCTGCTCTGCCCCCCGCTGGCTCTCTCACTCTCTCTAAAACGGATAGATAAAATCTTTTTAAAAAATTAATTAATAAAATAAAATAAAGGTGGACATGCATATATCATGTAATCCAGAAATTCCAATGCAAGATATTGACTCCAAAGAAACAAAACCTTATGTTAACATAAATTCCAGAAGACAAGTATTTATAGATGCTCTATTTAGAATCTCTGAAAACTGGAAATATTTCAAATGACCTTCAAAGGATAAATGGATAAATGAATTGCAATACAGCTATACAACGGAATAGTACACAGCAGCAAAAACAAAACAAAACAAACGCTGGATACACACATAGACAATACAGACAATCTGGATGAGTGTCATAGGAATCATGTGGACTGACCAAAGCGAATCTCAAGAAAAAAGGACATATATGAGTCCAATATATAGCATTCTTGAATAGATAAAGCTATAGTGACAGAGAACAGAGCAATGGATACCAGGGCTGAGAGGAGAATCTAACCACAAAGGTAGCCCAAAGGAGTTTCTGAGGTAAGAGTATAGTTGTGTCTCCTGATTATGGTGGTGGCGTCATAAATCTATACATGTGTTAAAATCAGTAGAACTGTAGGGGCACTGGGTGGCTCAGTCGGTTGGATGGGTGGCTCAATCCATTGGGCAACCAGCTCAGGTCATGGTTCATGGGCTGTGGGATAGAGCCTCTCATGGGACTGGCGTTGCACTCACTCTCAAATAAGTATATAAATCTTACCTCTCAAATAAATATATAAATCTTTTTAAAAAGCCCACAGAAGTGTATACCAAAAATATGGTTTTTGTAATATTAAAGGTAAAATGTTAAAAGTGAATTATTGGTCTTCCTCAGTCAACCAGTATAATTTAGATTTCAACGCCAATTATTTAGCGTTGACTTTTTTTTTTCATAAATTTAGCTAAAATTAGTCAAAGTCATGGAGGATTCATTCAGGTAATTATTAGTTATACTCATCCTGATGGATTTTTGAAAAAATAAAATTGACTTACCATAAGCTTCCTTTTGAAAGCTTCTGAACCATTTCAACAACCACTATTCCGCCATGTGACTCAAGGAAGGGGGTACTAGTTAGAAAAGATCCCCTCTGAGTGACGCATAGATATTTCACCATGTTTCTTTAACACATTCTTACCAGTAGTGCTATTTCCTTCATCTTTCTAGGAGCCCACCCACACAAGCACTAGAGTAACAGGTTTCTTTGTTTTTCCATGAAATTAAAGTGAAAAACCCCGTGGCTTTGTTCTCTTCTAAACAACTAAGAAGGGGGCATTCTAAACTAAGACTGCCATTCAAAATTGCATTATTTCTTAATCTGCATTGAATTCACATACATAATAAGTGATTTAAAGCTAATGATTAATTCAATGAGCATTTACCAATAACCTACGAGCTGTCCTGCTGGGGATATAAAGATGAACAGGACATGGATCCTAACCACAGGGATATCATACTCTGAGAGGGTTATGAAAAATATCAATAGGAACAGAAACCACCAGTGAGTAAGCTATTCTTGGGGTATAATTTTGTCATGAAGGGAAAAAATATTACCTTCTTTGAGTCTGAAAGGTCACTGCTGAGTGTACCTATTAAATGCTTCTTAATAAAGTGTCTGTCAAGTTCAAGTAAGTTATTCACATGCTAGGTTTCACCAGATCCATGGTTTTTAAATTAAATCTTTCCAAAGCTTATTACACCAGGACAGTGCTTCCCCCAGAGCCCGGTAGGATGAGCAAGTGATAACAAAATGTCAATATAGTGAATGACATATTTGCCTTTAGTTTTGGACTACTCCTTCCACCCATTTACTCTTGTCGAAATTAGAATATTCATGAATAATGATGCCATTTATTTTTCCTTTAGAAAATCATGTCCCTGAGACAATTTAGTCTCCTGACATAAAATAAACATAGTTCATTTAAGATGCATTCAACCAGTCCTCCATTATATTCCAAACACTGTGCTGGATTCGAGGGACATGCACATGACTAAGACAAGGGTTTCTCCTTCAGTGGCTCAAAATCTAGTGGAGAAAGTTAGACACACATGTAATTAACAGGGAAGGAGAGGGAGTGAGCATATGAAAAGCACGGTTTGAAAATTTACAGTCTCGGAGCGCCTGGGTGACTCGGCTAGTTAGGCATCAGACTCTGTTTCACCTGGGGTCATGATCTCAGGGTCATGGGATCAAGCCCCTGAGTGGGGATCCATGCTCAGCATACAGTCTGCTTCCGAGTCTCTCTGCCCCTCCCCTACCCCACTCACATGTCTGCAGGCTCTCTCTCATTTCGTAAAAAAGATAAAAGAAAATTTATAGTGTAACATACTGAAAGCTATTACAACACTTGACAATGCGGATCTCTCACAGAAACTTTCTGGGTACCAGCTTCTGGATACCACATATATCTGGTTCTCATCTGATCTTTACCGACCCTCTATTCTCCTTTCCCTTGCTGTCTCTGATCCTTTTTGCTCCTGTCTACTAGTGTTATGAACTGATAGTTTCTGTGGCTCCAAAATTCCTGTGTTGAAATCCTATCCCCCACGGTGATGGTATTGGGAGGTTGGGCCTTTGGAGTGATTAGATCACCAGGGCAGAGCCCTCATGAATGGGATCAGTGTCCTGATAAAGGAGACCCGGGAGAGCTTCCACTCCCCTTCTGCCATGAGAAGATAATGGGACGTCCCAGTATACAACCCAGAAAAGGACCCTCGCCAGAGTCTGACCAGGCTAGCACCCTGAGCTCTGACTGCCAGCCTCCAGAACTATGAAAAATAAAGTTCACCTAGCCTATGGTAACTTCTTCTAGAAGCCTAAACTAAGATATGTAGTGTCCGGTCCTTTGTCTTGTGCTCTGTGCATCCCACAGGAAAATTCTCAGCAGCTCCCATGGCCCATGTTACCACATCTGTTACTGCCATCTTTACCTTCTCCACAGGTTTCAGACGTATATCTAATTGACTCTTTTAGACTTTACTCATTCATTCATCTACTCATTTGAAATTATATATCGTACGTGCCTACTATGAATCAGGCACTTTGCTAGCTATGGAGGGATAGAGTGGGAAGCAATCACAGACGTGGTCATTGATTCTTGGACATCCCCCGGGCATCTAACCCTCAGCATACTCAAACCTGAACGAGTACATTTTCTCTCGTAAAAGGATACGACCAGTTAACATTTCTGGAGGAGTTACTGAGAGCCCAAGTTCTGAGAGTTTTATGTTCACTAACCTCTTCAATCTCAATAGCCAATCTAGGAGAGAGGTACTATTTTATTGCTCTTTCACAGATGAGGAAACTGAGGCAAAGGAACATGAAATGTCTTACCCAGGTTCACACAAAAAATAATTGGCAGAGCTGGGCTGTAAGTCAAGTTATCCTTTATCCAAAGTCTGAACTTCTACCCACCGCATTCTCTCTCTTCTGGAAACTCATCCAGTGTTCCTTCTCAGGGACACCACTATCCAACCTACCGTCCTTGAACTCTCCCTTTTACTTACTCTTACCCTCTCTCCTCTCCCTTCTTCTCCTTTTCCTTCCCCTCATCCCATCACCCCGCTCCCCCATCATCCACTCCCCCATCACCTCAGCAACCAATCTCAAAATCCTGTAAGTTTAACCTCTCTGGAGTCCCTATGGTCACAACGCCCAGCCTCTGTATCTCTAGGACATCTGCCATGAGAGCCCTCCTCATCTTTTGTCTGGGACACTGCAATTTCTTGTTCACAGACCTGTCTGTCACCTTTAAGCATTGCTCACTTCCAATTCAACTTTCATAACGCTTGCATCACAATTTATCTAAAAAGTCAAAGCTGACCATATGGCTCATTTGTATGAAAGCCTTTAATATTCCCCCTAATTCTCGGGAAAACCTCAGGATATGGGGGGAACCCTTCTTGATTTGGTGTCTTGCTCTCTCCCTGGCAGCGTCTCCCCCGGGCTCCATCCTCCTCGGTCAGTCGCGGGCAGCTCCAAAGCAACTGCTATTCCACATGCTTGTCCTGTCACATCCCATATCCACACTCTCGCCCACGCTCTTCTCTCTGTCAGAAATGCCTTTCTCCAACTCCATCTAGTTCCCTTTTGCTTGTATTTTCAAAAGTCAGTGGAAGCACAACTTTCTCTGACAGCCTTCCCTTTGGGGTCCCACAGGACCCAGGGCTTTCCTCGGTACTGCACTTGTCACTGTGTCTCATGATTGTCTATTGACTTGCCCTAAATGAGAAACTCCTAAAGATCAGAGACATTATATCCTTCATCTCTTCTATACCAGACATGTTTCTTCCCATCATGTATAGTTCTTACCTTCCAGTAGGGAGACAGACATACGTTCAGTAATCAGGCCGATGAATTTCAAGTTGCAGTGTGTTAAGTTTCATGAGGGAAGGACATTGAGGATGGAAAATAAGATGCTGGCTTTTGGTCAAGTTGAGAGTTTGATACCGGGAACCCAGAAGAAGCAGAGGCCATCATCCTGGCCTTGTGAGACTTAATGCTGGAGACATGAAACTGCTAGTACAACAGAGTAAAGCAAATGTCTTTTCCTTGGCGGGGGGGGTTGTATTTATTGGGGGCACTTGGGTGGCTCAGTCGGTTAAGCATCTGCCTTCAGCCTCGGTTGTGATCTCTGAGTCCTGGAACAGAGTCCCAAGTCAGGGGGGTTGCCCCTGCTCAGCGGGGAGTCTGCTTCTACCTCTCCCTCTCCCCCACTGCACGCCCCGGCTCATGCTCTCTGACAAATAAATAGAATAATTTTTTTCCCACCCCCCCCCAACCCCCCTCCCCCCATCAACCCTCAGTTTGTTTTGTGAGATTAAGAGTCACTTATGGTTTGTCTCCCTCCCAATCCCATCTTGTTTCATTTACTCTTCTCCTACCCCCTTAACCCCCCATGTTGCATCTCCTCTCCCTCATATCAGGGAGATCATATGATAGTTGTCTTTCTCCGATTGGCTTATTTCGCTAAGTATGATACCCTCTAGTTCCATCCACGTCGTCGCAAATGGCAAGATTTCATTTCTTTTGATGGCTGCATAGTATTCCATTGTGTATATATACCACATCTTCTTTATCCATTCGTCTGTTGATGGACATCTAGGTTCTTTCCATAGTTTGGCTATTGTAGACATTGCTGCTATAAACATTCGGGTGCACGTGCCCCTTCGGATCACTCCGTTTGTATCTTTAGGGTAAATACCCAGCAGTGCAATTGCTGGGTCATAGGGTAGTTCTATTTTCAACATTTTGAGGAACCTCCATGCTGTTTTCCAGAGTGGTTGCACCAGCTTGCATTCCCAATATAGAATAATTTTTTTAAAAAGATTTTATTTTTTTGAGAGTGCGAGGGGAGCAAGGGGAGTGGCAGAGGGAGAGGGAGAGGCAGACTCCCCACTGAGCACGGAAGCCTGACACAGGACCTTGAGATCAAGAACCCAGCCAAAGGCAGATCCTTAACCAACTGTGCCACCTGGGTGTCCCAAAGCAAATGCCTTAAGTGCGAAGTAAGCACGTGCCCAATACAGCTTGTATAGTTCCCACACTCCTCATTACAGCTGAGAGGAGCAGAGAAGACAAAGCAAATGTGACAGCAGCCAGAGGCTAGAGAAGAGGTTTTGAAAGAGGCAGTCCTTGAATGGTGTGAATGAGCACAGCCTGCATTGGAGCGTAGAAAGTAGTGACACCTTTTAAAGGTAAGTGACACCTTTCAAAGGTAAGTGCCCCAAAATGGCCAGTGCACTCTAGAGCCAGTGATGCCGCAATCTGCTTTCATTCTCTTTCCCCACGCTCTCTGGTAGGCACAGTAGGTGAGAGGAGCCCGGGCTCCAAGACTGGCCCCAGGTCCCACGACAATATGAGAGAGTCATCTATTTCGCGTCCAAATGGGTACAGCATTTCAACAGGTGTTCTAGCTTCAACAGATTTCCTGCCACTTTCATCTGTGGTGGTTGACATGGTTTCTCAGTCCCCGAAAAAAAACCTTTCCAAAGAAGAGGCTAGGTTTTGCTCCCCAGCCTCTCTACCTAGACTTCTATGGCGTGGGGACTGGCTGACTCCAGATGAACCCCGTTCAGAAGCAGCAGTCCAAAGAGACGGATTTCACTGCACACGGTCACAAAGGTAGGAAGTAGCAGGGAAGTGATTCAAAGAGCTGGAGCATGGAAGAGACGCGGAAAATGTCTGGCACACAGTAGGCGCGAGGCACATACTAGCTATTAGCTCTAATTAATCCTGCCTGGAGATAAAAGGCTGAACAATACAGCCCTTTGAGGTCCCCTTCTGTGCTTTGAAATGTGATCTTTTCACAAGTAACAAAGGGTATTAGAAGGATCATGGTTTCTCTCTCTAAATAGAGCCTATTATATAGTATGAGCCATCCATGTGTTGGAACTCTTTTTCTCAATTTTAGCAGAATACATTTACACGACATAATGAGTCTCTGCATAATTTTTACTTTTCTTTATGATTTAATTAGCCTCAGTCTTTTCTATTCTTTGTTTTGACTGGTGCTCTCTCAATCTCTCCAGCTTTTTATTAGGAATACTTAGTAACACACCATACATATTCATATGGGTGCCAAAGCTTTGACCCAGGATATTAGAGCATATTTTCCTTTCCTTTTACATCATAAATAAGAGACTATAAATTTTTAAACACTGGTGGGCTCTTGGATTCCACATGGAAGAGTGGGAATTGTGCAGATTAGTAAAAAAGCTTCTTTCCCACTCATGATATTTGACCACAATTACTATTTATTCTTATTGCGGACTGTCATTTTTGTTGAATTTTACTTCTTCCTGAGTCCGGATTTATTCTACTCTTATGGTTTAATCTGGCAGTTGGCACATTATGGAACATGGGCCAAATCCGGCCTGCCACCTGCTTTATTAAACAGTTTTATTGAACCACAGCCATATCCATCACTTACATATTTTCTGTGGCTGTTTTTGTCCTACACTGACAGTCAAGGTGTCGTGACAGACACGTTATGGCTCACGAAGTTGAACATACTTATTATCCAAAAATTTAGAGAAAGTTTATTGACCCGTGATTCAATGCATACGACTTTTCATACCACTCCATCGAATATAATCTTGGGTGAAATTCAAGAAGTGAAACATTTTCCATCATTAAAACTCGGCAATATTCTTACCGTATGAAGTGACCAGTTCCCAAAATAACATGACATTCCACACTGGCAACCTGCCACTTTCCAGAAATGCTACTGAGGAAACCGCGCAATGCCTACCTGGAAAATTCTGCCGCTGGACAGTCCTGCAATGATCACTTGTCTTGCATGATGTCATCCCATTTATAAAGTCACGAAGTTTTCTTGAAAAAAAAAACCCAGTTTCCTGACCTTCACTTCATTATACAAAACTGGACTTCACTGCTACACCATACTTTGCCATTTCTGCTAGTCTTACTCTACTTTGAAATGTTGTACATATTTCAACAAAAAGATTTGGAAAGCAGTTGCAGATGAATTTAATGAGCCCATGAGGGAACATTTCAAACTCGTATTGCATGTGATAAATAAAGTCCAATACTGACTTTGAAAGGAATTCTAAAATTTCTAGATTCATCAGAAGGCTTCGGGAAAATGTAAAGAATAGCTAGAGAAAAGTTGTTTTAGTAGAGTTAAAGGTTATGAGCATTTTGGTGTCTCGTATCTATAATCAACCTCTATTTTCCTGAGAGCACATTTCCTATTACCTCAGGCACTGCCTCTTGTGGTAGGTCTAGGAAAATATTTTCTTTATGCTGAGTCATATGAAGGCATAAATCTCGAATACGTTCCCTTCTAAAAAGAGCCACGGTTAAGAGATATGCCTTGCTCTCAGTGAAGGTGCATAATTCACAGTGATGTTACATATAAAGGATGATACACCTTAAAGTTGGATATTCTAACTGGCATAATTACACCCAAACTTATCTAAATTTCCTTCTGCTGCCTTAAATTGATAGGTTGTCCTATCTAGTTACATGAAAACTCACAATTCCTTAAAGATAAATATTTTAAATAAACAACCTGAAAGAGGTTTTATCTATTATTTTTTGCCTGGTCAAGAGAGAATCTCACGAGTTAGTATGTATAGCTAGCTTTCATTTGTTACCTCTATCTGAGTGGTAAGGAAAGATCCAGCACAGCCAAACGCCTGTAAGTCTGAAATACATGGCACACTTGATGTGAGCATATACAGCTGGCCTGTTTTAGGTCCTAATACATTTCCTCTCCAAGAGGCATGACTTCCTCTTTCCATCAAGTACCAAATCAACCTGCTGCTTGGCACAGCCACATTGTTACCTTTTAGAATCACAAACTTGTCTATCTGGACCTTAAATATATCAAGGGCTATTGATTCCCTCTTGTTCCTTTTGGATCTCGGGAGCATACGAAGTCTAAATGTAATAACGTGAAAGTTATAACCTTCTGGGGATTTGATTTCTAAAACAACTGAAATGTATTTTGTTGTTTTGTATGAGGTAAAGCTACACATTGATTTTGTTCTAATGTCCAGTCAACAGCCCAACACCACTTTTAAAAAACAAGTCATATATGGTTGCCACGTTTTGCTGATCCATTCATGACTGCAATTTCAAGATTTTTTCTTTTAAAGATTTTGTTTTATTTTTCAGAGAGAGAGAGAGAGAACACAAGCATGGGGAGCAGCAGGCTCCCTGCTGAGCAAGGAGTCCCACGCAGGACCTGATCCCAAGACCCTGGGATCATGCCCTGAACCGAAGGCAGCTGCTTCTCTGACTGAGCCACCCAGGTGCCCATGTAATTTCATTATTTTTATTATTTTTATGAATTATATCAAATACATAATAGGTACACACAGCATATACAGTTTTAATATAACCTGAATACATGGACATGTACGTGCTCACTATAACTTAAAAACTTACCCGCCACACATTTGAAAACCTCATGTGTCCCTTCTTGACCGCACCCCCTTCCTTCCAATCCAGAGGTATCTACTGTCCTGAGTTTCTGTCAAACTGCCACATGCTACATATGTATTACCTACTCCAAAAAGATATATGTTGATTGGTTTTGTCGTTAAATACATACATCTACATATGTGTGTGTGTATATATACATATACATAGTTACATACATCTAGATCTATATATAAATCTATATGAATAAATATATAAGTATATATGTAAGTATATATGTAAATCTTTAAATATATATAAATTTATATATATATATAATATATATTTAAATAAAATGAATTATATTCACTCCTTTGGATTTTATTTTTCTGTTAAATATTATTTTAAAGATTCTTCTTGATGTATACAACGGTTTTCCACTGCTGGAGAATATCCCATTGTGTGACTATGCTCTGCGTTTATTTATTTTGCGGTAATTATGATTTACTTATCAATATTACGTCTTGTCTTTTCCCTCTCACATGAATGTAAGCTCCGTAGGAAGGTATTTTTTTCTGTTTCTTTCACTATTGTACTAACAAGATACATAGTTCATTGCTGAAATTCAAGGAATATTAAATATCAAGTATCAAACTCAGAATGAAATGCTCCCTCATATAAAATTTTTTAATGTGCAGAAGAAACAAATAGGTATTTTGCAGGTGTCAGTATATTTTTATTAAGTGTTCAACATCATTAAGCCTAAAAAATACAAATCGAAAGCCACAAGACACCTTTCCACACCTAAAAAATAAATAAAAATTATAATAAAAATTTCCGAAAACGTGATGTAAACCAAACTCACACACTCCTTATAGGGGTTTAAACTGGAAAAGGAGGAGATAAACATACCAGGTAGCCCTCCAAGTCTACTTCTAGGTCTATGTCCTAGATAAACACTTGTACCAGGTTAACCAGTAAGAAAACACTTATCAAATAGTTTTTTCTGTCAAAAGCCAACAAAAACCACAACAAAAACAACACAGATTGTATTATTTCCTTTATTCAACAAATCTTTATTGGTTACCTACTACATACCGCTAGGCACTTCAAATGGATTAACTCACAACAATCCTAAGTCGCAGGTATGAATAACATCGCCATTTCACAGGTGGGGAAAATGAAACACAGAGAAGTTAAATGACTTGCTCATAGTCACAGCAATTCAGTGGAATTGCCATGTTTCCAATCCAGGAAGTCTAACTCCAGAGTCCCAAGTTCTGAAAGATAACTTCTGAGAGTAACAATTCACCCAAGAGTGCGAGAGAATTCCAAGGTTACTCAAGATGGTCTTCACTGTAATGATGCTTGAGCACCAAGCAAACCACTTCCAGTATATTTCTCTACCATCTCATTGACTTAATCTGATTTATCACACAATTACATGAGACGTGTATTTTGAATGGCCCAGACCATCTGATTGCTCTTTGTAAGGCACAACCCGAACTGAAATTCTTCTGCCAAGTGGGGTATTGGGCTGGATTGTCTCTAGAGGGCTATTCCAGCCCAAAGGTTTTGTGATTGAAGTTTTATATCAAGAAGATCCTTTATTTCATCAAAAATGAAAAAAGTGTATCTATTAACACCCTGTAATATCCCTCAGGCTATTTCAGTTTAAAAAAAAATTTATGAAATAAACTGTGACTGCAGAGTCCTCACTGCTAGAAGCTTAGCAGCTGGAATGTAGATGTGTCTCAGGGCACATCAAAACAACAATTTCCTTCAAAGGGAAACAAAACTCCTTTAATTTTTTTGGCAATCATTCATTCTTGCCTGCTTCGACATGAATATATAATGATTACACACGCATTTCACTATTATTACCATTATCACTCGTTGCTTCCATTTACATTTATATGGTTTATGAACTTTTCAAAATAAATTCAATCCCATTAACTCCTTTGAACCTCACAAAAACCCTTCAAGTGTTTTAGGGCCGGGAATATATGTATTTCCGTTTTTTAGATCAGTAGTATATTGAGTTCCTTCATCTGCTATCTACATCAGGAAAAGTCTCGTGATTTAATTTTTATTAAATCCCCAAAGTCCTAGGACCTTTCCTAGACAAAGGAGTTGGAAAAAATATCTCCCCATTGGACTGACAAATCGAAGATAAGGTAATTAAAATATAAATGACCCGGTGACGATAGGTGACTGGCATAGTGGAGATATATTTGGCAAGTGGTGTTATTTTATTTATGCATAGACCATTCAGAGGGCAGAGAAACTGATGGTCAGGGAGGTCTCCATTAAAAATCGGGCTTCAAAAAGAGATCTGCACTTGGATGAGAAAACAAGAAGGCAGGGACAGACAGGGAGCACCACCATCCTGACAGGGCCCAGAAGATAGCAAGAATCGACAGAGGGAGAAGGTCCAAAAATAGCAGAGAGACGTTTCATTTGTGTAAAGATGTATTTTTGTTATGTTTTGAGAATAATGGGCACATACATTTATACACTGTCGTTGAAACTGGCAAAACGTTTAACACTTATTTTTTAATCACTCCTCAAGAAACACTATGTAGACAGGAAAGTTCTTTTGGTCAGATTACTAATGAGACTGCAGATCCTGAAACACTAATTTCACTTGGCAAACAACGCGGAGGTCGCGACTGATGGCGTGAGGAGTGGCATTCACAGTGGCCGGCTGCTCGTTCCAGGAACTATCCGTTCCACTACTTTTCTCAATGATCATTTTTTCCTTGAGATTTCACGAGTCTAAAATGACAAGTCTCATCTACTTCATAGTGTTATAATCAGATTTAAATAAAATGCATTGTATGCCTCCATCTATGTTTCACACACACACAAATGCACAGTATGTTTCTCTTTTTGGTCATTTAGTAAACACCTTTAGAGTAGCTACTAACGTGCTAGGCACTATCCAAAATTTTAGGGATACAAATCCGTGTGATACAAAGTCCTTTCTAAATGGAGCTTATATTCTAGCAGGGAAGGGGAAGTGAATGTAAATACAAATGATTACATAACACATAACATGTTTATTTTAGGTGCTCCAGAGCAAACTAAAGCAGAATAAGGTGAATCTCGAGGAGACAGCTGGGTGGGCAATTGTTACTCTCTCTCTCTCTTTTTTTTTTCTAAGATTTTATTTATTTATTTGAGAGACAGAAGGAAGGAGAGAAGGAACAGGGGGAGGGGCAAAGGGAGAGGGAAGAGCAGACTCCTTAGTGAGCCTGATGTGAGACTTAATCCCAGCATCCTGGGATCATGACCTTAGCCCATGGCAGCCGGTCTCAGGGCTTCATCTCATGGCACTGAGATCACGACCTGAGCTGAAATCAAGAGTGGGACACTTGATGGACTGAGCCACCCAGGCGCCCCGGGATTATTTTCTCTATGGTTGCCACTGATACAACAACAATGTGCAGAAACTGGGAATAAATGAGGAGTTTTCCAGGTAAAGGAAAGAGCATATGCAAAGGCCCAGGAGGGAGAATTCCTAAAGTGTTCAGAGAACATCAGCCTGTCGTATGTGGTGAGGCAGTGTGAACAGGAGGAAGCATGGTGGGCCATGAGGTCACGGAAGTAGGGGAGAGTGAAAGGGACCTTGTCCGTTACAGGAAGGACAGTGGCTATTACTGTCAGCGAAGTGTCGAACCATTGGAGAGTTCTGCACCTAGCAATGACAAGATCTGACTTAATTTTCTAAATGATCACTATTTTCTGTGTTGTTTAGGAAGTCCACAGGGACAAGAAAGCAGTTGCAAGGCTGAGACAAGGTGAAAGAGAATGGTGGTTTGGAAAGGTTGCCTATCTGTGGAGGTAATGAGAAGAGACTGAATTATTGGATATATCCCAAAGGTATATGGGTGTGCAATATGCAAAAAAAAGGAGAAACAAGGGTGACTCGAGTGGTTTAACTGAGCAGCTGGAAGGATGGAGTTACCACTAAAATGAGGAAGGTGATGGAAAGCCACTTGCGTGGGATGAAAGGTCAGATAGGAATTCAGTTTGACAGAAGAGGGAGATGATTAAGGCCTATTTGTTTCCATTACCTTCTTTCGGGCAACAAATGGCCCCATCACTTAGCGGCTTAGAACATTTATTTTGCTCAAATTCCACTATTTGATGATGCTTCATGGGGACGGTTCCATCTCTATTTCACCGTGTTAACTGGGGTGGCTCAAAGCTGAGGGCTGGAATGACCTGCATTCCCTCACTTCCCTGTCCGACACTTGATACTAGCTGTCAACGAGAACTTTGCCTGGGACTGTTGGCTTCAGCACTAGCAAGTGATCTCTTCATGTGGCCTAGACTTCCTCCCAACATGGCGGGAGTATGTGAGACCGGAAATATGGCTGGTTACCATTTTGGTACGTTATAACCTATCATAATGTCCAAGTGGAGTTTTGAATAGGGAGTTGAAGCATGGGAGCACGGATGTCAAGGCAGTATGCTGCCGGAAATATAATAGAGAAATTCTACCACAGAAATATATTTCCGTAGGAGGGATTAAGTAAGATCATCCAGGGAATTAGTATGGCTAGAAACGAAAAGTAGTCTAAGGACTGAGCCCTGGAAAAC
This sequence comes from Enhydra lutris kenyoni, assembly GCF_002288905.1. NCBI lineage: Eukaryota > Metazoa > Chordata > Mammalia > Carnivora > Mustelidae > Enhydra > Enhydra lutris. Next base: position 5,286,040 of record NW_019154149.1, on the reverse strand, counting down.
TCCAAATATATACAGGTCAGCGATGAAGGGGAGGCAGCCAAGAATGAGCAAAAACAGTGAGAAAGACTGAAAAAAAAAAGAAAGAAAATGAGATGGCCTGGAAGCCAAGAGAAGTGTTTGGAGTGGGAGTGATCAAGTCATCAGCTACAGAAAATCCTGATAAGGTTTCAAGTAAGAGAAAACTGAGAAGGGGCGCCTGGGTGGCTCAGTGGGTTAAAGCTTCTGCCTTCGGCTCAGGTCATGATCCCAGGGTCCTGGGGATCCTGGGATCGAGCCCCGCATCAGGCTCTCCGCTCAGCAGGGAGCCTGCTTCCCTTCCTTTCTCTCGCTGTCCACCTCTCTGCCTACTTGTGATCTCTGCCTGTCAAATAAATAAATAAAATCTTAAAAAAAAAAGAGAGAGAGAGAGAGAGAAAACCGAGAAAGTGACTGCTGCTATTAGAATGGTGGGAAGTCTTGTTCACCTTGATAAGAGCTAGTGTGGAAGCGTGACGTGAGCCAGCGTCGGGTGGAAGAGACCTGCCCTTAACAGGTCTAAGCAGACAAGAGGCAGCTGGCTGTGTGCCAGAGCAAAGGGGGAGCGCATTTTTTTGGGACTCCAACATGAATGCTCTGAAGGGGACAAGAGGAGACCCAGAACAGGAACACAGAAGTTGGAAATGGAAAATAAAGACAAGTTTGATTCTGGAGCCACATCTTGGTATTTTGCTTTATGTTTACTTCATGTATTCCTTTCAAAGGGATATTATCTATTCTAGGAGTTTCCTGTTGCCATTGTAACAAATGACCATGCTTTTAGGGGCTTAAAATAATGGCAATTTGTTCTCTCACAGTTCTGGAGGTCAGAAGTTTCCAGTAAGAATCAGAGGGTTGAAATCAAAGTGTAGGAGGCCTGGATGCTTTGGAGGGCTCCAGGGGAGAAAACCTGTTCTGTGGCTCCTCCAGCTTCTAGAAGCTGCCATGGTTCTTTTGCTTGTGGCCATGATCCCTATCTCCCCCATCACAGTGCCTTCTCTGTCTGACCTTCCTGAGCTCCCCGCAGAAGGACAAAATTGTGATTCAGTCAGGCCCACCTGGGTAATCCAGGATTATGTCCACATCACGAGATTCTGAACCAACCACATAGGACTTTTTGCCATGTAGGGTAACATTAGCAGGTTCCAGAAGTTAGCGTGTGAACGAACATTCCCGGAGGCACATTTTTCAGCCACACGTATCAATTTTAAGAAAAACACCTAAATGCTGAATAAAAATGACCTTTCTTACTTGGAAATGATTTTCTGGGGTTTGTTTGGGGGATTTTTTGTATTTTTTGAATCTTAAGATTTTCAAATATCTACCCTTTTCTCTAGTTTCCTCATGAGAGGAATATAAATCACTTCTACTGTCTTCAATTTTTCCCATATTATTAGAACAGAAAAAGGTCAATGTTACAGGGCTGTTTAAATCAGAACATGCAGCGGGGCCCCTGGGTGGCTCAGTCACTGAAGCGTCCGCCTTTGGCTCCGGTTGTGATCCCAGGGTCCTGGGATCGAGTCCCGAATCGGGCTCCTTGCTCTATGGGCAGCCTGCTTCTCTCTCTCCAGCAGTTGTGGGCCACCCCCCATTCAAATAAATAAAATCTTTAAAACAGAGAGAGAGAGGGGAGGAGGCTCAGTGTGGCCCAGCTGCGCCCATGCTTTGTTTGACTTGAACACGAATGCTCTGCAGGTGACAGCAGGGATTACTGCTGGGAAAGCAGTGTTTCCCTCATATGCGCTTCAGGTCCATGTTAATAACCAAAATATCCCAGGTATGGCGGCCATCAATGAAACTTACATGGTGAGGTAAAGAGAAGCTTCTCCCACTACAGTGAGCACCGCGAGTCCTGCATCTACCAACGAGGCAGACCATCTCGAGGACGGAATTTGAAGGATGGACAGAGGAGAAAAAACCTCCCCACCATAACGTACCGCAATGCAGAACTACGGTGTGTAGCTACCGCACACCGCACAATATTCGAGGCACGTGACACATTTCAACAAGCTTAACCCTCACAACAACCCTAGGAGGTGGCGACTATCATATGCACTTCACACATGAGGGAGCTACAGCACGGAGGTTAAATTGCTCATCTTAGTTCCCGCAACAAGTAAGCAGTTGAGCTGGAGAGTAAACCAAAGCACACAGTATTTAGATTGGCCGTCTGTATCCACTACGGTATACGGTTCACTTGTTTGGTAATAAACTATCGCTTGCTTTTGGTTACTTTATTTTAGGTTGACTCGTGCAAATCTCAATGACCAAAACAGGGTGGACAGGAGGTGGCGTCAGCATCAGGTACAGAATTTAAACTACTCTTGGCCACGGATCTAAATAAACAAATTTATGTTATCTCACATGAGGACAAGTATTAGCTTATAATGGAAATATTTTGCTTTATATGATTTATATAATTTACTTGTATGATTCATTTATAGGACTTATAGTCTATCCCCATGTACATTACTTTTCATCCTTCACAACCACATGTGAATGGAACGGTAGACTCCTTTTTAAAATGAATAACTGAGGCTTAGAAAATATAAGAGATTTGCTCAAGGTCACTGTAGTAGATAGAATTGGCCTCTCGGCAAACTGAGCGTATACTGGTTATGAATCTTGGTATCTCCACAGAATTTCTACCCTACCGTTTCTTGAACAGTCTCATTCTGGTCCTTAACCTTAGAGAGGCAGCCTCCTCCCCAGCTTTGGCAGGGCAGGGGGAGAGGGGACGTGTGTTTTGAGGTTGGATAAATGACTAGGTGACTATAAATGTCCACACCTAGAGTTGTGTGATTTTCTGCTCTCCAAGGATGTGACCCGATTGAACACATTAATAGATAACGTGAACTATATTTTTCCACAAGCTAAATTAACCTCGGGGTTTACCATGGGGAAAATAGTATTAATGGTATACCAGACCGAATCGTCAATGATAGGGGAACAAACATGTAGGAAGGATTCTGAAGTTGGGGGATTAGGTTAATCAGAGGAATAAATGCCTACTTCATTACCCAGAGTTCAGTCACATGGTCCCTTCACGAGCAAGGGGGAGGGCATTCTGGATAGCATTGTCTTCCTGCGTCTTAAGGAAAAAACACATATTTGCTGAAGAGCAGCATCTTCCCTACTACAAAAAAGGCCTATCAAAGGTTCCATCGTCCCCAAACATATCCCCTACCAGCCTTTCCCACAGGGTGGCAAATTGCCATCTCACCCAGAGTCAAACATGGCTGAACAACAGCGTATGCTCACGCGTGGAATATACATGGGTGAAATGGTCTTGGCCACCTCTATCTTCAGTTTGGCTTGCTAGAAAAAAATGTAGCTGTTGGGCATTTATAGCATGTACTGAAAGCACCCCAAAATCAGCAAGGCTACTGTGCCCCTCTTCAATCATCTTTACCAGCACCAGCTAGGTGCACATGCTTAGACGGAGTGTTTCACAATCCGTAAAGAGGGGTTGCCTGGGGAGCTCAGTCTGTTAAGCATCTACCTTCAGCTCTGGTCCTGGGGTCAAGCCCCACGTTGGTAGGCTCCCTGCTCTGCGGGGACTCTGCTCTTCCCTCTGCCCCTCAATGCTGTTTATGCTCTGTCTCTTGAATAAATAAATAAAATCTTAAGGGGAAAAAAAAAAAAAAGAAAGCAAAAACAATCCCCAAGAACCTCACAAACTTCCTATCATTTAGGTTTCACATTATTCTTCGGGAACAGTTGGGCAGAAAGCATTTCTCTCATTTTGTAGAACAACAACAACAACAAAAAACAAAAACAAAAAACAGAAGTTCTGAGAGGTTAAGAAACATCCCCTAATTTGAGCCAGGAGATGGTCAATCAGAAGCTAGAACCTAGGTCTCAGCTCTCTGGTGTCTAGTGTCTGGTGTCTAGTATGATATCATTCTTGTTCCGCTGTCACACTCCCAATATCAGTAGAGAGATCCCTACATGAAGTCTAGCCAAAACAGAACTCTGGAATACAGGGATTGAAATAGATTTCTTTTTTTAGTGTGGGATCCATCACACAGTCAAAAACTCTTGTCAGTCAATAAGTACTTACTGAGTCCCCATACAAGGGAATAGCACTGTTACGCAATGCCTTTGAAAGGAATTTATACTTTGTTAAGTGTTTGAAAATTGACTTTCACAGGGTGAAAATCTTTTGCCTTACATCTGAGTGGAATATTGATCTGAGTACAACTGCTTTTTGGATTATTTCAATATAGCAAGATTTTATATTGTTGATAAGTCAGGCCAGTTTTTCTCTTAGACTGACCTGGAGACAGTGATGATAGGGAAAAAAAAAATCAATTAGTATGTTAGGAGAAATTTCTTCTGCTGTACACAAATAATCAGTACCCTTATGCTAGGCTGAGATCAAAGTAAGAAGTCGGGTCCATGTGTCAGGAATAAATAGGTAAAAACAGCTGGAGGCCGTCAGCCTTGACTACCGCGCTTCTGGGCTGCTAGAATGGAATGGCAGATCTCACTGTGCACAGCTTATAGGCAAAAATGAACCCCTACTCTCTGCCTCGATATCCAGGACATGGATGGGTAGGAAGATTACCCTCTGTGAGTTAAGCTATATAACTCTAAAACAACCTAGGACAGGAAAGATCAGCAGTCTACAGAGACTCCCTACAAACAGAAAAGGTAACTAAGACAAGTCTGGTAAGCTCTCAATGTAAGAAGGAAGGTATGTCAGCTACAGAATCAAATACTAATAGCTCTACTAATGGTACCCTTATAAGGTACCAAGCATTAATCTTTGTGTGACAACTAATGGTTAAAGCGCTCTATCACTCCCATATTAAAGATAAGGCAATCAAGGCTTAGGATGAGCAAGTGATTTCTCTAAGGTAGCAGAGCTGGTGAATTCTGGAGTGAAAATCACCATTCAGATACAGGAGCTCAAGTGGCTTGTCACCAGCTTGCTTGATCACAATCACCTAAAGGGCTTGAAAACACAAATGTCTCTGTTCTGCTTCGTATGCACGTACTGCGTCTGAATTCGGAGGTCGAGTCTCAGCTTCTACACTTGGAAAAATCTTCAAAAGGAGTCGGCTGTATCTGCAGTCAGAAGAAAGAACCACTGCACAAAGCTATACTACAGAGAGAAAGGAGAGGTACTGTGATTGGAAGATCACTAAGCCGGTCCCCAAGATTCTAGTCCCCTGGTGTATACACACTGTATAATCCTTCCCTTTGAGAATGGATGGGGCCTGGGAATAGGCCAAGATACTGCACCGGTTGGTTAATTTACACATCAACAGTGATAAGATTGTCCTTCCTTCCTTTGTTACTTTATATACGGCTCAGTTTTAGCAGGCTGGATGCTAAAGCCCTGAAGAAGCAAATGGCCGGAGGACAGGTGGTGAGGAATGTTGGGAGGCTTCCAAGAGCTGGAACTGTCCTCTGCTGAACGATGAAGAAGAGGGGAACACACCCCCACCACCTCAAGGAACATATTTAGCCACAATCACGTTAGTTTGGAAGAGGCCGCCGAAGTTCCACAAAGGAATCCAGTATAGCCAACCGATGGTTCGCAGCCTTGGGAGACCCTGATTGGAGGACCTAGTTAAGGCTTGTTCAGACTCCTGGCTCACAGACACTGTGAAATGGTATGTGGTTTTAAAGTACTAAGTTTGTAGAGTGTGTTATGCCACGATAGATAACTAATGCAGTTATCAAGGAAAAACCTGCTATGTCCATTCCCACATAGCCCAGAAAAAGACTGCCCTCCTCCAAGAAGACTACAGCGTAAGCTGGATTTGTACGGCGATGGGAAGCTCATACCTGATGTAGCTATTTTGTCGTTCCCCTTCTTCTAACTCTCTTCTAACCAGGAGAAATTCTGAATTGGTGAAAAATAAAATATGTGTTAACTAAAAGACAAGAGAGCTTTGGTCCCTTGACAGCATCTTAATAATTGGCTTTCTGGTTTAGACCTTGCTGTCTGTGACCTTGAGTACTGTGAGTCTACCGATGACAGAACAACCATTTCGGTTGCTACTAAGTAGGTTTTTTCAAGTAGTCTCCCCCAGAAAGTGCTTTGTGCATCACCAATCCTCAACTGAATAAAAATCTACGTATTAGACCTTTGGTAGATTTTTATCTACCTTTATCCGCTCCCACTATGGGTGTTTCACTGAAACAACTTCTTCGAGGAGGTCCTCCTTTGACAAGAGACAGCCAAGCACCTAACCTTCAGGAAAACAGCAAGCAGAGTGGTATGCGGGGGCAGAAAAATGAACAGCAACCACTAAATCATATACATAAGAATCAGGAGAGTGTGCTGCCGAAAATGTAATGCATCTGTTTGCAAACCTTTACGATGGACGTCTTTCCAGCATGGCATTCACAAGTTTGACACTCACTGTGTTTTCCCTGGTATTTCCTTGCTGGTAAAATCATCTCGGTGAGCACTGTGCACTGGAATTCTGTCTCTCATTTGTTTTAATAGCCGGAATAACGGCGGAGTTCTGGTGCCAATGCCCTCCATTTGTCCACTACTGCAATCTTACCTGGCAAGCGGCGGGAAGCACTACAGCAGCTAATTTCTAGATAAGTATATCTTAGGACACCATACAAAAATCAGCTGCAGGTTTGGACTGCCAGATTGAATTTTCTAAACATAATAGCTTAGTTGTAGCAGGAATAGAGTAGATATTTCTTTGACGCATTTCTATCCACTGATACTGGAGATGGGCAGTTAAAGGAATGGAGCCTATTATTATGATCTTCCTGCAAGCACAGATTTATCACAGATTCACACATTTTTCTGCCTATCTCAGGCTCAGTTACCAGCATGTTTATGAAATGTCTCTAAAGGAAAAGGGAGGCGCTCAAGTAAGGGTGACTCAGGGCTGTATTTTCTCAAGAACAGGTTGTTGTTGAGTTCTACAAATATGAAATAGAGGATTGTGCTGTTGGCTATGCAAATGCAGTTGCTACAGTTTAATTCAAATATTTAGGGAACATCTGATCTGGACCAACCGCATGTTAGATGATGGGTGGGCAGTGGTGGACTAAAATGAACACAGCTTCTGTCCTCATGGTCATTAGAGTCTAGCTCAACAGAGAAATAAGCCAACCACCCAAAGAATGTGATAAAATCATGGACAGGACAAGTAGTAAGGAGAGTAGAAAAAGAATAATTGCTTTACACTTGTGTGATTGGTTCCAGATTTATCTTAAGAACTCTGGAGGAACATGTGATTAACATGCATATTACATGTGAGGAAACTGAGGAAAGGCTCAGAGGCCAAAGAACACTTGCAAATCCAAGGCAGCTTCATCAATTCTCAAAGGGGGATTTTTTAAAAATATTCTTTTATTTATTTGACAGAGAGAGAGAGATCATAAGTAGACAGAGCAGCAGGCAGAGAGAGAGGTAGAAGCAGGCTCCCCTCCGAGCAGAGAGCCCAATGTGGGGCTCGATCCCAGGACCCTGAGATCATGACCTGAGCCGAAGGCAGAGGCTTAACCCACTGAGCCACCCAGGCGCCCCAAAGGGGGATTTTCTATAGAGATAATACATTTATTGGGCGGAGGGGGGCTCCGATGAATGGATGAATATAATGAGGGGCATTAATGATAAAAAATATAAGGTGAAAAGTTCATGGTGAAGGGCATCCTACTATTGAGGTAAAAAACAAAGAATGAGCTAATAGGGAGGGATGCAGGATACGGAGCCAAGTCAGCAGCGAACTAGTAACAAAGGGGCTCTAGAAAGTCCTATGTACACTCCTGCTTTCATTGCACACCCTTGTGTACAACTGAAGGGCCTCCTTTCTGTAGTCCTTTGCATAGGAGAAATGCATATGGCTAAGTAGAGGAGTTTGGAGAGAGAAGTGTTTCTCATGCTGGTCAGTTTGGCTAACAGATGGAGTTTACAAAAAGTAGATGGTACTCATCTCTCTTTAATTGGTACTATTATCTCTAGACCATGCATGTTACTATATAGCTCCTACAGACACCGAGAGAAGCTGCGGAATTGAGTTTCTGCCACATGTGTTAGCCTATTTAGTGACCCCATCTGCTAGCCTGCTTAGTGACCCCAGTGTGGGAAATGTTAAGGGTCAAGAAGCAGGGGCAGAGCCTTTCTGTTTTTATATTCCACCTCCTTCCTTGTTATGCCTTCATCTGGTGGCGTGGAGAGGAGAAACCATCAGAAAGACTGTCCCAGGGAACAGGCATTAGCTACTCACGCGGGACGTGGACTTAGTGCCAATCTCCTGTGTGCCCCAGATTCAGGACCAAATAAGCATATGCTGCTGATGGATTTCCATAAAACTCATCTTCTGGATCAAGGGTAATACAAGAGAAAAGAAGGAATATACAATCAGCCTTCCTCTGTATCTCCTATCTATAGAGAGGGATGCAGAATCACCAGTCTACCAATAGACACTCATGACATTGGCATTGTTTAAAAAAATGGCAACAAGTTTATATTGAAGAAATGACTTTTCGGCAGTAGTTTCACCTGCTAGACATTGCCCATGGTAATGCATTAGCTTCATTGCTTTGGCATCCACATTGAAAAAAAAAAAAAAGTCAATAATAGCTCAGGACTAAATAAAATAACTAGAACAATACAGTTTCCTTAATAGCAAGGATGCAACCTATGCCACAGGAAAAAAAGGGTAAAGAGTAGCAGGAGGTTTTTTTTAGATCGAGTCCTAAGAGAGAAGAAAAGATATACTCAAAATGGGATAATTAAGATTACTTCAAAGGGATACTTTATAAATTTGTGGGAATAGGGGAACACAAAGTCTTGTGTAATTGCCTTGGGAGGCATAATGACCTTTGTTTTTGGATATACTAATTCAAGGTAACTCCTTTTGGTGGGGTATACTTAAGGGAGTTAATAAGTTAACTCTCCTCTTTTCCTCAGATCTACAGTCAGAGCTGTCCAATGGCCAATCCAGCAGGAACCCACAAGATATGGGACTTCAGCGATGCTGTCAATACAGGTCAGACTTCTGAGGCACACGCCAACAGAAAAGGGCTAAGACTGGATCTGGAGAAACGAAGAACATCTAAACCAGAAACCAAGGATTCCTATACACTGGAGTGAAAGGGTATTATTAAATCCTATTAGTTATCTTTTTTGTTGAATGCCTCTGCATACCCTACCACCACACACCTAAGCCTTTATCTTCATTCAAGTTTAAGTACAAATCCCTGTATCCCACAAAGCCTTTCATGATAAACATCTAGCCTCCCATGGTCTTCCGTCCTTCCTACAGCTCATTTGACTCTTCTAACTTAATTCCTTTTGCTGTTCTTTTTGACCACATCCATTCTCACTCACCAGTCTCTGAGCCTCTGGAGGACAGAGTGCATGTGATGTCTCTATGTGTCCTCTATTCCCCAGTTTAAGACCTTATAGGTAGGAAGGATGCAATACCACAGATCTTCAGCACCAAGAGCCAAATCAGGTACCAAAAAGTTACATTGTACAACACAATGTTTAAATGCTTCTGTATTAGCTCTACGACCTGGGTGAGTTTACTCTTTGAAACTGCATTTCCTCATCTATAAAAATAGAAATAATAACAATAATATGTAAAGTCATCATTAAAGGTAAAAATGTATTATTACAGATCTTGGAGTATAGTAAATGCTTAAGGCTTGGTAATTACCACTTTTATCATGAAGGCAAGGGAAGAGAAAAGGAAGGGAAGGGAAGAGAAGGGAAGGGAAGGGAAAGACAAAGAGAAAGAGAAAGGGAAGGAAAAAAGAAAAAGAAGAGAAGGAAAGAAGGAAGGGGAGAAGGAAGGAAGGACGGGAGGGAGGAAAGAAGGAAAAATTATTTTCTTTGAAGTTCTTACCAGGATTTTCAAAAATTATTTTCCAAATAGTAGTGCTTGGCCTAAAGGAACTTTTAGAAATAAACCACTTTTAATCATTAAAACATGGACTGTGCTTTCATAAGGCTATCCTGTTTATATCATATGCTATTTTGAGAGGACTGAAGTTCACAGGCAAATAGTTGGAAGGCTTCACAGATTATTGAGGGGCTACTGTCTGTGTCCCCCACTAAATTCACATGCTGAAATCCTAGTGCCCAATGTGGTAGTATTCAGAGGTGGGGCACTTTCAGGAATTGGATTAGTGCTCTTTTAAAGGCCCCCCCAAAGAGCTCCCCCTCCCCCTTCTACGCATAAGGACACAGCAAGAAGGCACCAGCTCCGACCTAGAGAGCCCTCACGGGATTGCATCCATGCCGGTGCCTTGAGTGGACTTCCTGGATGATAGAGCTGTGGAAAATAAATTTCTGTTGTTTAGAAACTACCAAGTCTATGATATTTTGTTATAGCAGCCCAAAGGGACTAGGACACAAGGCTTAGGAAATATCATTTTAAAAATGGCCTCAACCCAACAATATTAATTTTATACTTTGGAGTTTTGAACAAGATGGATCCATTCCACAAAAAGGTACTACTTGTATCCATTTGGAATGCCAATTGTCGCAAAAGCCTAGCATCGTCACATTAGCTTGCAGAATATTTCCAAATGTCTCTTACAAAGTCTAATGGTGAAAGGAGAGTTCAAATTCGATGACTGTTCAGGGCCAGGCTGCCCGGCAGAGACCACCATATAAGCCCAAATCACATACTAGAGGTGTAGTGTGTGGATCTCTGATCATTTATGTATCGCTAATGACAAACAGCTTATTATCAAGGAGCAATTTCTCCCCCAGAGTCCAGTGTGATTGATTGAAATGAAACTCCAATTTGAATGTGATTATGCGAATGAATTCCTTACTTTCCATTGGCTGTGAATCATAGTAATGTTGGGAGTTTTGTTCTTAGCATGGTCTTTATTTGCAGCTTTGGGCTACCTGTATATGGGTAAATTATGCCCTTACAGTGAGAATCTATGAACTACCATGTATTTAAGAGTCAAAAACAACAATACGCCTCAACCTTCCTCCTAGCTTCCCATCATCTCATTGGCCAAATTTCTGTGGCATAAGCTAGTATGACTCAATCCATCATAGAATCAACCTAGTCCTTCTTACAAGATTATATGTGCTTATTATGGCTATACTCTTTGGGAAACGGTGCTCTCAATTTCCAAAGGCAAGTTCAAAACCTGGAAGCTCTACCTGGAGGGACTTAGTTTTGCCTGTTGAAGTATACACAAACTCCTTCACTCCGAAACAGGTCTACAAGGTTCAAAAGTTTAAGAAATACCAAATCTGCTAGTGGAAACTCATTTGTTTTAAGTTTGTATTACATTCCACGACCTGTGCCCTTCATAAAACCAAAGTTCTATTAGGAAACCTAATATCTAGCCCAAAGAAGCCTGAGAAAAGTCTTATTTGAGCCCCAAATGACTGGTTCAAATATGGCTCATTAGGACACAAAACAAGAACTTGATCACCTACCTCGTTGTTCTATTACTGAAGAATGTGTTATGCCTTCACTTCCATTTATCCTTTCACTTCCATTTCTATACCTCAGTTGGACAGAGCTTTAGCTCGGTTCTACAGCGATGGCACGATTCCCTTCCCCTTTGTGCACATCTGTTTAAGAAAGTGCAGACTAAAACTCTGACTTCTGATAGCTGCAGAACCTAGGAAATATATAGTAGCATATAATGCACGCCAATGAACCAGACTAAGAGTGCCAGTGCTTTCCTTCAGCCACTATCTAGTCCGCAGTAATTGTGAAACAAGGTTTGGGATGTCATTCCCTTAGCTCTTACCATAGTGTTAGGCTTCTTACCTTCGAAGACAAGCAGAATAAGTGAGGCCCATGGAACTATGTGTCTGTAGACATGGCTGTCAATATGGCTTATACTCTAACCCCCTTTATAATATCACCATGAAAAGGATCCACTTGCCTTACCATTCCCAATTGCCTAAGAGAAGGAAACTACTATTAGCACTGAATATTCACCTCAGAATAAAAGAAGTAAACTAGCCTACATCAATGTTTGGGTTTTTTGGAGCTTATTTATCCCAGGGTATCCCTTATCATCCCTATTATCCAGATGGTACCCACACACAACTCTATATCACCAAATCTCCCTTATTCTCATATTCCTTTGTAACTATCAGGAATTCACTGTTTCCATAGCATCATTCAGATTTTGTGTTCAATGTCTGTTTGGCCCCAAACTGACCAATAGATTCAAACAACCAAACAGAATCCCAGGTAGCTTTTTTGGTAGAATTTGACAAGATAAATATAAAATGATTGTTGAAATGCAAAAGATCTCTAGAATAACCAAAATGATATAAAAAAGAAAGAAAAAAATGGAATGACTCATATTGTCTCATTTCATGACCTACTTTAAAAACCACAGTAATCCAGGGGTACCTGGGTGTCTCAGTCAGTTAAGCACCAGACTCCTGATTTTGGCTCAGGTTATTATCTCTGAATCATGAGATCAAGCCCCATGTTGAGCTCCATGCTGGGCTTGGAGCCTGCTTAAGATTCTCTCTCCTTCTCCTTCTACCCCTTCCCAGCTCACTCTCTAAACAAAACGAAACAAAACAACACAGTAATCCAAATAGTATACTGTTGGCATAAGGATATACGTACAGATCAATGGAACAGAAGAGATTTTAGATAAAGAACTACACATATGGTCAATTTATTTTTGATAAAGATGCTAAGACAAATTAAACAGGGAAAGGATTTTTTTTCCCCAAAAAAGAAGCTGAGAGAAAAAAGTAGCTGGAAATTTGAATACCTGTATGCCAATATTTATAAGTATATATGTATATAGCTAAATAGAATATAGATATGTATAGATACATATATATACATATATATAATATTAATGTATGTATGCATACCCCAAGCCATATATAAAAATGAAATTCAATTATATCATTGACTATAAAACTTCTAGGGAAAATATTGGATAAACATCTCTGTGACCTTGTAAGGAAAAACATGCCTTAGAAAGGATATACAAAGTAAGAAACACCTTTAAATGATACATTGGACTTCATCCAAAGTAAAAACCTCTTTTACAAATGAAACTTTAAAAATGAATAGGTAAGCCATTGACAGGGGACAACTCAACTGATCACCAACTAATGAATATGCAAACCAGTTGTATACTTTACTGTATGGAATACAATTCAGATCTAGGATTATTGGAGCCCGGAATTGGGAGGAGGTGAATGACTGTAGAAACTGTGGAGGTAATGGAAATATATCTTTCTTATGGTGATGGCCAAATGGACTACATACATTCGTCAAAGTCATCAAATTGTATCGCTAAAACTGGTGGGTTCGTATTATGGAAACTTCTATCTCAATGAAACTGATTAAAATATACTTGATGAAAAAGATATATGTGTATGTACATATATACTTGGTGTATATATATATATATATTACTTTGTGTGTGTGTATGTATAATTGATATTTAATAAAGATAAATGTCAGTTTTGCCCTTTTCCTATGTATCACTGGCTATAACAGCTGCTAATAAATAACCAACCCAATCATTACCACTGGAATGAGTAAATCAGTACTATTAGTTATAACACCAACTGTTAAAATTAGAAGCAAATATTTACAAAATCATGCACTAGTTTGCACGAGTGCGTTTGTTGACGGACAGGCCGATGACCGGTCTGCCTGAGTGATTACCTTGAGAATTGCTCTAGTAGTCTGAAGGTCACGCCATATATAGGCAGGCTTGCCACTCTTGCAAAATGGACAAGGAAAATACCAATTAACTCAAATCCATATTGTACGTGAAATCAACTGGGGATGAGCAGCAGCAACAGAACCAAGCAACCGTTGCCGGCACATGGGACACAGAAAAAACGAGAGAATTCAAAACCGTAGAACACCCATGCAACACATACGTTCGAGTGTCAAAGAAGAAAAAGCAGGTTAAAAGCCTTTCAAGAAGCAGCTCCACATGTGCATGGAATCATTTTGCTTCACTTCAACTACCTCTGACTACCCAATTACATTATCATCACTGAGCAAGGATCTCAGCAGAGCATACCTGTTGCATAATGAAATGTCTACTTACACTTAATCCCCAAAGAGATCTGGAGCTCACCAGGACTCTGCCAGATGGAAAACTGAAGCCAGCTGCCGTAAGGACTCTGTGGAATATGTCAGGCTAGAAGATATAAAACAACAAATCGATCGTTATCCTAAATGGCAGAGAACTGTAACTGTATAGATTGCAACAAGTTCATCAAGCCACATACTGTGGATGAAGAAAGGCCACTGACAGATTAATCTGCAAACTCTTCCTATTTATCTACCAATAAATAGCTCCTTTGAGCAGATGCTTCCCTTTTTGCCACTCTAGGTAAGCATGTCATGTAAAAGGCAGTGCTTCTATTGATGAAACAACTTCCCAGACCATCTAACCCAACTCACACTTTACACTTTCCTAAACTGAACTGTCCAAGACACCAATTTCACAATTCTTTCTCTTATATACTCCTTAAGCTACCCCTGGCCCTACAATGAGGTATGAGGTATGATGTACCCCATCTTGGGGTTGGCTCTTTTCTTTCTAGTGTGTTCCCTATTCCACAGCCCAGGGCTGCAACCCTGGGGAACCACAGGTTGGGTTATACCCAACCTAACTATTTATGGCAAAGGAACAGAATTAGGCCAACTATCATACGCTCTTTTTAACTCACTCAGTTCCAACAATGGCACTGAATTATCATGGAAAGAAAGACCTGTTTGTGCTCTCCTCATAATGTATTAGCCCAGGCTTAGAAGCAATAATTGCTTGGCAATCTCAAAAGTGTCTTCATCTAGTAAGCAATGAAGTGGTTCAGCAGTATTAACTCTTGGTGAAAGAAAAGCATGGTATTACTGCCCCAGAAGGATAGGAAACTCTTCTTTCATTTGAGAAGCAGATACAGCTTTATGTAACTCATGTAACTATCCCCTTGAATGAGCACAAAGTAATCATAAAGCACATTTGTTATTATTTTTATTTTCATTGAATCCTTACATTTATTTAGTTTGGTATTTCTTCCTCTAACTCTGAGGGGACCAAAAAAAAAAGGATTTTTTTTTCATCATTCTTATAGCATGGGTCCTCTAAGAACAAATGAAAATATTTAGCTCCACGTAATGATTAAAACTCCAAATTTGATATACAGTTAATGCTCCTATCCTCCCCCTGAAGTCAAGGAAAGGGGTACCTTCCTCCCCTACCTTGTCATTTCATACCTCTCCCAGCTTGTTAACTAAGGTTTATATTGCAACTGGGACTAGAGCAGGGTGAGGGAGGAGAGGTCATGGAGTAGGGAACTCTCTGCATGACTAATACAAAGCCAGGGATCCTAATCTCCCATCCTCTGGCCTGGAGGCTGCCTTTCTGACAGTGTGGGTCCACGAGTTAGTCAGGCATTCTGCTTTTCTGAGGATCCTTCTGTGCACTTTTCTTTATGAGGACTGTGTCCATCAGAGTCCCACAGAATACAGATGGCATACTCAAATCCAGATAATTCGAAGGTTTACTTTAAAAAGGAGGGTTTACAACAATGGAGGTGGAACAGAGGAAGACCGTAAAGGAAATTGAAGTAATCTGGGGTTAGTGACACTGGGAATGATCTCTAGGCCCCAACAGATTGAGGCGGAGGAGGGGGAGAGCTGTCACCAGTACTCTGAAGGAGAGAACCATGCAGAAAAGGTCAATATAATAGGAACAGAAACCTTTGGTAAAGGGACAGGACAGGATGAGGGGCCTCAAAGGAAAAAAACCAGGAAAGAAAGAAACTGATCTAATCTCCTTACCACAGATCTCCTGCTGTAGATCCCCACTGGGACACTGAACTGGAAGCCAAGGGCGAAAAGGAGCCCTTGATGTAGTGCATGAAGGTCTGCCTTCCAGGGCAAAGGGCAGAGGTAGAGAGTTAGAGAGAGAATGTTGAAAAGCAGGTGGATGACGGCCAGAACAAAGGCAGATTAGTCTCCTGCATTGTCTCTAATGCTGTCATTAGCCCTGAAGCATCTTCTAATATCTCTTCATTTCTCTCTGCTGAAGTCTGTTACTTCTGTAGGCTAGAACCAAAGATGACATAGATAGGATCCTTCAAGTCTACAATAAACTTTTTTTTTTAAAGATTTTATTTATTTATTTGACAGAGATCACAAGTAGGTGGAGAGGCAGGCGGGGGTGGGGGAGGCAGGCTCCCTGCTGAGCAGAGAGCCCCGATCGATGTGGGGCTCAATCCAAGGACCCTGGGATCATGACCTGAGCCGAAGGCAGAGGCTTAACCCACTGAGCTACCCAGGCACCCCAAGTCTACAATAAACTCTTACAGATCCTCACAACAACCTCAGAAATACAAATAGCCCTATAAAAATGCCTTTATATTGGCTCACAAAGGGATAGCGAACTTGTTGAATGCCCTTTAGGTTTCTCTGGTGTTAATGAGAACTAGAACTACCAGACTGTAAACGAAACAAATGAAGACATCTATGTGGTCCTCTTCAAACTCCTTTCCACAGACTTCCGGTAAGGAGCAAAGGCTCCTCAACTCTCATACTGCTTGAGTGTCAAGAAGGCCATAGATAACCTCAGACTCATAATTTCATACCTCAGTGTCCTCAGCTAAGAGACCGCTAATTGAGTTTTCACAGGAAGAAGAATGCTGGCATGGACTCTAATTGTCCCAATTTGGGATGCATGCTCATTACTGAACAGTAACCAGGGACAGCAGTACTATGCCTAGTCTAACCTGTGTGATGCCCTTCTCTGTGGCTAGAGTTAAGTATTCTTGTACTTGAAAGCCCTGCAAGTGCCCCATGCATTCAGACAGCAGGTTCCCAAAGGAACCACACACAGAACGATGTTAAAACCTGCTTATGAGACATAAACCATAGCTATTATATCTTCTATAGTATGAACACAGAATCTTAGAAACGAACTTCAGAAAAGCCCAAGAACAATAAAAATTCTAAACAGAATTCTGAACAGGTGACACCTAATATGTAATATTACTCGATGTGGGAGGATTCGAGGGCACACATAACTGAAACGCATGGTCAAGGACAAGTTTAGTGCAGATCAAGAACTACAAGAGATGATTTACTGAACGTCCTGGAAAAAGGCACTGCTTTAACACCTTAATCACAAAACCCCTGTGGTTCTCACAATTGCACTTTACAATAGGCTTTGACACTTGCAAAAAATTGGCTTCCGAGAATGAAACACCCTGTTACTTTCTTACAGAGCAGTGTTTTTCAAATTTTAGTCCTCATAACCATCACCTGAGGGGCACGTTACAAAAACTCAGAATCTGTTGGCTTTCCTCCCAGAAGGATGCAGCCCTGGAATGAGCATAAGCTGATTCGGATATGCTTATGATAAGCACAAACAAGCATAAGGTGATTGTAAGGGATGGTATACAAACTGAAAAAAAGTCAAAACAAATAAAAAATATTTTAACATTATTTACCTTTGGATCAAAAGACACATTTTGCGCTTTGGAATTTACTTTACACTTTTCTCTTTGTAAAACCCCGTTTCGGAACCTACCTTGACTGCAATCCTCACCAAAAGCCATCCAGCATGTTCTTGAACATCAGTAATGGGAAATTCAATACTTTTAAAAGCAGTTTATTGAAAAGCTTGTATTCATTTATTCAATCTTGATTGTACTGTGCTTGTTAGAATTTTCTAGTTTCTACATAAGACAGGACTGGATTTGTGAGATGTATATTTGGCCAACATTATTTTGTTCTAGGTAAGGCTGACACCGAGTACACGGAAAACACCCAAATATATGCTAGGATTTAACTTCACTCACTTGCCTCAGGATATCCAGCTGTACAATTCTTTCATTGTTCTGATCATTTGTTGAAAAAAATGATTCTTCACTCCCACTGAATGGCCTTGATACCATTGTACAAATTCAGTTGATCACAGATGTGTCCGTTTATTTCTGGACTCTAAAATTTTATTCCATTAATCAATATGTTAAATCCTATGCCAGTACCATACTGTCTCGAAAAGTATAGGTTTGTAGTAAGTTCTGGAACAGGAAAAGTGTTTCTAATACTTTGTTCTTTTCAGGATCGTTCTGGCTATTCTAGGTCTCGTGAATTTCCCACAGGAATTTTAAGATAACCTTGTCCATATCTGCAGAACAAGGCAGCAATAAATCTGGGAATCAGTTTGGGCAATAGTTTTGCACTTCTTTTCATTTATTCCTAAACATTTTATTCCTTTTCATACTTTTGTCAATTGAACTAATTTATTCCTCGCTGAACTTAATTCTAACATCTCTTTGTGGATTCCAAGATTTTTCTACTTGCAAAATCATGTCATACTGAAATAGACACTTATTTCACCCTTTCTGTGATGTAATAGAAATAAATATTTGGCCTTTGTCCCAGTTCCTGGTACAGGGCTCCTAAAATCTTTGGAATCTCTGGAGTGAAAAGAATGTTTTTTATACAACTGGTGGCTGGGGGCCCCTAGACAGATTCAGGACTGGGGCTGGTTGCCAGAAAGATCAAGGCATGATTAGAGAGTTGGCAATTTCAGCCCTACCCCCTAATCTCCAAGGAGGGGAAAAGGATTGGAAATTGAGTCAAACACCAATGGCCAATGACTTAATTCTATCTATGTAATGAAAGCTTCTAACAACCCCTAAATGATGGAGTTCAGGGGCTTCTGAGTTGGTGAGCACATCAAGATGCTGGAGGGGTGACACACTCAGAGGGCCTGGAAGGTCTACACCCCTTTCCCCATAAGCTGCCCCAGGCATCTTTTCTATTCAGCTGCTTGTGTGTTGTATCTTTCATTAATAAACCAGTAATAGCAAGAAAAACACTTTCCTGAGTTCCGTGCGTTATTCTAGTAAAACATAGAATCCAAGGAGGGGTCATGATAATCCCTTATTTGGTCGATCAGAAGTCTAGGTAGTAACCAGGGAAGTGAAACCAGAATCTAAAGTGGGGGTAGATTTGTGGGACTGAGCCCTTAACCTATGGGGTCTGCGCCAGCTCTGGGGAGATAGTGTCAAAATTGAATTGAGTTGTAGAACATTCCAGCTGGTGTCTAGAGATTTGGAGAACTGGTGAGGGGATGCGGGGAGGGTAACGGGGGACAGCAGATGTTTGGAGTCAGAATTGTTGTAGGTTAAAACAGCTCGGACATTCCAATCTGGATGCCTTTTATTATTCTTTCTTGCCTGAATGCCTTAACTAGTACTACCAGTACAACGTTGAATTGAAGTTGTAAGAACATATATTCTTGTCTCCTCCCTAATTTCAGGCAGTCCCAGAGCCTTACTGTCTGCTGTTCCTTCCTGGGCAACATTTCTCCTGTGGGACGTTTTAGCACTATAACCTTCATACCTTTCAAGTATCAGCTCAGATTTTCTTCCTCAGGACTCCCCCAGTTCTAAGAGTTTCCTGTCCCTATCCAAACTCTACTGTCTATTCCATTATCTTTTCTAAGCTTCACAGTATTTATTAATATTTGAAATCACTGCGTTTAATTTATCCGGTCACCTTTCTATACTCCATTACTAGAATCTTAGATCAATGAGAGCTGAGACCTTTACTGACTTGCTCAGTGTTGTGTCACTCATGCTTACAACAGTGTCTGACACACAACAGTCATTCAATACTAGTTAACTGAATGAATGGGTAAGGGAGCCAATGATTCAACAAATCAGTCATATGAATATATATCTGAAGCAAAGCTGTCTAACCAGAGTGACACAGAATACCAGTCACAGGTGTACCCGATCTATGGTTTCTCTCCTCCATGTCCCTCCCCATCCCAGAGGCCAGCCTCATCCATTTTCCTAGTCAACTGTGCAAACAGTATGCACACCATAATGTTAAAGAGTTTGGGAAACTAGGTAGAAATATATTCTATTATTCTTATTCCTTTATTTTTTTTCTTGCTTTAAAGAATAAATGCCTTCACCCACCCATGTAGAAACCATGGAGAGGCTGAACGCAGGAAAAGTAGCCCCGTCATTTCAAGGCAAGAATTAACTTCACTGCAACAAATGCTCTAAGCCTGTAATGAGAAGTAAGTATGCATGGGGGTGGGGGGTGGGGGAGGAGGGTGGCCGTGTATGCGGATGCCCAAGACCTAAAAGCTGTCGGATGATTGGCGATTTTGAAGCGGGTAGCCCAACTGTCTGCAATTGACACTTCCTGTTTGCGAAACCAAAGCCGGAGCTGGAAAGCCCTGTCAGACCCCCAGAGCATATTCTTTTCAGCAAGTCATTGTTTCTACAAATCCTGAGTGACAGTTAGTGCCAAAGGAATGGCCGGTCCCTGGCTGACATGCAGCCACCCCAAAGAAGTAAGCCCCTGCCAGACAGATGGCTCGGCTTTAGCCCCGCCGTCCCGGATGGAGAGCTGGTATCCGAGGTCGGGGGTCACACTGGAAACGGTGCCTCAGACGAAGTCAGAAGGAAGCTGCAGGGGTATTTCACAACAGGTCAAAGTCGAAGGCCAGACAAAATGCCCCTGTAAGTATGAAACATACTACCCAGTGTGAGTTCTATGTGCTCATGCTTTCGGCTGCTTGGGTTAGCACGGAAAAAATATTCTGTGTCATTGGGCTTTCACTACCTACTTTGAGTCCTTTATCTCCCCATCTATTCAGTGAGGGCTTGGCATTGTCTGTGCCACCCACCGTGGCCACCCCAAGCCACATGTGGCTATCGAGTCCTTGAAATGGACTGGTCCAAACTGGTACAGGCTTAACTCCACAACACACACCAGGTTTTGAAGACACACACACAAGAATATAACTCTCTCATTACATCTTTATATTGATTACAAGTTGAGATGGTAATATTTTCCATGGTATTATTAAAATTAATTGTATCTGCTAATTTTTATCTTTTAATGTGGCTACTAGAAAATTTTAGTTCATATATGTAGATTATAGTAAATTTTTATTGGCAAGCAATTGACTAGATCTCCAATGTTTTTTTCAGTCTCATGGTTGCTTTATATAGCAAAAAAAAAGAGTAGGGAGAGGGAGAAAGGAAGGAGTTTAAATTCATGAAGATCATGTTTTAGTATGTGTATACATTCGTTTCTGGATGTGTAACTAGGAGAAATATCTAACAATTCATAACCTGTTATAATAATTCTTTGGTCATCATTGAAATACATAAAGTCAACTACGAAGTCAGTGTGTGCTGAAGAAGCTGCCACTGGAGAAGAGAGACTGCCCAGTTTCCCTGGAGCAGCTTCCAAAGGGAGATTCAAAGCCTAAGCTAAGAGGAATTAACAAACCCCATGTTCTTCCTCCAGCTCCAGACTTTATCATATGCCCCTTCCTGCTGCCACAGTGCCCTTTCTTAACCGTGGTTCTCACTGTGTCACTCACTAGCTCAAAAGCACTCAGTGACTTTTTTTTTAAGAATTTTTATTCATTTAGGGCATCTGGGTGGTTCAGTGGGTTAAGCCTCTGCCTTCGGCTCAGGTCATGATATCAGGGTCCTGGGATCAAGTCCTGAATCACTTCCCCTCTCTCTCTGCCTGTCTCTCAGCCTACTTCTGATCTCTCTCATTCTGTCAAATAAATAAATAAAATCTTTTAAAAAAAAAAAAAGAATTTTTATTCATTTGTTTGACACAGGGAGAGAGAGCACAAGCAGGAGTAGCAGGGACAGGGAGAAGCAGGCTCCCTACTGAGAAGGAGCCTGGGATCACGACCTGAGCAGGAGGCAGTCGCTTAACCAACGGAGCTGCCCAGGCGCCCCACACTTAGTGATTCTTTATATAATCTACAGGAGAAATTATTTAGTCTTACACGGACATCCCTTATCTCCTGCCCTCTGCCTGTCCCAGATGCCAAATCCATGACCGTTTCCCGCCTTGCATGCCCTGTCTCAGTCACGCTGTATGCATTCACATAGCGAGCACTTACTGAGTGCCAACGGTATGCCACAAAGACGGGTTTCACAACGGTGAAGAGGAGAAACAAATCTGGGTCCTCACGGGGCCTATAGGAGAGTTGGGGAAATAGTATGAAACACATAACCGAGCAAATGCTACAAGGGAATGCACAGTCGAGGGACCTAATTTAGGAAAAGTTATCAAAGAAAGCCCCTCTAGAAATGCAACATATAACTAAAACATGAAGGCTGAGAAGAGACCAGCCACTCAATGACCTGGAAGGAAAAATTTCCAAGCAGAAGAGAACATACAAAAGCCCTACAACGAAAACTCATCTGTTCATTTGAAAGTCATTCAGGGGCACCTGTGGGGCTCAGTCAGTTAAGCCTCTGACTCCGACTCTTGATGTCGGTTCCGGTCATGATCTCAGGGTCCTGAAGTCCGGCCCCACTTTGGACTCTGCACTTGGCGAGGAGTCTGCTTGTCCCTGGGAGGAGTCTGCTTCTCCTTCTCCCTCCGTTTCTACCCCTCCCTTCGCTCATGAGCTTCCTGTTCTCTCTTCAATCAATCGGTCAATAAAATGTTTAAAAAATAAATTAAAACTCATCCAAAGCACCCCTTTCTTCAGGAAGTGTTTTCTGACCTTCTGAACCAAGTTAATACACGTTTTATTCACCACCCCCATGCTCTGTGGTTCCCTCCATCATTGTCATTACTATATTGTACTCAATGTATCTGTTCATCCACTTAAATGGCTAGCTCTGGGAAAGGAAAGGATGTGCGTTTGTCTTTGTGTTTGCATGGGAGCTAGCCCATTGTTTTATCCTGAATTTGTAGTAAATATCCATCTTTTCCTAATGCCAGGTTGGTATATTGTCTGACTCTGGACTCTCTCAGAAGTACTGAGGAAAATTACATTATATCATGTTCCTGATGACTGTGTGAACAATTTGCCTGGCCAGATTTGCCTGGAAGTAGCACCTTACTCTCAGTGGTATATCCAGCAAAGCTAAACCCATGAAGAATTTAAAAAGGGAACCTTTCACTAGAGGTCAAGATGTGAAGTAGGAGCAGGAAGTGGGGGGTTTGGGGACAAGCAAAAGAGAAAACCATGAGGCTGCCGGGAACTATGGATTGGAGCAAGGGATGGGGGCAACCAGTTAAGCAAGGAGAGTTAGTTTAGTGTCCTTGGCAAGGGACAAGGACAATTTTAAAATCCAAGAAGCAACAGCTGGCGGGACAGTGACCCATGGGCTTGCACAGAACAGGAGGCCGACTGGGCACTGCCATGTTTGCCCCCTTTTGGTACTGGGTACTAAGCCTGCTCTGGGGCATTTGTCCCCTTAGTAGACCTAGAATTTCCTTCGGGTCTTGCTGCCTTTCTGTTTTCCTTGCCCCCCACCCTGTCCCTCTGATTTCAGCTACTTTGAAACTCCATAATCATAACTCTTTCTCAGCAAGAACTGCCTTTTCTCTTTGTTTAATGTTGTGACAATAGTACGTTTATGTCAGTAGATCTCAACACATATGTAAAGAGTCGTCGCCATCCACTGGACTTAGTGGGTGGGGGGAATTGACCCACGGGATAGGGGAGAGGACAGAATAAAACAGTGGGGGAGAGGGATAAGAGAAAAAATCGAGACTAGAAGACCAGATTGGCTGATTCAGAGAGAACAGCTTCATATCAAAATTCTGCCTTCCTATGGCAAAAGGCATGGTGCTGTGAGCATGGCAGCTTTGATTATGGCCTAAGCCGTTTATTACAAGGTCTCATCCCTGACACTGCCCTAATTCCAAAGCAGATTTTAGACATAAGAAATCTTTCTGTATTTCCTAGGGCCTTGGGGTCTAGGTATGCCTAAGGCTCCTCATCCATGACTCCTCCATGACTCCGACCATTTTATCACCTTTTCTGTAGCAAGCAGCATACTCGAGGGGTTCCTCTGGCCCACGGACATTCAGGATAACCAGCCCCTTTCCATAATCTTGCCAAAGAGGCAATTACATGTAGAGGGAATCAAAACATTGCCATGCCCAGAGAGTCAAAAAAATGTAGCTTTTCCATATATAACTTCTCTGAAGGACCTTTCCTACACACACACACACACACACACACACACACACACACACACACACACTCACACACACACACCCCGCCCTACTAAGTAAAATGGAAATATCTCTTTAAGTAACACGGTGTCTACTTGAATGGCTAAGACTAGTATTCAGAGATGCTTTCTCCAGCCCCTGCTCCTCTCTGAGATGTATTTAGTTGTACAGGAAGAAAATCATCCATAACTTGGGGAGTGCAAAGAAGTAAGCCTCACAGTGTCAATCTTACGTGCCTTATGTTGTCCTGTCACTTCTCTGCTAACTCCCAACCAGGACTGCTATCTCCTTTAATGTGGCACGCCTTGCTGTCCCATTACAAAATCTGTGACTTGTGCCCTTGTTGCCTGGCATTTTGGCTCTCGGTGACCCTTTCTACTTTAGCAACTGATCTGCATCTCTGTAGAGTGGGCTCAGACCCTTGAGTGAGGGTTGGCGATCTGGCAGTGCATCGCTCAGCACTCAGTTTTAGGGCCACCTCCCTCCCACCCCACCTTTGGGGCCTATCCTTACAAACTCTGTAGGAGCCATCCTTACCATTTTGATCCTCTGTAGGGAGACTGAGTTCTACTTGCCTTCTCCATCACAAGCTTTTTAAGATTGCAACCTCCCTTCGGATAAAGTTGATGCCAGTCTATAAAACAAATGATTCTCAGGGAAGAACACGGGTCTGAATTTGTCTGACTTTAGTATTCCTTGAAAATTAGCTAGATATTTCTGGATCACATCCTTTCCATCCCCAGATGTGACACTACGGATGTGGGGCAAAGACCCTGATAGTCATCTCTGTTCAAATTCTATCCTCTCTGTTTCTCCTATAATTCCACAGGACTAGAAGAGAAGGGACTCTGAGTTTCCCACTTGTTCTTTGGCATGTCCTTCTTTGCCCTACCCTTTCTGACACACAGAAAACTTTATTATCTAGTTTATTCAGGCCCGATAACCTTGATGATAAAGACAGAAGAGAAGGAATTTATACAAGAGTTTTCTTTTTTAACAAACACTGGCTTTCAAGCTGCTAGGCTTCCTGCTTTGATCAGTACAATGTGAATAACAAAACTCTTTCTCTTCCTATTTTTCAACAATTCTAACCTTCCCAAACCTTAAGAACAAATGTATGTCTTACGGTGAGTAAAAAGAAAGTCCACCCTTGACAGGTTTCAAAATATTATCTCTATACTATACGTTTGCATAGGTAAGCTGCAGAAGCATTGACCGAAGACAAAGAGCATTCTAGAATAAGCATGTCCTAGCTCAGGAGAGCTGTGTACATCTCGTCCCAACTCTGTGTTCAGTTAACTTGGTAATCTGACATCAACCATGTCTGTAATATTTTTGCTAAGGAAATCAGAAAATGCTACAAATCAAATCAAGATTTTTTGTTTTGATTTTTTTTTTTGGAGAGCATCATTAAACATTTACTGGCACATCACTGTATAGAGTATATCGCAAAACCAAGTTTATATACAGAGGAAAGCTATTATCCACACGGAAGCTAGCTACCCAACAAAATGTTAATGTCAGGCAGCCTAGAGGGTCCCAGAAGTGCCCTCCCCACTTTCCTTATGACCAAAGAACAACACATGCAAGCCCTTACTCCTAATACGTTTGACAAAGGTGATGGTCAAGTCCACAGGTACACCAGGCTCTAGGCGTTAACGGTATCAGTAGTACTACCTCAGAAATGCAGTTTCTTCAACTTTGCCTCAATATATGTTATCAAGGGCAGTAAGTCTTCCACAAGCTTCATAACAAATTCTGTTTCTATCATTTAAAAGAGGCTCAGATTTAGCAGGAGCGCTAAATTTTGACATTGAAAAACTATGGTCAAAATATATTTTTCGCAGCTATGTCAGGCCATAGTTTACATGATATTTTCAGGTCACTTGTGGTATATGGCTAATAGTCAACACCAGTAACAGAACTCTTAAACTGTTGGAGTTTTGTAGAATAAATAAAAAACCCTAACTTTATACTTCATGTTTAATCTGATGTGTTTCCTCTGTTGAAAACTAAACCATCTTACGGGTCAGAGCCACGGGGAATGATATGTTAATAGCAGACTCCTGCTATGTTTTCCAAATTTACTAGAATATGTACTCAAGAAAGGTCAGTAACAACAACAGGAAACAACATTGATCCAGGACCAAAATTATGGACAAGATCACCTCAGAAGAAGATAAATGATTAGAGTCTATTACGCCTCCTCTGTCTATACAATAAAGTCAATGAATGCCTTATTCTGGAACATTGTTTGATTCTATCTTGGTTTTGGAGTCAAAAATTAATTCCACTGTGGTTGATTTTTGACATAAAATATGAAATTGGAAGATGACTTAGCTTAAAAAAAACAAGAAAAAAGAACAAACCAACAAAAATCTCTTGAATGTGTGTTGCTCACCGACCCCGTCATACACGCTAAGAGGAGAAGAAAGCACAGACCCAACAATGGGGATGTGTTGGAGGGATATAGGGCATGGTTTCAGAGGGACACCCTGGAACTCTCCCAGGAAGCTGGCACCCTCCGCAGCTGCACAAGTTTCAGTGGGCGTGCATATAAACATGTGTACATGTGTTGTCAACTTTTCTGAAGAATATACGTATTTTCTAAAATACAAAAATAGGGCCTATTCATATGAGATCATAAACAGATAAAAGTCAAAGTGCCAAATCCTGGTTTGAGCCAGACACTATATCTTAAAGTCTGCCATCCACTTCAGCAAGAGATTGAGTTGCTTTGTCTAAAATCCAGTCTTTTTCTCCAAAGATATCCATTTAGGACAGGATTTTTCAATCTCATAACTGTTGGCACACTGAGCAGGATAATTTTGTGTTGTGGGAGGCTGTACTATGCATTGTACCAAGCACCTTATAACACACCCGGCCCCCACCTAATAGATGCCACCATCATCTCTCCTTCCAGACACTGCTACATATCCCTGGGGGCCAAATCTGCCCTAGCTGAGAACCACTGACTTAGGGTAAAAGAAAAACCCATGAGGTACCTGAGTGGCTCAGTTAGTTAAGCATCTGCCTTCAACTCAGGTCATGATCCGAGGGTCATGGGATCGAGACCCACATTGGGCTCCCTACTCAATGGGAGTCTGCTTCTCCCTCTCCTTCTGTCACTCGCCCTGCTCATGCTCTCTCTCTCTCTGACAAATAATTAAAATCTTAAAAAAAAAAAAAATTCTTATGTCACATGATGCAGAAAAAATAATTCCAAGTGCATTAAAGAACTAAAATGTCTAAAAAGACAATCATAACAGTATTAACAGAAAGGATAGTATATTTTCATAATATCATTTAAAATATAGTATGTGTCTGGGAGTTAACTAATTGAGGATGATGTTCTTCATTAAGCAGGACATGAAATGAAAAAGCTGTAAGGGATTTGATTATATGCAAATTAAAATCTTTTGTAGGATAAAAGGTGCTGTAAGAAAAGCTAAAATATAAACCACAGAGCACATAAAAATATTTGGAACATATTATATATTCCCAAATATTACACGAGGCTTGTTTTGTTCAGAAAAATTTTCTGCTGAGAAAAATGGAACCCACATGTTTGAGGCCTAAAACAGCTTCCTCCTATTATGGGAGCTTTCTCAATTCCACCTTTTAAAGAACAAAATACCATTGTGAGAACATACCAAATTGATAGACCTATTCAGTGCTAACTTTAAGTAATTTACCAAAATTGCAAAAGAATAAAATAAGGTAGGTGAATTTCTTATCTGTTAGATACAATTAAAAAAAAACAAACTCTTTTAGGGGCACCTGGGTAGCTCCGTCAGTTAAGTGACCAACTTTATTTCAGCTTACGGTCATGAGCTAGAGCCCCATATTGGGTTCCACACTCAGCATGGAATCTGCACGAGGTTCTCTCTCCCTCTTCCACTGACCCTCATGCGCACGCATGCATTCTCTCTAATAAATAAATCTTTAAAAACAAACTCTTTCAGAAATTACATTACAAAGCAAGTGTGTGCTGCTATTTTTCTTCCTCATCTTTTTCATTTCTAATTATTTCATTTCTCTTATAGTCTACATGGCAGGCAAACTAAATTTCTTTCAGCCGCCTGACTGTACCTATCTTTCTGTCTCTTCTCAAGGCCCTTGAACATGCTGTTCTGTTTGGAACAGGATGGAAATCCTCTACAGGAGTTTCACTTAACTCCTATTCATCTCTTGGAACTCCATTTCCCCATTACTGACTCTGGGAAACATTTCTTTACTTTATAGACTTTAACTGGGTTTCGTTAGTTACATTCTCTCGTATCACTCCATACTTCTTCTAGGACTTATTACAGTGGGAAGTAACTACTTTTTGGCTATGTACCTAACGTCTCTCTTACCCACATACATCTAAGCCACATGAGCTCAAGGAATGGTTCTGCCCTCATCATAAAATGCTCCTGTTCCTAGTTCAGTATCTGGCCCTGAAGTGATGGTCAATAAATACTTACTCTGTAAATATCTCAAGAGTACATGCTCAATACTGGATTCATCCTTAAGCGGTTGGCAAAGTATAATACCTGGTAGAGAGCAGATGTTTAGTTGCTATTGAATGAATAATCAAATAAATATTAATAACAAGAGTGATGCTGAAAGGCAGATATAATAGGAATAGAAATTTGGACAACAGATTTCGGAACAGAATGAAGAAACAGAAGAAAAAGATACCTGACCTTCAAAAATATTCTCCATCCCCCAAAGACACAAATGCACTGACCCGAAGGGGCACCTGCACCCCAGTGTTTATAGCAACAATGTCCACAAGAGCCAAACTATGGAAAGAGCTGAGATGTCCATCAACAGATGAACAGATAAAGATTACACACACACACACACACACACACACACACACACACACACACAATGGAATATTACTCAGCCATCAATAAGAATGACATCTTCCCATGTGCAATGACCTTGATGGAACTAGAGGGTATGATGCTAAGTGAAATATATGAGTCAGAGATGGACAATTATGATTCCACTCATATGTGGAATTTAAGAAACAAAACAGAAGAGCATAGGGGAAGGGAGGGGAAAATAAAACAAAATGAAATCAGAGAGGCAGACAAGCCATAAGAGACTCTTAACCATAGGAAACAAACTGAGGGTTTCTGGGGGAAGGGGGTGGAAGGATGGGATAACTGGGGGACAGACATTAAGGAGGGCACGGGATGTAATGAGCACTGGGTATTATATACAACTGATGAATCACTGAACTGCCCTTTTGAAACTAGTAATACACTATATGTTAATGAATTGAATTTAAATTACCTTTAATATAAAAAAAAAAGAAAAAAAAAAGTACTTCATCATATGAGTTTCAAATAGTTTCCTCCAGGTCACAATTGGTCAACTAACTTTGCTCATGGGAGCTTTACAATTCAGAACTGCCTAAATTTTATGTAACCAGTTTATAAATTTCTTCCTGTAAGTTTAGGAACCAAACAGTAATCAATTTCAAACTCTCCTACCCCAGAAGTGTCAGTAATCTATGTTCCAGTTTTGGTGAGAAACTAAGATAATCCTTA
This sequence comes from Enhydra lutris kenyoni, assembly GCF_002288905.1. Classification (NCBI taxonomy): domain Eukaryota; kingdom Metazoa; phylum Chordata; class Mammalia; order Carnivora; family Mustelidae; genus Enhydra; species Enhydra lutris. The sequence continues at coordinate 5,256,513 of NW_019154149.1, read as the reverse complement.
AATAAAATTACTATGCTCTGATGTGATATTCCAGTTGGCATGGGCTCTTATTTTCTGTCAACCTGGTAATTAAGAGGTCCAAAAATCAGGAGAATGTCCACAACTATCATTATTTTTGTCCTCAGAATGTTCTCCTCTCCCTGGTATTCCTTGCAGTCTTTAAGCCTTGTACATATCACCAAGCAGTAATCCCTTCAAAGCACTGAGCAGTGAAGAATGACAGTGTTTTGCATCCCCTCAGAAGTCCAAACAGAGCTACGGATTAAGGCTGTATGTGAAGAAAAACCTAGAATGAACCCTGCAAGATATTCTCACAAAGCAGCAGCAGGGGCTGCTCTCAGTGAGCAATGATTTTGAGCATTCTTGGGGAAGCTGTTGTTCTAATTACCGCAGATCTATAACATAAAATAAAGAAGGCCAGTATCATCTTTTAAAATCTGGAAGTCTGCTGCCAACAAAATTAAACTCCAAAAGAAATTTAAATTAACATGTTACCGTCCTTTAATATTGGGACCCTTGTTTAATTTAGTTCTTGATCCATATCGTCACTCAATAATGTATAGGCATTCCATTTTTCACATTTTTTAATTCCCTCATTTGTTCCAGATCCATCTATATCTCTCTTCAGTGTGAATAAAATCATATAATCCTGTGCCCTCAACACCTTCATTACCAAAGGTGAAGGTCAGGTTGGGGCCTACACAACAGGAATAACACGCCTCACCTTCTTAGATAGCCTCAATTCCATCTGTGGAATTCTGTCTGCTTTTCCTGGGGCCAGGGGTACAACGAAACTCCCTTTCAGGGAACCAGAGATCACCCCAGATACCCATGCTTCCCTATACCTTGGAACTCACGCTCACCTGTCTCGAAACTGCTCAGTTTCATTGAGTCCCTTCCCTCGTTTATGTCAGTCATTGCAAGAAACCCCAGGCTTCTATCTCCCCCAATCTTGCACATTCTAAGTATGGTGAAGTCTTTGTATAGCCCGTTTTTGTCTATTAACTCCACCTTAACATCTGAAAAGCATCCTCTGAGCCTTCTCCCACTCCTGGTCGGTCAGGCATCACCAGAATGTCTTAAGTGTACGCTCTCAATCCCATCTTTGACTTTTTCCTTTCTCTAAGGACACTGCTGCAGACTTTTCAAGTGATGGCCATTTCCTCTTCCACACCTAAACTACCACTGAGCCTGAAAGTGAAGTAGGTGTCCTCCCTGTTCCACATATCTGCTTCCAGGTCATTCCTCCTCTATCTCTCACATGATGCAGGTTTGAACTTAACATTATCCTATTACACTGCCCACAATCTCTCCCTGTTGCTGCCATCTCCTATCCTACTCTTTTCACTTATTTATTTGTTTGTTTAAGATTTTATTTATTTGAGAGAGAAAGTTAGAGACAGTGCATGAGCAGACAGGAGGAGGGGTAGAGGGAAAGGGAGAAGCAGGACTTGGGGCTGCATCCTGGGTCCTGGGATCATGACCTGAGCCAAAGGTATCCACTAAACCACAGACTGAAACACCCAGGTGCCCTTCCCCTACTCACTTTAGATTCACTGACATTTACTCTCTCCAGCACTCCTGCCTTATCTGGGGCAACGTAAATATGCACTAGATAGGGGTGCCTGGGTGGCTCAGTGGGTTAAGCCTCTGCCTTCAGCTCAGGTCATGATCTCAGGGTCCTGGGATCGAGCCCCTCATCAGGCTCTCTGCTCAGCAGGGAGCCTGCTTCCTCCTCTCTCTCTCTCTGCCTGCCTCCCTGCCTACTTCTGATCTCTGTCAAATAAATTAAAAATTAAAAAAAAAATATGCACTAGATAATTCTTCCAATACCCTAGGTTTAACCTCCTTTTCTCCAAGGGTGTTTATCCACCAACCTACTGCAGTACTCTCCCTGATGATCACACCTGTGACCTGTATTGTCCTATATGTCTCACCGCATGTGGCTACTGTTCTAAATGTGGCTAGTCCAATCTGAGACGTACTGAAAGTGTAACATACACACTGGATTTCCAAAACTTAGTATGAAAAAATGTAAACTATCTCATTAATATTTTTATATCTGTTAATGTTAAAATGATCATTTTGGATATTTATTTGGATATTTAAATGTTGGGTACTAGAAAATTTACAATTAGGTTTTATGAAACCCATTAAATTTCCTTTAGTTAACTGTTGCAAACATTCCCATGACTAATAACAGTAAAGCCTCCATAGTCTCAATTTAATATCTTATCCTCCCTGATGACCACCTCCTCCTATCTTTCTAGCTCACTCCTTCTAGTGTCCCACCAGGATTCTCTGATCCTTCTCCTTTTCCACTCTTCCTCATGCCTTTGATATTTTTCCCTTTATTACTTTTCCAATTTACATTTTATAATCAATGATTTTATGTATCTCCTCCCGTCTGCTCTCAATTTTCTTTCCCTTCTTCACTTTAACTTGGTTGTTTGGTGAAACCACAGCCCTGGTTAAGTCTCTACCTATGCACCATCCCAAGTCTGGAGAAAAAATGCAAAACCATATGGATTGGTTTCATTCTAACATCAAGGACTTAATCCCCTAATCCAAGCTTTAGTGTGCAGAAGAATCTCCTGGAAGACTTATTAAAACACAAATTTCTAGGCCCCGCTCCCAGGGTTACATATTTGTTAGGTCTGGCCTGGGGCCCAAGAATGTGCCTTTTTAACAAATTGTCAGGTAAAGTTGACTGACCCTGCTGGTAGTGGAACCCCACATTGAGAACCGCTGCTCAAGCAGGCCCATAATGTTATCCCTCTAACATACTATATTTCCCTCATCTACTCAGTCTCCCATTTTCCTACATAAGTTATACCTTCTTTTTTTTTTAAAACTTTCAACAAATTCACTCTCATCCTCACTCTATGTGATGTCTTTGTTTTATACTTCACTGAGAAATTTGAAATACAAAATTAGAAGAGAACTTCTGCATTCTCTCAAAACCACTCCACCCGAGGCACCTGGGTGGCTCAGTCAGTTAAGTGTCTCTTGGTTAAGAGACTCGTGGATTAATGCTCAGGTCATGATGTCAGGGTCATGAGATTGAGTCCCACGCTGGGGTCCATGATCAACTCAGAAGGCTGCTTCAGATTGTCTCTCCATCCCCCTCTGCTTCTCCCCTTGCTGGCCTGCATGCTCTTTAATAAATAAAATCTTAAAAAGAAATTCCACCATCCTTCTTCCCGCTAGATCAATATACTCATCGGCAAGTCTGTGTTACAGATGAATTTTCTCTACTCCCTCCTAAAACCTTTTTTTTTTCCCCCCTCATGGGAAGTAACTCCATTTCTTCTCATCGTTCAAATTAGTGCCTCACTGTGTCCAGCCTCTGCTCCTGGTCTCTGTTCCCATTTACAGAAATGTATGCAAAATGATTATGTAAAAATGTATGCAAAATGGTCTCTAATTTCTTTTTTCTCCAATCACTCTTAAAACTACTCCAACCAACTTTTTCACCCCAATCTATAAACTGCTTTGTCAAGACCACCAATAACTTCCATTTGCTAACCCAACATTCACTCTGTGGTGATTCTGTTACACGACTGATCACTATCCTTTATCTCCGTCATTCATTTCCTGGCGCTTAGATATCCATTCTACACTTATCTTTCACGACACTCCACCTTCGTGGTTTCCCTGCTACCTCACTCATAGCTCTTTCTCAGTCCTCTCTTTTCATTCCTTTTTTCTCCCTCCGGTTGCAATAGTAAAGTGTCACAAGTTTGTCTCTTGACCTTCCTCTCTATCTACATACCCAACATCTGTAATTCAAAATGCCCTAAACTGCTCTCATTATGGTCCCTCACGCAAAACCCACGACTACTACTGTCTTAATGTTTGGATTCGATGATGATGACATCCATCAGGTTGCTCAGACCAAAATGCTTGAGTCATCCTTGAATTGTTTTTGAAATCTTACATCTCACACCCTATCTTACTAGAAATTCTGTTGCCTCTACACTCAAAATATATCCATAAGCTGACTAGTTCTCACCACCTCTACTGTCCCTACACATATATGGTCTGAGCCACCATCATACTTTGCCTCTATTACTGTGCTATCCTAGTAACTAGTTCCCCTGCTTCTACCTTTGCCTCCATGTAGTTCATTCTCTACAGAGAAGCCAGAAAATCCAAAGTATTATGTAATTTCTCTGTCCCCAATCCTTCAGTGAATCGCTCTTCAATCAGAGTGAAAACCAAAATTCTTTTTTTTTTTTTTTTTTTTTTGGAGAGAAAGAGAGAAAGTACAAGGAGGGGACAGGGGGTGGTGGGGGGAAGGAAGGGAGGAGAATCTTAAGCAGGCTCCACACCCTGCCTAGAGCCCATGGAAGTGCTCGATCTCATGACCCTAGGATCATGACCTGAGCCGAAACCAAGAGTCAGATGCTTCTCTGAGCCACCCAAGTGCCCCCCAAAACCAAATTCTTAAAACTATCTAATGAGGTCCCACATGGCATAGTACTTACCTATCGACATTACTTACTTCTCTCACTACATTTCCTACTGTTGTCTCCCTTTCTCACTCTGCTGCAGCTACACTGACCCCCTAGTTGTTACTCCAAAATGCCAGATATTCTCCCACTCTAGAACCAGCATATCTCAGTCAACTACTATCACACCTATACATAGTAGACAGTCAATAAATATGGTTGCTTATGTAAATGAAAGAGAAGAGTTTTTGAGCTACAAAGAAATAACATTCTGAAAGTGTCTAAAGCCAGAAAAGCCTGACATATTCGGAAGATCAAGTGAAAGGAGACAAAGTTGTAGTATCAGGATCTTCATCACTCAGAGCCTATAGGCCATAGTAAGGGTTATGGAGTTTATATTTTAAGTGTAATGGCAAGATATTGAAGATATTTGAATGGAATATATATGCCTCCATTTATGCTTAATAGGGACCCTTCTGACAGTTTGATGGAGATTTGACTATAGATGGATAAGGCCAAAGCAAGAAAGTGAGTTAGGAGCTTATTACAATGATCCGAATGAGGGAAGATGATGTCTTACATTATTAAGATGGAACTAGTGGAAGTGGAACACAGTGTATGAGTCTAGGCAATTTTTTTAAGTGGCCCAAATAAAATTAGTTTGTTCAGAAAAGTTTTAAAAATTTCATTTTGAACCATGAGGTCCTGAGTAACGCTTGCAAATAACTTCAAAAACTTGTCACAATAAAAACACTGAAGCATGTATTTTTCTACTTTGATGTTTGCCATGAAAGATAAGTCAAAGTCATGATTTTGGAGTATCAGACCTATAATCTCCATCCTGGAAAAAGTCCTACAAATTTTCAAAGGAAATGCACAAGGCTATTTGAAAGAGTAATCCATAAACAAAATGGGGATTTTTGGCCTCCATAACTCAAATTTTCCTCTTCAATTGAGTCTAATGGACTAATGGACTTTTTGAGGTTACTTGAAGAAACTTATCCAGAAAATAATTTTGTTTTAATTTTTCTGGTGAAAACACTTAGCTTTAGCCAGCTGGACTCAGTTTAGATGATCCCAGTTTTGTCAGCAACATCCAGACCTTCAGAGTCAGGAACCAGTCAAACATATACCTTCTTCTCTCCATCGGGCCTGATCAGGGTGTTGACCTTGGCCACATCAATGCCATAGAGCTTCCCCACAGTCTGGTTGGTCTGGTGCTTGTTGGCCTTGACGTCCACAATGAACACAAGTGTGGTGTTCCCTTATGTTTTCTTCAAGATTGAGAGGAGTGAGGGGGGAATTTGAGGACATAGTGCCCATGCTTGTTTCTTCTAGGGGCGCTCTTCATTCAAGGATATTAGGGCTGCCTTCAGAGATACAGTGTTGGAATATAGGTGATGTGTGGATGTTGTGTGTGACTGGAGATGCCTTTCAGCACCACTTTCTTGGCCTTCAAAGCCTTTGCTTTGGCTGTGGGAGGGGCAAGAGCTTCCTTCTTCACCTTTGGTGCCACCTTTGTGAAACAACACTTAAATTTTTGCCATATGATTTGACAACAGAACAAAGACTTTATTGGTTTCTCAAAGTGGATAAAATTCAATATGTAGATTCATCCCGGAGCTGTTCTAGGAAAATGCTTAAAAATTTTCACTTTTACCTTAGTGTTTCTGACCCTCCTTGACTAGCCAGGGTCTCAATACTAGTGCAAGTTATAGAAGAAAATGGGAACAATTCTCCCTTTTCATATAATAGTAGCTACAACTTACATACCAGGCACTGTAGAAAGAGCTCTACAACAATATTATGAAACAGGAACTATTCACATGCTATGGATGAAAAACCTAACTCCGAGAGCATAAGTAACTTAACCAACACCACACATTCTAGATGGTGAAGTTGTGACTTGAATCAAAATATAACTTTGCCCATTTTCTTTGCATTTCAACAAAATCTTACAATTCCTGAACCTTTCTATAAATGTACTTAAGTCATGTAATATATGGATACATTCCTAGGGCTTCCTTGCCAGTTATATCTTAAGAAAAACCAACTGTATCAGCCTAAGTTCTACTATCAATTTTCAAAATAATGTCCTTCAGGAAATAAACTGAGGGTCGCTGGGGGAGGGGGAGAGGGAGATGGAGGCTGGATTATGGACATTGGGAAGGTGTGTGCAATGGTGAGCGCCGTGAATTATGTACAACTGATGACTCACAGACCTGTACCCCTGAAACAAATCATACATTATATGTTAATTTTAAAAAAATAATGTTCTTCATTAGTGGTGGAATGAAATTTGATAGTATCTGCAAAACGGAAGGAAATACTTATGAGGCTGGATGATGTAGAATCAAACTGAATCCCACGAAATTCACAGTCACTGGGGGTTCTATGACAAATCCAAATCAGATAGAAATATTTATAGTGCATTTATTTTACTCATCTAATTAGCAAAAAAAGTAACCATTACATTGTAACTTAGCTATTATTTTTCATATTTTAGGTAATTTTGTAATTTAATGTTAGAACTCTGAATGGGAATTGGAAATCTTGAATTCCATGTGGAGTTCTAATAGAGGATATCAAGTAAAGCACACCCTCTTTGAATTTCAACTATTTCTAATGGATGGTAAAAAATCTGGTGGGAGGGGGGCACCTGGGTGGCTCAGTGGGTTAAGCCTCTGCCTTCAGCTCAGGTCATGATCTCGGGGTTCTGGGATCGAGCCCTGCATCGGGCTCTCTGCTCAGTGGGGAGCCTGTTCCCCTCCCCTCTGCCTGCCTCTCTGCCTACTTGTGATCTCTGTCAAATAAATAAATAAAATCTTAAAAAAAAAAAAAATCTGATGGGAGGAACGTCAATGCTTTTGAAATTCTTTCAAGGGAACAGGTCTTATAAAAATATTTTCTTATATCACTGTTACTCATGCCATTCCACCTTTGGTTTTTCTGCCCCTGTAACCCTTACTTTGGTATCACACAAGACTTTGTGAAAAATACTTGACGATGCACGGTAATGTTGGGATTCAAGCTGTTAAATTTTAGAGCACCTTCTGCGAATTATCACCAATTAACACCTCTTTTCAGGAAGAATGCTTCATGAGTTCCCTAATTAGTTAACTTAGATCAGTTTTATTTATTTTTACTGGTGGTATTACAATTAACAGATAGGAATGGAGGGTAAAGAAATTTTCCAGACATGAATCTCACTGCTACTCATAAAGTTTGTTCATGAGAATAACCATGCTGCAGAATTAGGCATAATGGGATTGACTATCTGGATGACTATTATAATTATTTCCCTTTTACAAATATATTTCGCTAGCTTAACATACCTGCGTTGTATTCCTCACTATTGCTATGTATCCAACGTATACTGGACATAATTGGATATCTGTACTGTCACCGACCACTGCAGCTAAGAAAGCTAGTGCTGGCAATTTTATCATTTTTTTAAAAGATTTTATTTATTTGTTTGTTAGTTTATGTATCTACTTATTTATTTAAGAGAGAGGGAGAAAGAGAGCAGGGGGAAGAGCAGAGGGACAGAGACAAGCAGGATCCCTACTGAGCACAGAGATGCATGTGCTGAGACTGAGGTGGGGGGAAGGGTTCCATCTCACAACTCTTGAGATCAGGACCTGAACCAAAATCAAAGAGTCAGTAGCTTATCCAACTGAGCCACGGAGGCATCCCGTGTGCTGGCAATTTTATACCTGCTCTTTTATGTTACTTTGAACCAGGAATGGTGCAGTGGGATGGGGATACAGCAATGAACAAAACACAGCCTTCATCATGGGTAATATTGTAACAAATCTGTATGGTGGCAAGTTGGTAACCAGACTTATGGTGGTTGGTCTTTTCATAATGGATTTAAATATCAGATCACTATGTTACAAACCTGAAACTCAGATCACATTGTATACCAATTATTCTTCAGTTAAAAATACATGGTCCTTGGGGCACCTGGGTGGCTCAGTGGTTTGTTAAAGCCTCTGCCTTCCACTCGGGTCATGATCCCAGAGTCCTGGGATCGAGCCCTCCATCGGGCTCTCTGCTCTGCGGGGAGCCTGCTTCCTCCTCTCTCTCTGCCTGCCTCTCTGCCTGCTTGTGATCTCTGTCTGTCAAATAAATAAATAAAATCGTTAAAAAGAATTTAAAAAATATATACCTTTAAAAAAAAAAAAACCAAAACACATGGTCCTTATCCTCATGAAACTTAAAATATGGGAACAGGGAAAATGAATAATCATTGCATGGGCCTGTGAAAATTCTGAAGGAAAAAGGATGGAAATCTTGTATTCAAATTTCAAAGTGCAAATTACAGAGGAAGAAATTTTAGACAGCTCCCACTAGATAAATTCACATTTCAGTAAACCATGGAAGTGGAAGATGAAGTTTAAGAATAAAACAATGGACACAGATGAGGCAGGAAACCAACAAAACCAAACTGGAAATCAAACCAACAAACCGATGAAACTGGAAACACACGGTATAATACGTCGTAAAACAACATAAATTCAGACAACAAACTGGTGGTGGCCAGAAAGGGGTGGGGAGGGGAGACGGGTAAAATAGGTGAAGGGGATTAAGAATAAATTTCCACTTGCAGAATGCAGAAGTCACGGTAGGAAAGGTGCAGCATGGGGAAAAGTCAGTAACATCACTGGCATTGTGTGGTGACCGATACTGACTGCGCTAATCATGCTAAGCGTAGCTTAATTTGTAGTGTTCTCCAATCAGTATATTGTGCACCTGAAAGTAATATAAATACAGCATTGTATGTCAATGATACTTCAGTAATAAACAATCCAAGCTGCATTCAAAAAAGGTAGCCCCTCCAATCCCCCATTCAAATGCGTATGAAAAGGCTTTTAAAATGCCTAAAAACTCAAAACAACACTAAAATACAAGATAAGTGGGCAAATAAAGATCACACTCACAGGTCTTTTCACCATGTATAAGGCAGATGGACCCAGACTTAAAAACAATAAAATTTAACCAAGTTTTTTAACTCATGAAATAGTCTGCTTAGGGGCGCCTGGGTGGCTCAGTGGCTTAAAGCCTCTGCCTTTGGCTCAGGTCATGGTCACAGGGTCCTGGGATCGAGCCCCTCATCAGGCTCTCCGTTCAGCGGGGAGCCTGCTTCTCCCTCTCCCTCTGCCTGCCTCTCTGCCTACTTGTGATCTCTCTCTCTGTCAGATAAATAAAATCTTTAGGAAAAAAAAAAAAGAAAGAAAGAAATAGTCTGCTTAAATGTGCTTACTAGTAAAAGAAAGACGTCGTCCCCCTATCAATGACTGACCTTTGGTCAGAATCACAGGGTCTTACAACAAGCATGTTGGGCAACAATCACTTTATTACACAGAAAAATTTTTTGAGACAATAAAGAATAGAAAGGATCAATCATGTAAATCTAGTAGTCAAACACAGGTTTGAAATACTCAAGTCTGAATGCAGAGGAAAAGGTCAGATTCAAAAAATGATAGAGAAAATAATAGACATGTACATCAGAGGACAGAGATCTATTATACAGACTCTAAGTTTTTTTTAAGAAGGACCAGGTGAGTGGAGCCTGGGTAGCATAGTTGGTTCAGCGTCCAACTCTTTTGGCTCAGGTTCCAATCTCAAGGTTGTGAGATTGAGACCTGCATTGGGCTCAGAGCTCAGCATGGAGCCTGCTTAAGGTTCTCTTCACCCTCTGCCCCTTCCCCCATCTCTCTTTCTGTAAAATAAATAAACAAATCTTTAAGGGGAAAAAAAAAGGAGCAGATGAAATGGTAATTAATAAACAAACAATAAATAAAATAAACCTAATCCAAAGGGCAGCTGGGTGGCTCAGTTGGTTAAGCATCTGCCTTCAGCTCAGGTCATGATCTCAGGGTCCTGGGATCAAGTGCTGCATCAGTCTCCCCTGCTCCCTCTTCGATGGAGAGTCTGCTTCTTCTCACTCTCCCTCTTCCCCTCTCCCCTACTCGTGCTCTTTCTCTCTCTGTCTCATATAAATAAATAGAATCTTAAAAAAAAAAAAATTTAAACCCACAATTGCAAGTAGAAAATTTCCTGATGTCATAAAAGTAACCAACAACAACAAAAAAGGCAGAGTACAGAGATTGAAATATTTAATCAAGTTTCAGGCAAAATCAGTGTTAAAAAGTCTACACCTAAACAAATCTCCACAGGAAGTTGAAACTGAAATGCTTGAGGCAAAAAAAAAGTTTGTCCACAGTTGGACATAACTTAGGCTGGCTGCACACTCCACCTCAACAATATGAAATGAAAGAAGCAACTAGCGATGTTTCTATACAGTTTGAAGATAAAACTTTGTGATCCAAAAATTAAATATACAGTTTTATTCCATTACTGAGAGGGAAAAGAATATTATGTTCACATATTGACGTGCTCAGATACACATAGATCATGCTCCTAATACACACACTGTGAGAAAAGAAACAAGAACGAAAACTCAAAGACGTCCTGCACCTGACCAAAACCCTGGAAAAGAAGGACTTTAAGGGCTGTAAGTGAGCTCCCAAGTTGGTAAAGAAGGAGAAAAATACAGTTTGATGTAAAAAAAAATTTTTTTTAAGTAGCCATAAATGTTAAACAATAACCATTCGGGGTGGGCATTATGATTTTAAAGATTAGGAAACTGAGACACAATGAAGTGATTTGCAAGTCACACAGCTAGTCAACGTAAAAGCTGGGCACAGTGAAAGGACGTTTGTTCTCATCATTTCTATTTAACGTTAAATGGGGACCTTAGAAGGTATAATCCATCAAGATGAGAAATAAAAGTCAAAAAAAAAAAAAGGTGGACAAAGTGTCTTTATTGACAGATATGATTGTTTATGCATTTTATACATTCTAATGAATGTATAAAAGGACCACTACAAATGAGTGAAATTAGCAAGATTACTGGATACAAAGTAAATACCAAAACAAACAAAAAACCTCGCTATCAATTGTATTTCTCTATACTAGAACCAAGCAAATGGAAAGTAAAAATTTGAAAACCCCATCGACGATAACATTAAGAAAATAAAAATTAGAAATAGATTGAACAAATGATGTGAAAGATCTCTAAACAGAAAACTACAAAGCATTATGCAAAGAAATTGAAGTAGATGAAGATAAATGGAGAGATCCAGTATGACTGAACATTGGAAGATTCAATGTTAAGGTATCAATTCCAACATTTTGGGGTAAGTAGAAGTTGACAAGGTAACTCTAAAATGTATAAGGAGAAACAAAATAATCAGTGGCTGTGGGGTCATTTGCAGTTACAGCCCCATTTCTCAATTCCCATTGTAAGGGCCTATTCAGCCAGAGCAGCCCCACCCCGGTTGAACTGCCATTTTGTTGTAAAACTTAAATTGACCTTGCCCCCCCCCCCAGGGGAACTTATTTAAAAGCAAGTAGGGGAAACCAGTCCCAGGTAACAAAGTCCAAATACAAGGGTGGGTCAGGCCAGGTGGAGGTATTCAATCAGTGGGGGTGCATATTGTCTCCTAGCTACCAAGGAGTATGGGCCCCCGCCCTTTGGGAGCCTTTTGGGTGCCAATTTTGAACTAGGTGATAGGCTGGTTCAAATGTCTACTAGGGTAAATTGTAATTCAATTGGTTGCCTAGCATCACTGTGGAGTTCCCTGTGTGTATTACAATCTCATTGGCCACCTGTGTGTGGCCAGGCCCAACCACATGGCCTTTGCTCTATAAAAGTTAGTCTGGAAAGCAGGGAGAGGTAGTCCTCTCTGTAGGGGCAGCCCTGACAGGTCTGTTTGACGGTCGGTCTGATTCCTGATGCTTGGCGTGAAATAAAGCTTTGCTTGACCTTCGCTTTGTATCAGTCTCGCTCCTTTCATCACGGACCCATCATTGGGGTACCCAATTTTGGGGGGACCCAACACCATTCATAGAAAACTTACTGAGCGCGGTCTACTCTCATTGCTAAAAAATCCTCACCCCTGCTTTTCTCCTCAAAGAAATATAATCAGAATTCTACCTGATAACTTCCATATTGCAACATCGCTTTCTCGGTTTCAAAGTTATTCAAACCTACCAGCAGCACCTCATTCTGATAACCACCACATTGCTAACGCTGCTGTTGCTCTGTCTCCGAAAAAAACATGTCTGATTATATTCGTTTGCTAGAGATGCCGAGTAAAACAGACTAGGTAGCTTAAACAATACATATTTATTTTCTCAGTGTCTGAAAGCTAAAAAACCCAAGATCAGGGGCATCTGGGTGGCACAGTCGGTTAAACGCCCAGCTCCTGATTTCGGCTCAGGTCATGATCTCAGGGTCCTCCAATCCATCCCTGCGTGGGGCTCCCTGATCAGCAGGGAATCGGCTTAGCATTCTCTCCCACTGCCCCTTGCCCCTCCCCCATTCTGTCTCTCCTTCTCTCAAGTAAACAAATAAATCTTTAAAAATAAATAAATAAATAAAAGCCCAAGATCAAGGTATCAGCAGGTTTGTTGTTCCTGAGGTCCCCCTCTTGGCTTGCAAACTGCAGTTCTCACTGTTTTGGATTAAGACCCAAGCTAATGGACTCATTTTAATGAAATCAATCTCCAAATATAGTCATGGTCTGAGGTACTGGAGGTTAAGTCTTCCACATATGAATTTGGGGGGGGGGGTGACAATTCAGTCTGTGACGGTGAAGCTTCATGTCTCAATCTTTTTTGATGCCTTCCATTCATCTTTCAGACCTATAAATGCTAGAATACTCCAGAGTTCCATCCTTAGATGGAAACCTAGTCAATCCACAGTCAATCCCTAGGTGACTTTGGTCCGATGTTTTTAAAGAACAACTATGAGCATATAATAACCAAAATTACTTCTCTATTCTGCACCTCTCCCGGGAACCCCAACTACTTCATTTTTGAGTCTATCTGGATACTTAATGGAGAGTTCAGTAGAAATATTGTCAATGATAAATTAAGAAAAAAACATTAATACTGTGCTTACCACATGCCAGACACTGCTCTAAGATCATACATAAACTTAGGAGACAGTTAGCATTTCTGCCATTTTACATTTTAAAAAACTAAAACAAAGAGTAGATATATGAATGACCAAGTTCACATACAAAGTATCAGACTCCAAGATCTGAACCCAGGAGTGCTTGTTCGAGAACCCACGTACTTCACAGCACACGAAGTCACCTCTTCCAATCAAAGCCTATGTTTGTTTTAATCTATGTACATATGTTCTCCTTTATATTAGAGGAGAAACTTCTTGATGGCATATTCCTCCCTGTGCCATCTCCACAACAACATAAATTATACAAATAAAAGAATTTAAGAATGGATGCCTACATCTTCTCTCCCGCAGCGCTCTACTAGGCTCTTAAACCATACTGGTCAATGACCTTAAGGAAACGGATATGGGGAAGGCAGTGTTAATTCAGTCTGTCAGTAGACACTCCTGTTTACCAATTTCTGCCCTTTTCGTGCATTCACTCTTTTCTAGAGACATACAAAACCTTAAAATAAACAAAAGAAAACAATAAGCAAAAGTCTTTGGACACCATTTCAACCTATCCCAATTCGCAGTAGATTCTAAAGTGGGGCACTAGAGTTCACGTTTAATTTGCTATCTGTATCCATTTACTCCATGATCCCTTGTCTTTGCTGAAAACACTGGAAACCAGATACATTTGAGTCCTTTTCTCTAACACTCGTCCTTTTTAAGAACTATAGCACCAAATAAATGCAGATTTTCTGTGTACATGCCAAGATCTCTCCCACCTGAAAGTTGCTTTCCCACGGTAAAATAAGCAAACAGAGACCCGCCTTAAAAATTCCCTGGGCAGAAAAAAGAAAAATCCCTGGGCAGAAAAAACCCTTTTACTCATACAAATGAAGCTTAATTTAGCTAATTTGGCAAGACCAACTTTAACTGGGTCATTTCTTGCTTATACTTCTGGAAATCAGAAGGAGACTTAAACTTTCCCAGGGTTGATAGGAGGTAACCACTGACCATTTCCCTAGCATCTGAAGACAATTCTAATATTACCGTCAATCACTGTAAAGAATAAAGAAAGAGGGGGTGCCTGGGTGGCTCAGTGGGTTAAAGCCTCTGCCTTTGGCTCAGGTCATGATCCCAGGGTCCTGGGATCGAGCCCCACATCGGGCTCTCTGCTCAGTGGGGAGCCTGCTTCCTCCTCTCTCTGTCTCTGTCTGCCTCTCTGCCTACTTGTCTGTCAAAAAAAAAAAAAAAAAAAAAGAATAAAGAAAGAGTCATTTGCCCACTCAGTATATGAGCTTTTTTATGCCAACATACCCCCTCCTGAGCCTCATACCCTGTTTTGGTCTGAGTGCTCCTGGTTGGCAAACTCTATGGTGTGGGCACAATTAATTTTTACTACTTCAGTGATTCATTGGTCTTGTTATTTATAAACTTTTGATAATTTACGGTATCCAAAGTACGATCCAAAGAACACCCGCTGAGGCCCGTGAACAAACAGAGCCCACTGAGGTCACTGCTTTCTTGCTGACCCTGGAATTTGAACTCTATTCTCTGCCTTTTGAGCTCTCCGCCTTGATTGCCCTTACAGCTTGGTGAGACTTCTTGGTGGTGAAGTCACCCCCATGCTTTTCGAAAGCGGGGAAAACTTGTGATTCCCTGTGTTTGGGAAGAGCTGTTGGAAAACAGGCCCCCTCATAATTAAGAGGTCTTGGGAAATCTGAAGGCCAAGACAAGCTGGTCTATTGACCTGGACCTTGTGCCTTTTTAGAAAGTGGGTGAACTTTTGGAACTGTTGTGGCCACTTCGGGGAAAGTTTAACTTAGGCAAGTCTACCTTAAGGAGCATCCTTAAAAGAGAAGATTTCAAACCTCTGAGACAATGGAACACATTCTTTGATTGGTATGCAGAAGCTTCTAAAAGACAAAATGACTCCAAAAATAGCTCTAAAAGGATCCTCGCAGCATGCAAATAAAAAAAAATCTTTGGTAAAAAAACTTTGGCCATCTGAACAGGGACAATTAGTCCATCTGCCAGAAACACAATTTGGACCCAACTGTTTTTTAGAGTCTTGTATCCCCTGAGACGTGGCTAAATTTTTCCAAACAAAAGCTTTAGGATCTCTGTGTTTGACTGTATATTGATGTATGTCTATATATGTAGGTTATAGATATGTGGTATTTTTCTCCTTCTGGATGGTGTTGCCAAAATTAATTTTAAGAGCTCTGTTTAACTAGATTAAAGGAAAGTAAGCATTTATGTGAACCAAGTATACACTCTCAGAAATACAGAAACTAGCCCAAATGATTTTCAGGTTCACATAACCTGAGATACTCTTTCATAAATAAAGTTAGTTTAAGTTTGTTGGTTTAATAAAAACAGACTTGTCTACAGAGTTGTCAATGTTAAATATAATGCAAACACACAACTTCTTCCACCTGGGTATACTACTAATCAAATAAATTTATGCCAACTCTACATCTTCAAAATTTTTCAACAGTAACTTAAGATGTTGGTTAGCTGTTTAATGTCTAATCCAAGAACACCTGTTAAAAGCAAGTAATTTAAATAAATGTAAATAAGTTTACACTAAGTTAAATTAAATATGGGTATTCATTGAATACTTATATCATTTCCAAACAAGATAAACAATAAATGCTAAAGACAAGTTTATCTACTTTGGCTCTTAAAATTTTTGCAGAGAGAAAAAGATATGTGGGTCTATTAATTAACATTATTAATTTATTAATTTTATAAATTTATTAATAAATTTCACACCGAAAGTTTGGCTATGAAAAATATAGTTGCATAAATTGTGAAAAATATTTATAAATTCGCCACTCCACAATTGCTTACTTTAGTTCTCACTAGGAATTAAGGATTCTAAGGGTTAAAAATTCTAATTAATATATGCAATTATGGGGTGCTTGGGTGGCTCAGTTAGTGAAGCGCCTGCCTTCAATTCAGGTCATGATCCCGGGGTCCTGGGATCGAGTCCCACATCAGGCTCCCTGCTCAACAGAGACCCTGCTTCTCCCTCTGCCCTTCACCCCCCTCATGTGCACGTGCTCTCTATCTCAAATAAATAAATAAAATCTTTAAAATATATACATATATGTAATTAAAACTATTAGAAGTGACCGTGAAAGAAAATGACTAGATATGGAAAATAAAATTTTTGGCTAAGAAAATGTATAAAGGACATG
Organism: Enhydra lutris kenyoni; assembly: GCF_002288905.1. Taxonomy (NCBI): domain Eukaryota; kingdom Metazoa; phylum Chordata; class Mammalia; order Carnivora; family Mustelidae; genus Enhydra; species Enhydra lutris. Next base: position 5,239,879 of record NW_019154149.1, on the reverse strand, counting down.
GGGGGTTTTGTTGTTCTTGTAGGTTGGTAAGGAAAAAAAGAAAGTAATTTTGTCATGAAGTAAAATTATTCCAGAATAAGAAAGGAAAAATGATAGGGCAGAACATAAATGCATACAGAAGGTTGTAGAGGTTTGTGAAAAGGAATACTGAGAAAGGGATTTTATGTGTGGTTAAGCTATGGCTAGAATGGATTTAAGTAAAAAAAAAAAAAAAAAGAGCATTAATATCAATATCAAAAGTATTATAACTGGTACAAAATTAGAATGTGGTTTTCTTTCTGTTAAAATCACACTTTTTTTAGATTATCTTTCTTTCTTTTTTTTTTTTTTTTTTTTTTTTTGAGGGAGATAGAATAGGCAAGTGGGAGTATGGGGAGAGCACAGGAAGAGGGAGGGAGAGAGAGAATCCCAAGCAGGCCCCAAGCCTAAGCAACAGAGCCCAGATGCAAGGCTTGATCTCACAACTCTAAGATCATGACCTGACCTGAAGAGACGGACATATAACCAACTGAGCCACTAAGGTGCCCCTATTAGTCTGCTCTTAACAAGAAATTGCAAGCAAAAGCTTTTCTTTACATTACTGTGATCTGCCTAGGAAACAAACATTCTGTGTCTTATGAAAATTATTTCCTGGGACGCCTGGGTGGCTCAGTTGGTTAAGCAGCTGCCTTCAGCTCAGGTCATGATCCCAGAGTCCTCGGATCGAGTCCCACATCGGGCTCCTTGCTCATCAGGGAGCCTGCTTCTCCCTCTGCCTCTGCCTGCCATTCTGTCTGCCTGTGCTCGCTCTCTCTCCCTCTCTCTCTCTGACAAATAAATAAAATCTTAAAAAAAAATATTTCCTGTGCTTCACACTGTCCTTATGAGGTCTTTGATTACTTAGAGAAAAAACCTAAGTCTTTTCAATAATATAAGAGCAAAGGATTGGGGGTGCCTGCGTGGCTCAATGGGTTAAGCCTCTGCCTTCAGCTCAGGTCATGATCTCAGGGTCCTGGAATCAAGCCCCACATCAGACTCTCTGCTCAGCAGGAAGCCTGCTTCCCCCTCTCTCTCTGCCTGCCTCTCTGCCTTCTTGTGATCTCTCTCTCTCTCTGTCAAATAAATAAATAAAATCTTTAAAAAAAAATTAAGAACTAAGGGTTTTTTGTTTTTGTTTGTTTTACAACTATGTAGCTTTCCGTATTTCCCTTTGAAATTTTTTTATAAAGATTTTATTTATTTATTTGAGAGACAGAGATCACAAGTAGGCAGAGAAGCAGGCAGAGAGAGAGAAGGAACCAGGCTCCCCTGCTGAGCAAGAGAGCCCAATGCGGGGCTCCATCCCAAGATCCTGGGATCATGACCTGAGCCGAAGGCAGAGGCTTTAACCTACTGAGCCACCCAGGCACCCCTCCCTTTGAAATTTTTTAATTGTCACTTTGGGTAAATGGATAATTAAGTTAATTACATCATTTTGTGTGTGTATGAACTCGCACCAGATCATTGATCTTGGCTATTTTTTTTAATTAGAGATTTTATCCACCCTTTTGAGAGAGAGAGAGAGAGAGAGAAGGGCACGAGCAAGAGGAAGGACAGAAGGAGAGGGACAGAATCCCCTCTGACACTGGGGCCCACCAAGGGGCTGGATCCCAGGACGACAAGATCATGACCTGAGCCAAAGTCAGTTGCTTAACTGAGACACAGTGGTGCCCCCACGGCTATTTTTAAAGTCTTTTGTCATTTACAATTACTGTTTTACTCTGATTCTCTTGCAAAAGTATTCATGAAAAAATGCTTCATCTTCAAAGAGATCCATGAAAAAGGTGACAAGTACTGTAAAATGCAAGTTTCTATTAACTCTAAGATCATAACATTGAACCCGTAAGAATTTCTAAAACTTTAGAGGCACCTGGCCGGTTCAGCAGGTAGGTGCAACTCTTTTTTAAGATTTATTTATTTATTTATTTATTTTAGAAAGAGAAAGAGCATGAGCAGGAGGGGCAGACAGACCTCAAGCGGTCCATGCTGAGTGCAGAGCCCATGACAGGACTTGATTGTAGGGTCCTAAGATCAGGACCTAAACTGAAAACCCAAGTTAGGTGCTCAATGGAGTGCACCACCATGAGCCCCCTGGCGCGCACAACTCTTGATCTCAGGGCTGTGAGCTCAAGCCTGATGGTTGGCATGGAGCGTACTTTAAAAAAAAAAAAAAAAAAAAATCTAAAACTTTAATGGAAAACTGATTGATGCATAAAGCTGCTAACCCCACAGTCAAGGAAAACAAGAATTAATCTCATAACACTCAATGGAAACAATGAAGACAACTGTAATTTTTATGGCTTCATTTAAAACACAGCTAGTTCCTTAATGGCTTGTTTTCCAAATTTAAAGAACCCCCTTTTCTACCTTTTTTTTTTTTTCAATAAAAATTAGAAGGCTTTTATTTCCGAGTGTTTTCCAAGAAAGTAAAATTAACACAATGTAAATCAGAATGCGTAATTAATAAATTTAACAACCAACCTAAGTCATTTTGTTCCGTAAAACTAAGCCATTGGGTACAGGCTACCAATGTTTCAAATGGTGGAGCCTCTCCGTCTATCAAGCTCCTTTAGGCTTCGGATGGCCAACTTGACTGTGGCTCTAGAAGGGGTGCGATAGGTCCAGGGAACCCCAGTGACAGGTGGTCATTTTTTCATCTGGGTTTTCCCATAGAAGGAGCAAGTATACTGGGTTGGTTGGCTTACTTTCAATTTTCTTCTTATTTTCCTGAGGGAGGTACATAACAGGTCCCGTGTTTAGAGACACTTCAACCTTCTTGGAGCGTTTCTTCTCTAACTCACCACAAACTAAGCCCAAGCCCAGGAAGCAGTTTCTCTTCTCTTTTATGCTACCTATAACTCACAGCAATTTGGTAAAGTGTATCTTTGCAACAAAGGTTGAAACAGTTATCTTTTTCTTCCTACCTGATCCCTCCAGAATTCAGAAACTCTCATTAAATATTCTTATTTCTTTCATGACAATGTATGTATTTGCATAAGTTCAGTAAGAATCTGTCCTTTTAAAGGACACAATAGGACAAGTCCTTTGCTTGGCTTTCTAGCCTCAAGCGGCTTTTGAAAGTTCAATTTGAGATTCCTTATGAAAAGTTCTAGCACAGAAGATTTTAAAAAGCTTGTTCGGTCAATCACTATTCTTGCTGCGGGCCAAGATTATTGAAACCAGATTATCTCCGCAAACAAATTAGTCTTACTGTGGTTATCTGTGACAGAAATGGGGATGATTACAGAGAGAAAGATGTTTCAGTAATACGCCTTTGTAGATCTCAGGTCCTGGTGCTATTTATTGTCTTTGAGGTTGTGTTTTTTACCTGTAAGCTGAACTGGACCCTGAATTCTAGTTTCCTTTCATATTTGCCTAGAACCCTTCAAACTAGCATTTCAAATTTTCTCCCACTATTTTGACTTGGAGACACTATGACACTAAAACTACTCTCTTCCTTAAGCCACACATGCTCAAGCTGGACAACTTGATAGAAACGAGAGAAATCACAAGAGCGCTGTGGGGACAATCTTCATGCCCTTTGCTGTGTGGACAATTAGAAAGATCACCAGAGGGGCGCCTGGGTGGCTCAGTGGTTAAGCCTCTGCCTTCGGCTCAGGTCATGATCCTAGGGTCCTGGGATCGAGCCCCACATCGGGCTCTCTGCTTGGCAGGGAGCCTGCTTCCTCCTCTCTCTCTCCCTGCCTCTCTGCCTACTTGTGATCTCTGTCTGTCAAATAAATAAATTTAAAAAAAAAAAAAAAAAAAAAGAAAGATCACCAGAGACATTCACTGTGCAAACCAGGAAAACGTGTCAGATTGCCACCGCCAGCACTCACTTCAACTAAAGACGCTTTTAACCCAACACCTAGAAATTTTTTCACCTGAATTTATAATTGGCTCCAACTATTAACTTTTGGGGTTTTTGTTTCCTTTGTTAAAATTTATTTATTAATGGGGCAGCTGGGTGGCTCAGTGGGTTAAAGCCTCTGCCTTCGGCTCAAGTCATAATCCCAGGGTCCTGGGATCGAGCCCCGCATCAGGCTCTCTGCTCCACAGGGAGCCTGCTTCCTCCTCTCTCTTTGCCTGATTCTCTGCCTACTTATGATCTCTGTCAAATAAATAAATAAAATCTTTTTTAAAAATTATTTATTTATTTATTTGGGGGCGGGGCAGAGGAAAAGGGAGAGAGAATCTTAAGCAGTCTCTGCACTGAGCTCAGAGCCAAAGGCAGGGCTCAATCTCATGACCCTGAGATCGCCACCGGAGTAGTAACCAAGAGACACTGCCAGACACCCGTTTTTCTTGTTTCTATAGAAATGCCTCTTATTAAATGATGAGATTGCTGTCATCATAGAGACGCCAAATTTAGATGGAAAACTCACCTACAACACTGCCTCCTGAAATAAAACACCCTCATAGGGCTCCTGTCCTCCATAATCATGTGGCTGTGTGTCTAATACATTGTGTGGTATCCATACAAATAACTTTTTAAAAATTATACTGCATTTGAGTTATTTCATTGGCTAAATCTTGGCTCCTGGGAATCTCTGCTTTGGGAAATTTCTCGGTCCCTGGCTATCTTTCTTGTATCGTCTTAATGCCCTCCCTAGGGCTAGTCCAGTCTGCCTCTCCCTCTCTCCCTCCCCTCACTCCCTTATGCTCTCTCTCATATAAATAAATAAAATCGTTTAAAAAAAAGAAAAAAGAAAATTCTAATATAACCAATCACTGTGACAAATAAACAGTCAGTGCCTTCTCACTATATAAGCTGCTTTATAACAATGCACCCCCGAGCCTCATTCCATGTTTTGGATGGAGTGCTCCTGGTTGGCAAACTGTCTTTTCCGTGTGTACACAATAAACTTTTACTAAGTACTACTTCAGTGATTCATTCATTTTATTTCTGTTATTTATAAACTTTGACGCCAATTTTTCCTCTTTGCCTGGAACTCTCTGCTCCCTACTCACAGGGTCAGCTCCAACTTAAATTCTTATTATTAGCTGTGTTTACACCTAACTTCAGGTCTTTATTCAAAGTTTGCTTCCCTTTCCCATTGAATTCTTCTCAACCGACCTTATTAATCTCAAATTTTAATCCAACTCTTCCCATGCCCCCAACACCAGCATTTCATCTGGCCCTTCCTGGGTTTATGAATTTTCTCCTGAGTAGCTATCACACACAAATATCTATTTTTAAAATCTGTCAAGTCGTTTGTGATTTGCTTCCCCCACTTTCATGCCAACTCCACGAGGGCAATGTTTTCTTCTGTTTCTCCAGTATGTAATAAATATTTCATGAATTGAATACTGAATGCATTTCTCATTCATTCATTCGCTCGCTCATTCATTCAACAGATAGTTATTACACACTTGATGTTGCAAATGCCATGCTAGGCACTGGGGATACAGGCTAGGTACGGGGGATACAGTGGAGAAGACCTGCCATCGCCACTGCATTCCAGCCACTTATATCTGCAGGTAAAAACGAGACAAGGAAAGGAACATTTACAGTAACGTGCAACCCAAGAATTTGACAGGTAGGTGTAAGCACAAGCACAAACTGGAGGGACGTTAGAGGAGTGTTTGGTCTAGCCTGTGGGGCCAGGAGACACATCTGGGACCTGAAGAACAAGACCCAAAGTTAATGAAGGAGTTAATCATGCGGATTTCTAAAGCAGATCGTCTGAACTCAGGGCTGGCAAACTCTTCTCTGTGAAGAGCCAGACAGTAAATATTTTAAGCTTATGGGTCACATATTATATTATCCACTTCATTTCATTTCTTTTCTTGTCTGGATTCCTTATTTCCTCCATCAGTAGTTGAGGCCAGTGTTGTTGTTATTGAAATAATCAGACCTACTGATGTTCAGAAACAGTAGCCCAGCTCACCCAGGGTATTCTGGAAGATACCTCTAGGGATTGAATTGTGTTGTCTTAAAATGTGTATGTTGAACCCTTCACCCCCATTGTGACTGTATTTGGAATAGGCTCAATATGGAGATAATTAAGGTTAAAAGAGGTCCCAAGGGTGGGACCCGGATCCAACAGGATTAGTGTCCTTATAAGAAGAGAGGTGAAGGTACTCACTCTTTGTGCACATTCACCCAAGGAAAAAAAAGCCACGTGAGCACACAGCAAGACAGCAGGCAGTCACCTACACACCAGGAAAAGGGCTCTCACCAGAAACTGACCAAGATGGCACCCGGATGTGACACCTCCTTCTTTCAGAACTGTGAGAAAATAAACTGCTCTTGTTTAAGCCAACCAATCTGTGGTTTACTGTTACAGGAACCAAAAAAGGAGACTAAGACAGATGCTCCTCTGAGGAACGCTGAGCTGGCACTCTCTAGCATCCTATGCTCTCAAAGTTGATCTTCGACCTTTTAAAAAAGTATCTCCCCCGCCTCACTGCTTCCTGGATATGACAAATCCCCTTCAAGGCAGCATTTACTGTTTTTTTTTTTTTTTTTTTTTTTTAATTTTCTCACGGAGTCACTCAATTAATCCTAATGGTCTCTGACTACCTACTCTTGCCTCCGCGTTTGAGGGGAGCTTGTAAACCCATTGTGTAAAAAGCACCAGATGTTGCTGCAGAGATCACCACATTCCTCATTCCGACGTAGTGAGATGTATTCTCAGTCAAGGAAGTCACCCTTAACACTGCTGCCTGTCCAATGTGTCTTTCTTTTCTAGGCCCACGCGACTCTTTGGGGAAGGTAACATAATGAACAGGCAAGGCACATGCATGACTGCTGACTCCGATGGGGAAACTAGCAGAGCTGAAAGCTAAGTCGGTGAATGAAGCAGAAGAGCTTGTTAACAGCCCAGAAGTCACACAGAGATGCCGTGAAGGCTGTCTGGGAGCTGTCAAGGACAGATTGGGAAGTGTGCACAGCATCTTGCCTGTCTTGACATTAGAGCTGCTGTGAATGATCCACTTAATAATATTCTTGGGGAGTCTTGGATAAGCAGCATGGGCCCTCAAAGTGTTGCCTATATTAAAACTGAAAAAACATTCTACTAGATCTGAATAAGCAAGAGGTATGTTTCTTCTATGATCTGAAAAGTGTTTGCTGGAAAGTCATTGCACTCTATGGTCCTCCAGGCACACCATTTCTTCACCTGACCATCAGGCCATGGGCACCAGTTTTGACGGTAATATAGAAACCCAGACTTCCCATGTCTGTCTGTCTGCTCTTTGGGGCAGGACTTGGAGACTCATTGCCCTGGCCAGTGCTGAGGGATGACCACAGGATGTTTAGAAGGCGTAATGACCTCAACTTACTTTATGATTTTGTCCCCAAACTCCTGAGGAAGGTCTGATGGTAAAGTAGTAACAGAGTGTTTAACAAAAAGAGGAGAAAGGATTTCCCCATAAGAGGTATCTCCTTTTCAAAAAGCAGTCCTCTCGGGGCCCCAGGGTGGCTCAGTGGGTTAAGCCTCTGCCTTCGGCTCAGGTTATGATCTCAGGGTCCTGGGATTGAGCCCCACATCGGGCTCTCCGCTCATCAGGAAGCCTGCTTCCCCCCCCCGCCACCGCCTGCCTCTCTGCCTACTTGTGATCTCTTTCTGTCAAATAAATAAATAAAATCTTTAAAAAAACAAAAAAACAGTCCTCTCTGGAAATTTAGATTTCTTCCACCAATGTCGGAAGTGCACAGACCATTTCTGGAATCCCTTCTGGAGATTAAATTACATTCTATTGATAGTCTCTACATCAGACATAGGACATTACTTAAAAAAAAAAAAAAAGATTTTATTTCAGGGCAGCTGGGTGGCTCAGGCGTTAAGTGTCTGCCTTTGGCTCAGGTCATGGTCCCAGGGTCCTGGGATCGAGCCCCACATCAGGCTCCTTGCTCAGCGGGACACCTGCTTCTCCCTCTCTCACTCCCCCTGCTTGTGTTCCCTCTCTCGCTGTGCCTCTCTCTATCAAATAAAATAATAAAACCCTTTTAAAAAAAAGAAAAATTTATTTTTAAAAAGATTATATTTATTTGTTTGACATAGAGAGACAGAGAGCACAAGCAGGGGGAGTGGTAGGGAGAGGGAGAAGCAGGCTCCCCGCTGAACAAGAAGACTGATGGGGGACAGACATAGGTCCTTCTTAACTTTCAATTAAGTTATTTGCCACAGCCAAATGTTCAACAAATTAATCAGCTGTTTTCAATAAATTAATAATACTGTAGAACTCAAAATGATGTAAGATTGTAAAGTAACAAAACTTCTTTCTTACATAGCCAAAGAGTTAGCTCTGATGGGACTTTCCAAAGGGACTCCCAAGAAAGGTTGGGGCGAAAGTAGTACAGAATGTATAAATGAAGCTTCCCAATGAGCTGCCTCATATTGGGAGAACACACATTGGGACGGCTACATTCTGATCACTTTCTTTTATAATCAAAATGTATTTGAGCTTGGTGGTTTTGTCCAAGGAGTAAGTAGGTCATGTTGGGATAATCAGGAGCCAGAATGCTACCAGAGGTCATAGTGGGGAATCCAGATTTATTGTAAGTAGAAGAAAAGCTATCAGTTTTGTTTTTTTTTTTAAAGATTTTATTTATTTATTTGACAGATAGAGATCACAAGCAGGCAGAGAGGCAGGCAGAGAGAGAGGAGGAAGCAGGCTCCCCGCTGAGCAGAGAGCCCGATGTGGGGCTCGATCCCAGGACCCTGGGATCATGACCCGAGCCGAAGGCAGAGGCTTAACCCACTGAGCCACCCT
>NW_019154149.1:5174495-5231040 GCF_002288905.1 Enhydra lutris kenyoni | reverse complement strand
GCTCGATCCCAGGACCCTGGGATCATGACCCGAGCCGAAGGCAGAGGCTTAACCCACTGAGCCACCCAGGTGCCCCAGAAAAGCTATCAGTTTTAAGCAGAGGAATGACACGCCCTGTATTACTTTTATTCTCTGGTCTGAATGGATTAGAGGGGAGCTGAGTGAGCTTTGCTGTGGCCCCGGTAAAAGATGATGGCAGCTGGGTCAGTGGCAATACAGTTTGAGAAAAGTTAGCGTAATTAAGAGATATATAGGAAATAAAACTAAAGAGTTAACACAACCTAACATTTATAGCACTATCTCTTCCATGTCCCTCAATGTTCGAGGGTAGTATTGAACTAAAATGCAGATTGATTTGCTGTTTAGCTAGCTTAACAAAAAGGCAAACCTGAGCGAATGGCTGAGCTGCATAAACCACGGCTTTGTAGGATTAATATGGTTATTTATACACAGTGGTGAGCAACTAGTGATTTTAAAACAGTGGTTCATAAAACAGAAGAACAGGGCTTAGGAGACTCCCATTAACATTGAAGAGATATAGTCTGTCATGCCTGACAACTTGCGTATAAATTTAGATTCAAAGTGAGCTTTAGCTTCCATTTGAGCAGAGTGCTTTTTTTTTTTTTAAGATTTTTATTTATTTATTTGACAGAGAGAGATCACAAGCAGGCAGAGAGGCAGGCAGAGAGAGGGGGAAGCAGGCTCCCTGCTGAGCAGAGAGCCCGATGCGGGGCTCGATCCCAGGACCCTGAGACCACGACCTGAGCCGAAGGCAGCGGCTTAACCCACTGAGCCACCCAGGCGCCCGAGCAGAGTGCTTTTTATAGTGATTGCTTATTTGGCAAGATTCACTTTTTGGTGGGCGTTCTTGATAAAGTGTTTCTTTGAATGGAAACGTTCCTAATTAATTTCTCTGTGAATGATTCTTCCTTGGTATCAGCTGTTGCTGAGGCCCTGATTCCTTCTCATTATGACCAACTGACCTGTTATTAATTATTTCTAGTTAGAAATGCTAACGCTAACACTTGGAACTTTGTTCTGGAATAGGGAGCCCCAGTTGGCATCCACAGACGCCCAGGTGAGCCTGTCATTTGCACTGGAAGGCTTGGAGGTGCCCCGGCACCCCAGCTCTGACCGCGCCGTGGGCAGCCTCCTACATTCCCGTGCTCTGTCCACCCTGGGCAGCTGGGGCACCGGCACGGATATTTTCAGTTCCCGGAGGCTCATTCATCCAGGCCGAGTTCCTGGTTGGAAAGGTAGTCTTCAAGATGCCCTCCCCGGCAAGGTCATTTCACTTTCAAAAATCAGTTCCAGAGGTTTAAAGAACATTCCCAGGGAAACATACTTGGGAGGCAGCAGCTGAGTGCTGTCTCAAAAATGACACACAACTGTCATTCCATCCAAAGAAGGGAAACGAGATAGGGAATCACATAACACACAACAAAGCAGGCGCTTGTTGTGACGGTGGCACAAACACGTATCTTCTCATCAATGTAAGGAAACTATCTGTGACCCCAAAAAATCCTATGCGGTAGGCCCGCCCACCGTTGCCGCTTCCTGTGCTCATAGCAAAAGCACGTTTCCCCGATTTCCGTAGAGTTTTTGTGGGGACCACGGGACTGAGTTCTGGTTAGTGGAAATGATACCGCTACCGTGAATTTGTCTTTTCTAAGCTGCCTCCCTCACAACTTTGGGCAAAAACAACACAGAGCCCTCCGTGATGGTAGCAGGACAAAATGGCCAAGACAGAGATCCCTGAGTCACTTAGCAGAAGGGACGCATTGGACTGTAGTATAAGAAATGCATCTGTTTAGAGTCACTGACGTTTAGGCGGGGGGGTGGGGGTGGAATTTCTTATCTCAGCATATCCTGGATAAAATAATACCTTTAAGTAATAAAAACAATATTACTACTACGACTACTACTAGTAATAATAATAATGACAGCAGCCGTTAGCACTTGTGGACCATATGATATGTCTGGGCACAGTGCTGAGCACTTTACAAAAACACACAAAATCCTCCAAGTAGATATAACACTTCTCATCCCATAAATTAAGAAGCAGATTCAGGAAAGAAAATTACCGGCCCAAGGTCTCACAGCCTATTTGCCTGGTTCTAAATTTACTCTATCTATGACAGCTGCCCCCGTGTGTTCATCCTTCAATGCTGTTGCCACATTTCACAGGCAAATTTTCACTGTTGGAACTTCCCAATGCCAAGGATTCTCTAAGTCTTACAAAAATGCCAGGAACAATCTGGAATGAAGGCATCAAAAAAAAAAAAAAAAATGCTGGACCAAATATATAAAGGAAGATAGCACCAGGTGTCTTTCCAATACAAACGCCACTAAAATCCGCTTCAGAAAGTATGATTGAGAACAAAATTCTTCATGGTTCCTGCAGCTATTTTCATTTTAAAAAACACAGCAGCCAAAAGCAGCTGTTATCAACAGATTGGAAGAGCACAGCAGACGCAGCTAATTTCTAGGAAGCCATCAGAAAGGCACATGGTTCCTAAACCAGCATTCTCGATTCTTGTCATAGATGATACATTTGTTTACAGGAACCACAGTAAGCTGAAAGGATAGAAACATTGAACTTGCGTCTGAAATGCCTACTTTTAATTTAGATAATACTCAGTAGCTCTGACAAATGGTTACTGTATGTAAAATATTAATTTTTCAGGCTATGCTTGATTATTAAGAGAAAATTCATGATGTGTTAAGAGAAATGAATGTGTATCTACTTAGAATTTTACCTGCCATTCTGCAGGATGAGTCCAAAGACATTTGTTTTTATTGTAAAGTGTGAATATAAACAAATAAAATGGAATTCCTTGTGTTGTTGTTTTTTTGTTTTGTTTTGTTTTGTTTTTCCCATCCGTCTTAGGAGTGATTTCCCATTCAAGAGTTCCCAAAGCATTTGAGCAATCTCTCATCATTGGAATGTGCGGGTATTGTCCCAGGGCTATGACTTAGAAGAAGAGCACTCATTTAGATGTATCAATTCTGGTTTGTTTGCTTTTAAAATGTCCAATTATTTTTACTCATGTCTGCTCTGGGCTCTTACGTGTCTTTGTAATGCCTATCTGCAGATTTTCTTTAAAATAAATGTAGTGCTGAGAAAAAATGCCTTTGAAATACCAGGCTGGAAATAGTCTTTCCTAATTAATGGAGCTAAGATAGCATTAAAAGTTCCTTCGTATTGGAGGTGTATAAATAGGACTGGTGTTGAGTGTCGACAAGCTGGTATAATGGGAAAAAGGTCTATACTAGGACTCAGACACTTCAGTTCTAGAACTGGTTTGGCTTTGTAACAATAACAAGGAACTGCGACTAAACCACTTAATAATGCCATCCATCCACTCATCCTTCCTTCCTTTCTTCCTTCCTTCCTTCACTTAACTACCGTCTATTTTTTAAAACAAAATGAAAAGCTCACTAGACTCCAGGCACTTCAGGAGTTATAAAAATTGGTCCAAGACAGTCCCTTTTCCCAGAAAGTGCTTTCAGGTAAGTGAATAAAACTCCAAACTTTTTTCAACCTTAAATACCTGCCCTATTTACCTTATCCATGCATGGTGAGAATCCAACGTAAGGGCTCTACATGAGACCCTGTACAGACAATACAGTGGCACTGAAATTAGGGTGTTGATACAGGAAATATTTTTCTCCTTACGTGGCCAGTTCATTAGTTTCATTTTCAGAACTTGGCAACACTGAGGTGGGGCAAAGGGAGGAATAAAGCCAATGAGGGTGAAAAGATGAGAAGTGACTTGACAGGAAAATTGAAAATGATCAGGCCATTTCCGTCCATTTTTCCTCCCCCCCCCCATTCTTCTCTCCCTCTCTCAACCCCAATAACTGGCCTCCGTCTTCTTTTACTGAGGCGACACCGTGTCTCTTCTCTGCTTTCCTCTCTCCACATCAGCCTTGTTCTCTGTCTCTGCAGACTGCCTTCACTGTGAGCACAGACAGGTCTGCTCCCAAGTCTACGGAGCTCTTCCCAGTCACTAAGAGGCTGGACTTGGGAGCCAGGATGCCTGGGCTGAAACCCTGAATCTGCGCTTTCCATCCGTGTCACTTCTCTCAAGCCACTTAACCCCTCGGTTCCTCCACTTCCTCACTGTAAAATGGAGGTGATGACAACACCTGCCTTTTAGTGAGTCGAGGTGAAGAGGAATTATACCCACTCAGGTTCTTCAGCCAATCCTAATTTCCCAAAGGAGAGACTACCTATTCAGCTCTGACCCTGAACTTCCTACAAGAGCTTGACCAACTCCCTTCCACAGGCCTTTCGTTTCCTTGAACATCAAATGAGGGAGGTGGATTGGATGCGTTCCGAAGATCCCCGTCAGCCTCAGGATTCTGTGATTCTATGAACTGGCTCCCTCTTACTCAACAAACTCAGACATGCATTAAATCTCATTGACTACGTAGTTCCTTTGTCAATAATATGCTGATTAAATAGCTCAGTTCCAAGAGTAAAGGTAAATCTAAATCACAACAGATAAAAATATATTCTCAAATTCCCCACTCCCTGTGCTGTCCTCTCAGGGGGAGGATGTTAAAATTGGCCACATTTCTGTAAGGCTCTGAAACAGCAGGCATTGATCGGGCACACCGAATACACCCCACAAAAAATATGCATTTGCTTAGAGACCCAAGCAGTTTAGGGACGGACTAGCTGGAAGAATTAAAATGGAAAGGGAAACTCGTTGAGTATATGAGGGAGGAATGAAGGATGCGCGATCTGCATAGTTTCCTTCGCTCTCTAGCAGGAAAGCAGACGAATCTGGCAGTGTGGTGAATATGCCATCAACTGAGGAGATCAGTAGAGAGGGGGACGTGTAAATAAACGTGACTCTATTTTTCACTTTGCACCGGTTTGTTACCGAAAGGGAAACATCCCTTCTGGCTCTCACATTCTCTTGCTACACATACAACACCAAAGTGGGGCCTCGCGCTAAACAATTCAGTAATTGGTAATGGCCTTTGGTGTTGTATGTATAGCTTCACTAGCGAAAGCTAATAGAAGCTCCTTTCACTGGCTAAAGCTCCTAGCTTCACAGGGAAATGAAAGCGCCCGTCTAGGCAGACGTCGGGGAATGCGTGTGTCCATGTGTGTCTGTATGGGTAGTTGTATACTGAGTGTTTTCAAAGGCACTGCAGACTAGAGAGCTCCAAAAATATTTGCAGTTCCTCCAATGTTTTCATTGTGAGAAAATCAGTGCTTCAATGTGTTCTTTTTTTTTCATTTAGTCACCCATGGATTAGTTTTCTTGTCCAAGTGACACTGAACTCTAAATACATGTATAAAAGAGTTCAGAAAAAGGTCAAGGTCAATGGCAACAGTAAAAGGGATTTTGTTGCAATTGAATTTTGTCTCCTCCTAAATGCATACCTAGTATAAGCACTAATAATAATAATTAATAATATATAATATATAATATAAATACATTATAAAATATAGATATGTATTAATATAAATACAATTAATTAATTATAAATATATAATATAAAATTATATATTATATATCATATAATAACAAATTTATTATTATGTTAAAATACATGCAGGGAGTAACTGCTTAGTGGGTGCAGGATTTCCTTCGGGGTGCTGCCCGGTTGTGGGGCTAGATCAAGTTGGTGGCTGCACAGCATTGTGAAGGGACTAAAGGCCACTGGAGGGTAAACTTTAAAATGGTTCATTAATGTTACACCCTAATAAAAATACATAAATAACAAAAATGGAGTCTGAGGAAGTGAATGCTTTGAACTTCTGAATGAAGTGTAAAGCTATCACTCCTTTGGTCCCTCTGGAAGCTACATCCTGTCCCTGCTGAATGTCTGTCTATAAAAGCGGAACTTAAAAGAGTCCCTCTAGGGGGTGCCTGGGTGGTTCAGCCGTTAGGCGTCTGCCTTCGGCTCAGGTCATGATCCCAGCGTCCTGGGATGGGGCCCCGCATCGGGCTCCCTGCTCAGTGGGGAGCCTGCTTCTCCCCGTCCTTCCCGCTTGTGCTCTGTCTCACTGTCTTTCTCTCTCAAATAAATATATAAAATCTTTTTTTCAATAAAAATAAATAAATAAATAAAACAGTCCCTCTCTGCTGCTAAACTGACATAGCTACTTCCTTTGCAAGTGGCACCTGCAGGCACATGCCGGATTTTTTCCCTTCCTCTCATCCCTTAATGATTACTCCGCTGATGGAAGCTGACTTAATCCAGCAGGGCTGAAGCAGTGTGTCAAAGCAGACCGGGAGCACTTGTGGGACTGACTCGTAGTTAAGCCCAGAGCGAGTCCTAGCTCCCTTTTTTCATTCAGTTGCCTGATCTGTGCAATAAGAAAGTGAACTAGATGATCTTTAAGAGCCTTCCTTTCTCTAAAATTACGGGATTCTGTGCTCTCTGTAAAGAGCTTTTTAATAACCAGTACCACAGTGTACTTACTCCAGGTATCGAATGGATGCTTAGGGTAAGGCTACGGTTCCTTCGTTTGTTGATTTTATTTTTTATTTGTTCACTTTAGACTATGTTTTCGCAGAGCTAAAGTAAAATGAAGTTCTGGATTGTTTTACCAAATACAAGGTCGCAGGTGGTTGTAAAAGGTAAAGATGAATGATGATTAAAGGCACAGATTCTGGAACTTGAGCCGAAAATAAGGTGGAAAATTGGGTAAGTTATTAAGAAAAGGTCCGCTTCCCCTATTGTGTAAATGAGGAAATAGAGAATCAGAGTTAAAAGGACTTGTTCAAGATGGTAATTGATGGAGGCACAGTTTTATATGATGCCAGAAACTATCCACTTAAGACCTTCCCTCTCACATTCTTTCGGTCAATTGTTCATTCAATTTCCAAATATTTAGAATCTACCTGTGTCAGACACCAGGATAAGCTCTGAGATAGAACAGTACAAGAATGTAAGCAGTCCGGCCCTGACAGAACACAGTCCAGTGGAGAAAATGGAAGTTAACGAATAATTATAAAAAAAAAAGAAAAAGAAAAAATCAGGGGCATCTGGGTGTCTCAGTCAGTTAAACGTCTGTCTGCCTTCGGCTCATGTCGTGGTCCTGCGGTCCTGGATGGAGACCCACATCAAGCTCCCTGCTTCTCCCTCTGAGCCCCCTTGTGATCTTGTTCCCTCAAAAATAAATAAATAAAATCTTCAAATATATATACACACACACACACACACACACACACACATATACACACACACACACAGGGGCGCCTGGGTGGCTCTGTGGGTTAAGCTCCTGCCTTCAGCTTGGATCATGATCTCAGTCCTGGGATCGAGCCCTGCATGGGGCTCTCTGCTCTCTGTCTGCCTCTCTGCCTACTTGTGATCTCTGTCTGTCAAGTAAATAAATAAAATCTTTAAAAAAAAAAAACTTAAATATATATGTACATACATATATCTCACACGTGTACTCTCTAAAATAAATAAAATCTTTTAAAAAATTAAAAATCACAAACAGTGATAAGTACTATGAGGAAATGCTAGAAGACAGATTGAGACTTCTTGAGGACTTACTTAGAGAAATTTTATTTATGCTGTGATATGAAGGACAGGCAGAAGACAGGCAAGGCAAGAGTAGTGGGAAAAAGTGTTCCAGGTAGAAAGAACAGCATGTGTGAAGATGTCGGAAGAGATAAAACTTCCCTCCTCCAAGAAAAAGAGAGAAGGGCAACATAGCTCATGTGCGGACAGGCAGGGAGCTAATAAGGAAGAATAAATGCGGAGACATTCCTATCATCGTCGTGAGGCTATTCGACATCCTATGATGTGCACTGCTTTCAACTTAACCCACTAATGGTCCCCAGTGGACACCATATAGCATCATCAACTATGTAAATCATGGACTCTCTTGTCTCTCAATTCCTTTGCTCGACACACTATGACAGGTTCTTGGAGTGTGTTCATTTGCACCGCTGTGTGCTAGTTCATTTCGTCGTTACAGCACAGTCTATGTATGTATTCCATTTGTTGATGGACTGAACTTCCAACTTTTGAGGTCTTACAAATAATGCTGCTACGGACATGCCTGTACCTGTCTTTTAATAGAAACGCACATTCATGTGGGGGGATGGTATACATCCAGCAATAGTATTGCTCAGATAATATAGTTTTGCTACACTCAGCTTTAGTATATATCCTTAGTGTTCCAAAATGGTTGCAACAATTCATACTTCTGCCAGCGACGCAGACAAATCAGGGTGGCTCCTTGTCCCCCCCAATACTTGGAATTGCCAATCTTTTTCATTTTAGCCATCTTGAGGTACAGAGATATCACACTGAGTTTTAATATACATGTGAGTAATAGTTTAATATACATGTGGGTAATACAAGTATCATTTTCACATGTTTCCTGGTCATTTGCATATCTTCCTTTGTAACATGACTATTTTGGTCATTTTTCTTTTGGAATGTTTGCCCTTTTTGTCTCTTCATATAGTTTGGATTCGTGTCCTTCTTTGAATATATATTGCAAATACCTTTCCCAGCGTTGGAGCTTACTCTTTCATTCTTTTAAATGTGAATTTTGTAGAACAGAAATTCTAAATTTTAATAAGGTACATTGTATCGATGTTTTTATGCACAGAAAATACTATTTGTGTAATGTTGAAGAAACTTTAGCATACTGCAGATCATGAAGGGATTCTGCCATGCTTCCTCTCAAAAGCTTTCCTGTTTGTTTGTTTGTTTGTTTCTTAAGCAGACTCTATACCCAATGTGCAGCTCAAACTCCAGACCCCGAGACCAACAATCCCATGCTCTTCCGGCTGAGCCAGCCAGGAACCCCTCAAATGCTTTATTGTCTAACTTTCACTTTTAGATCTATGTTAGACTTGGAATTCATTTCTAAGTATCAAATGAGATACTGTTTATATGTGGGTAGTTAATTGGCCCAGTACCACCTACTAAAAATAGTAGTGGCTCTCCACCAGGCTTTTTTTTTTTTTCTTTTTCATCACTGCACAGAGACCATACTGTCCAAATTACTATGGATTTCTGATTCTTGATAACTATGAATGTATACATTCCAGCTTTGACTTTCTTCACAATATTTTGATACTCTTAGCTCATCTTTTTCCACTGCATTTTCATATAAATTGTAGAAAAACCACACTCACTCATACACACACACACATACACACACACACACACACACACACACACACACACATTCTCCCCTTGCTAGAATTATTATTGAAATTTTATTTAACTTTGAGAGAATTTATAACGTTGGATCTTTTATTTTTTTTTTTAACTTTTTTAAAAGATTTTTATTTATTTGTTAGAAACAGAGAGCGAGCACAAGCCAGGAGAGGCAGAAGGACAAGCAGACTCCACACTGAGCAGGGACCCTGACTGGGACTGGAGCCTGACTGGGACTTGATTCCAGAACCCTGGGATCATGACTTGAGCCAAAGGGAAACACTTAACCGGCTGAACCACCCAGGTGCCCCAACACCAGGTCTTTTAATCCATGACAATGGTAGATCCTAGGATGCCTGGTTGGCTCAGTTGGTAGAGATGCAACTCTTGATCTCAGGGTTTTAAGTTTGAGCCCCACACAGGATATAGAGATTGTGTAAACATAAAATCTTTTTTTAAAAATGGTATATCTTTCCATTCACTTTATGTTTATCAATTTATCTCATTAGTGTTTTGGGAGTTTTCACTGTAGGACAGTTATGTTTTCTTCAAATTCATTACTAGATACTTAAATTTTTAGATACTTCCCTTATTGACATTTTTATTTTTTCCTAATCATTTGATATTTACTATATAGAAATATCATTGCTTTCTTATCAATATTGACCTTGCACTTAGTATAATTTCCAAATTCTCCTACTAATTCTAAGAATTTGTCTGAAGATAGGATTCTTTCTTCATACATACATACCACATCACCTGCAAAAAATATGACTTATTTCTTCCTTTCAAATGCTTATGCAGTTTATTTATTTTCCTTGTTTTTTTTGCACTGGCTATGACCCTCAATAAAACGTTAAATGAAACTAGTGATAAGAACCTTTTGTTTTAGTCCTAATATCACAATGGAGCATTAAAATCACAGGGAAGTATTACGTTTGTTATGCATTTTTACTTTTTTCTGTAGACACTCTTTTCAGATTAAGGAAATTCCCTTATATTCCTGAATTTATAAGAATTGTTAACATGTATTGGCTTTGACTTTTATCAATATTTTTTCCTGCATCTATAGATATTTTTCTCATTTTCTGTTAACATAGTAAATTCAATTGACAGATTTCACAAAGGTAAACAATACGTAGTTCTAGAATAAAACCTATAGGTTCCTATATAGTATCTTCTTTATTAGAAGACTAATCCGGTACTATTTTGCTTATGATATTGAATCTGTTTTCCTAAGATATAATGACACAATTTCTTTTCTAGTAATATCCTTGTCAAATGTCGGTTAACTAAGGTTATTCTAGACTTAAACAAAAATAGTCGGCAAATATTCCCTTGGCCTATATCCTCTGGAAGTGTTTGTATAAAGCAGTTTTCTTTTTTAATTTCTTATCTAATCATTTGAGAGAGTTCACTAATGAAGCCATATGGGATCGAGCTTTAGTTTGTGGGAATATTTTTAATAACAAGTCCAATGTCTGTAGAAATTCAAATTTCTTATTTCTTCTTACATCTTATTTAGGAAATTGTGTGCATGGTTTAAGAATCTGTCCATTTTAATATGATGCAGCCATCAAAAGAAATGAAATCTTGCCATTTGCGATGACCTGGATGGGATTAGAGGGTATTATGCTGAGCGAAATAAGTCAATCAGAGAAAGACAACTATCATATGGTCTCCCTGATATGAGGAAGTGGAGATGCAACGTGGGGGGCTTGGTGGGGAAGGAAAAGAAAAAATGAAACAAGATGGGATCGGGAGGGAGACAAACCATAAGAGACTCTTAATCCCACGAAACAAACTGAGGGTTGCTGGGGGGAGTGGGGTTAGGGAGAGGGTGATGGGGTTATGGGCACTGGGGAGGGTATGTGCTATGGTGAGTGCTGTGAAGTATGTAAGCCTGGTGATTCAGAGATCTGTACCCCTGGGGCTAAAAATGCAGTATATGTTTATAAAAAATTAAAAATTAAAAAAAAAGAATCTGTCCATTTTATCTAAAATTCAAAAGTATTAAATATTAGTCATAGTATCTTCGTATCATCTTGTATACTCTTTTATCTTTATTATTTAATACTTTCTGCTTTCATTAGATTTCATTTGCAGCGACCTGCCTAACTTCTTGACATGGATACTTAGATATTTTATTTTCAGCCTTTGTCCTCTCTAATAGATGCACGTATTAGTTTCCTATTGTTGCTCTAACAAATTATCACAAGCACAGCGGTTGAAAACAACACAAATTTAATCCTGATCAAGTGTTCACAATTACCCCTTTTTACTCCCTGATCTGCCCTGACCCCTCAGGCACCTGAACTCTGGCTTTTCCCCAACCCTCAACAAACCTGAACAAGCAGATCATGCCCCCTTTATCTGCTAACTGAGGAACAGCTACACACAGCAACCCACACCCACACCCTCTCAACTCCCAGCTTCTCCTTGTTTACTGCTTACCCCTCCGTGTGAAAGAGAAGCCTTTCTGTGTTTGATCTTGAGATACCTGGATATTTCTGCGATTGGAACCTTCGCCCTATTGCGATAGTCCTTCTGAATGAAGTTTTTTCTTATCTAATTATCTAAATGTAGATTTGTTTTGTTTGACAGGTTTGGGTGTCATGACTTAAATCCAGTGCTGTCTACTAGGCATTTATGCCAGGTTCTCAGACCCTCTGTGTCCTTCCCGGTTGGGGAAATCGGGTTCACAAGTTAAATTCCAAGTCCTTACCCAGTGCTCAAGACATTTGCTGGAACACATAGTGCACTACTTTGATTTTGATTTTATTAAATGGGGGTTCTTCCTGGTATTTTCCTGCTTACTTCCCGGACAGTTTTGGGGGGCTTTGTTCAAGGGGAGCTTTAATACATGATTCTACATTGAGCAAGACTGATTTCACGGCTGTTTTGTGAGGTCCCTTGTGTTTGAGTATTAACCTAATCCCATGTGGGATTCTCCCTCCACAAGGCATGTCACTATGCTCTTCCACCGTATCAGCACATCTGTTCCAGTGTCTCCAAAAATGGCAAAATTTCACAAAGGATAATCTGGAACTTCAAGAGCCTGTTTGTGAAATGGTCTCTATAATCATACTGGCTCATTTCAGGCCTTCTCATCACCCTTCTTCCTCTTTTAACACTCCTTAACCTTCCCTTTAGCTTGAATCTTTTGATCTGTCTTTATTCAATATCCCCACGTCCTCTACCCTTCTATCCACTCTGATCATAGCTTTCTTTTCCCACCCCAGCCCTCAACTTCCAATAGGCATTAGAACTTTGTCTCTCTACCCCCATCATGGGCTCTTGAGGTCCTCAGAAATACTAAAAGCCACTACCTAAAGATAAAATCACTTAAAACTAACTGGAAATACTGTATAATGCACCCCCTCAGATGTGCCTCGGACACACAGGGCTGCTTGGTGTCTCCTCAGTCCCTCACTCCAAATTCAATCCACAGTCTCTGCAAGATTACACCCCGGAGGAAAAAATCCTGCTATACTCCACAAATGTGGCTGTGAACCCTTTAGGCATATTGACCAGGTAACCTCAATCTCCCCATCAGCCAGAAACACAATCCTACTACATTACAGAAGGCCAGAATGAGAGCCAATATTTTTATATAAAACCTGAGTTTTGTATCTCTGTGTGAAAGCTATAAACTATTTGTATCTATCTGTATGTTTATGTTTGTGTGAATGTATATTAAAACTCTCAGAAGTGGAAAAAAATGAAATTCTAATATTTCCATGTTATTAAAAGAAGCATTCTGGGGCGCCTGGCCGGCTCAGTCAGTACAGCATGTGACTCTTGATCTTGGGGTTGCAGGTCCGAGCCCCACACTGGGTGTAGAAATTACTTAAAAAAATAAAATCTTAAAAAAAAAACTCTAAAACATTTTCATAAAAGTTAAACCAAATGTTTTAAGAATTCCAGTTCACAAAATTTAGGTAAATAGTTGGCAAATAAGGCTAGTTCAGTATTGTTAGTTTAATAAAAACACCAATGTCTTTGGGGCGCCTGGGAGGCTCAGTTGGTTAAGCAACTGTATTGGGCTCACTAGGATCCTGGAATCAAGTCTCATATCAGGCTCAGGGAGCCTGCTTCTCCCTCTCCCTCTGCCACTCCCCCTGCTTGTGCTCTTCCACTCTCTCTGCCAAATAAATAGGGGTGCCTGGGTGGCTTAGTTGTTGAGCATCTGCCTTTGGCTCAGATCATGATCCCAGGCCCTGGGATCGAGTCCCTCATCAGGCTCCCTGCTTGGCGGTGAGCCTGCTTTTCCCTCTCCCACTCCCCCTGCTTGTGCTCCCTCTCTGGCTGTCTCTGTCAAATAAATAAATAAATAAAATCTTAAAGAAAAAAAAAAAAGCTGGGTCTTCTGTTACCAACATTAAGTTGATATATTTTTATTATAGTTGTGCTTATTCTTCCTTTTTTTTTTTAAAAAAAAAATGTATGTATGTATGTATGTATTTGACAGGGAGAGACACAGTGAGAGAGGGAACACAAGCAGGGGCAGCGGGAGAGGGAGAAAGAGACTCCCCACTACAGGGAGCCCAATGCGGGGCTTGATCCCGGGACCCTGAGATCACTACCTGAGCGGAAGGCAGACACTTAACGAATGAATCGCCCAGGTACCCCAGGCTTATTCTTCCTGAATTTAATTCAGGTTTAATGATCAAATAAGTTAGCATTTCATCTACTAGATATTTATGATAATGAAAAATATAAATTTGTGTTTAAATAAACGGACTCCTTCTTCTGACAAAATTTATTTCAATAGCAATTATGTTTAATGATATGTCTGCTTAAAAGGTTTTGAGTATCCTTTTGGAAACTTACCTTTAGATTTATGCTAAATTAAGTTAAATATTATGTATTACTAAATACCTAGACCATTTCTAAGATAAAATACTGAAACATGAGCTACTCAGAATAAGTTTAAATTTATATAACTTTTCATTTTATATGGTATAGAGAGGCTACACATATTTGGATCTGTTTATAAACATGTTCTTTCTGCCACATTGAAAGAGTATACTACAAGGAAGTATATACTTTTAAAAACTATGAGTAAGGGGGCACCTGGGTGGCTCAGTGGGTTAAAGCCTCTGCCTTCGGCTTAGGTCATGATCCCAGGGTCCTGGGATCGAGCCCCGCATCAGGCTCTCTGCTCAGCAGGGAGCCTGCTTCCCCACCCCCTCTTTCTCTGCCTGCCTCTCTGCCTACTTGTGCTCTCTCTCTGTCAAATAAATAAATAAAATCTTAAAAAAAAAAAAAAAAAACCATGAGTAAGGGTGCCTGGATGGCTCAGTAGGTTACGTGACTCTTAATCGGCTCAGGTCAGGATCTCAAGGTAGTGAGAGAGAACCCTGCTCTGGGCTCCACGCTCAGCTCTGAGTCTGCTTCCGACTCTCTCCCCCTCTCTGCCCCTCCTCCTGCTTTCCACTTTCATGCACTCACACATGCTCTCTTTCTCTCCAATAAATACATAAATAAAATCTTTAAGAAATAAAAACTATGAGGAATACATTCACAAACTTTGAGTTCTGCCCAAAAATACTTTCAAAACTATCTAAGGAAAAAACCTAAATGGATATGAGAAGTTTTAAAAGGTTCACAAAAAAGGAACTTTATTTGTCTTGGCCAAAATTGACAAGCAGTTAGTTTATTTATGAGATCTTTAGAAAAGGCCTGGAAAACTAATACTTTCAGTCTTAGGGATTTTTTTTTTTAGGGTTATCATACCATCTGTAATATCATACTATGCCTTCTGTATCAGTATCTCAAGTTTGTGTCTAAAACTGGCACATGTTAGAACTGAAGAAAATCGTTACATAATTCACTTGGAGTTCTTGGCCATTAGATGTTTGTTAGGCATCTAATATGTGCAAGACACAAGACCAATAATAACACAGAATGACGTTGACCTGTTAAGTATTCTTTGAAGCACGGACAAAATGCAATTTGTTATAATTATTATTTTTGCTCTTGTAAATATTAGTGGTTTACAGTGTGCTTTGCTGTTCATTTCTTTAAAAATGACTCAAAGAGTGACTAGTAAGAACCCTCTGAATTTAGTGCTCTGTTTCTAAACTGATAACATAGAATGTTACTTGGGAAAAGTCTGGAATCTGTGGTGCACACAAGCAGTGCTTTGTGAGTGAGTTTCTTAGTTTTTATAATGCCCCATGTTCCTCAAATTTTGGGTTTTTGTTAATAAAACATTTTATAATGTAAAAAAGAAGACCTTAAATGTCAAATATACTGATGTAAAACAGACTGTTTTCTCTCTGTGAAAATGACATTGTCATGGATTATCAGTCTACTCTTAATGAGAGGTTATAAAGGGTCTTTCTTTACCTTTTGAGTATTCTGCTTAGAGAACGAAGATATTGAGGTTTATCAGAATAATTTCCTGTGCTTTATGTTGACTTTGCCGTGCCCTTGATTAAGAGAACCAAGTCCTGGGGCACCTGGGTGGCTCAGTGGGTTAAAGCCTCTACCTTTGGCTCAGGTCATGGTCCCAGGGTCCTGAGCCCCGCATCAGGCTCCCTGCTCAGCAGGGAGCCTGCTTCCTCCTCTCTCTCTCTCTGCCTGCCTCTCTGCCTACTTGTAGTCTGTCTGTCAAACAAATAAATAAAATTTAAAAAAAAAAAAAAGAGAGAACCAAGTCCTCTCATTTTCCAAAGTTGAGGTTTTCTTACAATTCTGTTACCTCCTACATTTACTTTGCAAATCTCTTACTCTCATTTTATTTGAAAAGGTAACCAAGTATCATTTCTCACTGACTCATAGTCCTATTTAACATTATCAAATTAAATAAATGCTTATCAGTCTTTAAAGTTAAATTTGTACTGGTAAAATGTTACACATATAAATACCTCAAAAATTATATATGCAATTTCTAAAAACTTGTCATTCTGTGCCGTATCCTTTTTCTTTCCTCTTTCTGCCAGTGTCACTTTTGCCATCCATTTAACTCAAACACTGCAACCTCAATTTCCCAAGCCTGTTTTGTTTTTAGATAGAGAGTGTACATGTGTGAAGGGGGGACACGGAGAGAGGGAGAATCCTTTTTTAAAGATGTATTTATTTGAGAGAGAGCGTGAGTGCGTGAGTGGGGGCAGGGGCAGAGGGAGACTCTTCAAGCAGACGCCCTGCTGAGCACAGAGCCTTAAATATGGCTGGATCCCAGGACCCATGAGATCATGACCTGAGCAAAAATCGAGTCAGATGCTTCACCAACTAAGCCACCCAGGTGCCCTTCCAATACTTTAAGACTGATTTCAGATACACAATTTCTGTCCAAATGGCATGAGCATTTCTTACCCTAAATTTTATTTTGCACACATGAATTCCAAAGCCCTGATATGTTTATTACAATTAAATAATAAAAAGAATTATCTAAAGTAAAATTAAATATGATAACATCCAATTTGGCAAGGGTGTGAGGGAATGGCATTCTCATACACACTTGATGGAACCGTAAATTGGTATAACCACTCCCAGGAGCGATTTAGCAATCAATGCCTTGAAGAGCTGAAAATGTCCACACTTGTACAACCCAGGAAATCCTCATTACAGAACATCTCCCATACTGGGCAAAGAAACACAAATATTATTCATTTTAGAATCATTTACCATAGTTAAAAATCGGAAATAGACTGAACAGCCATCAGCTTGAACGAGATCAACAACATCCTATATATTCACACAGTACTATACAACTAGGAAATTAAATGAAGCAGAATGCACTTCAGTCCAGATGAATCTCACAAACATATTAATGAGTTTGAAAAGTTGCAGGACTTATAAAGCTTGTCACTTAAATGAAATTTTTAAAAAGAAAAATCTGTACTCTTTCTATGGCGGTTTACATAAAAACTGAAGAGTGGAAGAATGCCTTTCAAATTCATAGTGGTGTTTATTTGTATTGGGAGTTGGGAGAAGAAAAATCGGGATGAGGACGGAAGTTGACTAGGATATTAGTTGTATCTGTAATATTTTGAGGGAAAGAAATATGGCCATTACATTCCTTGGGGAACTCTCAGCTCAGGGTGGGGTGGGAAAGGGGAGAGGAGGGGAGGGGAGCGGAGGGGAAGGGAACAAAGCTGCCAGCCAAGGAAAAACATCTGTCTCACATAGTATGCTGCAAAAGTAGAATATATATCTGAAATCAGAAGTCCATCATGGGGGCGCCTGGGAGGCTCAGTGGGTTAAAGCCTCTGCCTTCAGCTCAGGTCATGATCTCTCGTGATCTTGGGGTCCTGGGATCCAGTCCTGCATCAGACTCTCGGCTCAGCAGGGAGCCTGCTTCCCTCCCCTCTCTCTCTGCCTGCCTCTCTACCTACTTGTGATCTTTGTCAAATAAATAAAACCTTTAAAAAAAAAAAAAAGGTCTATCATGGTAGTTACATTTGGACAGGAATCCCCTTTCCAGCTGTGACTATGAATAAGAATTAAACTATCACCTAAAAAGCAGAGGGAATGCTGCCATAGGTTAATTGCATTTTAATCTAAATGGCCTTAACATTTTAACTCATCATTAATCACTGATGATGTGGTCATGTCATCTCAAAATGCACAGACAGATTTTATAGAATATTTCCTGCTCTTATGCAAATGGAAATTAAGAGCATTTCTGTGCCTTTTAAGAAAGGAAAAAAGCCAAGACTGTGTGTGACAAAATGAAAGTCAAATGGTTAATGACAACAGAACAAAAGAACAATCAGGAAATGAACCCATCCTGCTTCTTTTTAAGGAAAGGCTTCTGCCTTGATTAGGATTCCTAGAACATGGAGCTACTCTTGCTTTGATGGCTTCCCTGATGTGGAGTGGAATGCTTATGGAACAGGAAGCCATTTCAGCCATTCAAATCATTTAAGGCACATCATAGATTATCTAGCATATAATCAAGGATAGCTACTTGCGTATAACGTCTATAGTCAGCTAAAATATTATCTAAATATTATTACACTTTATTTAGCAAATTATTGTGCTTGAATACATTATCAGACTTGTTTTATGTGTACACTATTAATATGTACTTAATAATTATTTTCAACAATGGATTTTCTTAGCTTGAAGTGATTGTCAAAATTTCCACGTAAATGTTATTTACTCTAGGACATTTCATCCTTTTCCAAACCCTGTTAGGGCTTGCGTGATGCTTTAGAAAAGTAAATGAGTGATTTCAAAAATATAGTATTTCTTGATCTCTGATTAAATGACTTATTTCCTTAAATGACTGACCTTTAAAAGGTCTGCTACCATGATGCCATTCTCAGTAATACTTGCTTGACCCCATTCTAGTTGTTTTAACAACGTTAAACACTTGGAATTTTATAAGTACAACATTTGTGGATTTTACAATTTAATATTGTAAATTGAGGTCAGCAGGAGACACGCTCCTACTTGAATTGTAGCACACTTCTGGACATACTCTTATCTTGAATATCCAGATGATGTTTCTGAATGTCAGCTGGAACAGTGAGACGTCTCTGAAAAATCCTAACTAAAATCTGATGTTGCATCAGTATTGTGAAGGTTATATTTTTATAGAGCGACATCAATCACCTCAAGATTAGTTAACTGAGATTAAAACATGGATTTCTTTAATTTAAAAGAAGTAGAGCTCAAATTTTTGTTTATTTTATTACATCTCTCAACTTATATTCCTTTAATTTCATCTTACGTGGGACACACTTGTATTTAAAATATACAGCTAGTTGGCCTTCTATTTCTTTCATATTGATAACTCATATGTCAAAAATAAAGTCAGAAGTAAACTTCATGATGGACCTTATTAGAAACAGATTTAAAAACTTTAAAACTTATGTTTGCTTTCTAATTAATATCTTTGCATCCACAAATTCAACATAATTCTTCT
The DNA here is from genome assembly GCF_002288905.1 of Enhydra lutris kenyoni. Taxonomy (NCBI): domain Eukaryota; kingdom Metazoa; phylum Chordata; class Mammalia; order Carnivora; family Mustelidae; genus Enhydra; species Enhydra lutris. Next base: position 5,211,998 of record NW_019154149.1, on the reverse strand, counting down.
TGGTTTGAAAACTGTTTGTTTATTCGAAGGATCTTTAGAGAACAATGAGTAAATAGATCACAGATTCTAGATTGTGATTTGAAAAAATTTTCCAAAATTAATTAATTTTTTAAAAAGATTTTACTTATTTATTTGACAGAGAGACACAGCGAGAGAGGGAACACAAGCAGAGGGAGTGGGAGAGGCAGAAGCAGGCTCCCCACTGAGCAGGGAGCCCGATGGGGGGCTCGATCCCAGAACCCTGGGATCATGACCTTGAGTTGAAGGCAAACGCCTAATGGCTGAGCCACCCAAGCACCCCCAAAATTATCTTTCTGTAATGACTGAGTCACATAGTTTGATCAAATGCATAAATGCTATAAATTAACAACCAAAACAACAAAGAATGCAATGTGATGTTATAAGTTAGAATTAGGACCTGTCATTAAAACAGCAATTTAAAGCACAACAGTTTATCTTGGAATGCAAGCGCTTTCTGTCAAAACTTGAAATGCATTCAAGTACCCTAATTCAGATAAATTAAACCAAGCTCCTCAGAGCAGCTTTCACATGTGAACACAAATCTTTATCAGTGGTACTTGAAGATGTGTGTGGAATGAAAGGAGAATGGGAAGACTGGATATGACATTTAGAGGCTGGTAAGCACCGCTGAGATGATGATGCCCACTGCTCCCATTTTTAATGAGCATAAGAGATACTAGACCACAAAATAATTACTAAGGAAATACAAAACAAAAGCCTGAGGCTTTTCTTTGTAACCAGTTCTCATGCTGTGTTTCCTTTTGAAACACGGGCTTTTTTCTAAGATCACTTCTGTCATCTCTGCTTTACTAGTGACCTCTATCCTTGGTCCACCCAATGAATACAGCTGCACATACTGACAAAAGACTAAAGATAGGCAATACTGAATCTCTTCTTTCCCCCAAATGCTGAGACCCAGAAATTCCAGACCTATGATCTTCCTATCAATGCAAAGAAAAACCCCAGACAGACTGCCAAACAGGTGGCTTGGTAACCCTCATAAAACAGAGATTAGTAGCAGCTAGAATAGGTTCATAATAGCGGGGACGCATAGCTGGCTCAGTCAGTGGAATGTGCAACTCTTGATCTCAGGGTTGTGAGTTTGAGCTCCGTGTTGGGTGTAGAGATTATTTAAAAATAAAATCTTTGGGGCACCTGGGTGGCTCAGTGGGTTAAGCCTCTGCCTTTGGCTCAGGTCATAATCTCAGGGTCCTGGAATAGAGCCCCGCATCGGGCTCTCTGCTCAGCAGGGAGCCTGCCTCCCCCTCTCTCTCTGCCTGCCTCTCTGCCTACTTGTGATCTCTCTCTGTGTTAAATAAATAAATAAAATCTTTAAAAAAATAAATCAAATAAAATCTAAATAAAATATAGTATTTTGGGACGCCTGGGTGGCTCAGTTGGTTGGACGACTGCTTTCGGCTCGGGTCATGATCCCGGAGTCCCGGGATCGAGTCCCACATCGGGCTCCCAGCTCCACGGGAAGTCTGCTTCTCCCTCTGACCTTCTCCTCGCTCATGCTCTCTCTCACTGCCTCTCTTTCAAATAAATAAATAAAATCTTTAAAAAAATATATAGTATTTTATGAATATTATATTTATATTATAAATATTTATACTTAATTATATTATAAATATTGTATTTGTATTCATAAATATCATTTATAATATAAAATAAATTTATGAATATTATCATATGTTATAGATGTTAAATATTTATTTTATAATAAAATAAAATTTAAAATATAAATTAATACCATGTCACATTAACAATATGAGATTACTGGACTGGTTATTATAGTAGAAAAGTGCATGTGTGTGCATTTATTTTTCCATTGGTGCAAACAAGTGATCTGAGAGTATCTTTCCATATACATGTAAAAAACGAGAAAAACAAACTAAATGACAGTCAAGTCAAGTGAATTTTCAACTGCTTGAGTGAGCTCGTCAGCACTCACTTGCTCATTCATTCACTCATTCATCCAGCGACATTATTTAGAGCCTAGTCTTACACCCAGCACTGACGTTCGGGGTGAATAAAATAGGTCTTGTTCCAAGCTTACTTCCGTGTACGTAGTAGCAGATGTGTGTAGTAGCAGCGGTGGCGGCAGCGCTGCGGGCAGCGCGCGATAGTGAGATGCCCAGACTCTGGAGTTAGTAGACTAGGCTGAATTGCTGGGTCAACCATTTCATAGATACATACGATTTTGGACTTGCTCCTTCATTTCTTTACACATGAGCTCTTTGTGTAGAATGAGAGAAAAATATTGCTATTGAATCCTAGGGTCATGTGTGGATTAACGGACATCACGTACGTGGCAGTAGCTGCTTGTCCAATCAAAATCCAGTGGACCTGTTTTCACTCAATCACCTATACTAAAATAGAGCCACAGTCTGAGATGCTGGGAATTAAGACTTTAATATATGAATTTTGAGAAGGACACCATCCATGTCATAACAGTAAGTGACCTCAAAACAACAAACAAAAAACTTTGTGTAACAAAGTTGGAGATGAGAAAAGCTGACACGGGCTGTCCTGATGTGTGGTGGGCTTCCTATTACCACACCTGATCAAGCAAGAGCCGGAATTGATGTTGAAAGGGAATTCTTGGGGTGCCTGGGTGGCTCAGTGGGTTAAGCATCTGCCTTCAGCTCAGGTCATGATCCGAGTCCTAGGACGGGGCCCCCTGTCAGGCTCCCTGCTCAGCGGGGAGTCTGTTTCTCCCTCTGCCTCTGCCTCTGCCCCTCTCCCCACTCATGCAAACGCCCTCTCTGTCTGAAATAAATAAATAAAATCTTTAAAAAAAAAAAAAGGCAATTCTTTTAAGTGGGAGAAAGGTTAGGCTAAATTATACTCCTGCTTTTGTTCCTATCTTGGTAAATATCCACATGCATCTTGCTCTGTTCAGTTGTTTCCTTATACAACCAAACACCTGATAACCAATACGTATCACAGAGCTGGATAAGCTGATCAGTATCTAGACACACATGATCAGACGCATAGTGCTCTGAGGATTTTTACAGTACTTTGTAATCTACAGAACAGTTTATATGCGTACTATTCTAAAACATCATAGTAACAATTATGATGGTAGAGGAATTACTGGCATCTCCTTAGTCACAGAAATTGAGACAGATCAGGATAATTGTGCCAAATCATTAGCAAATACTAAAGCTCAGACCCACTGTTCTTCCTACTGTTTAACCCTGGGTCTATGTGGAAGTATAGCAATATATCCTGAAGCCAGAGGACAGAAGTAATCCATCTTTCTGCCGTATCCATTTTTCTTGATGGTAGAGAGTTAAATCGTTATTTTCAGATCAAAATAAACACGGATATATTTTTAAGTGAAAGGCAACCTCCTCTGAAATCTTTAAAATAAAAAAGATTGACAGAAGCTTTTTGCTCAAGGCAGACTGGTGTGGAAAAGCTCTGAGACACCCCTAGGCTACCACACCCGTAGACTCTCCTATGTCTTTAGGAAGCTGCAGTGGAAAAGTTCAAGACTCTCTGCCCATTGATGCCATCACCTTCCTGTAGAGGGACACTGGTCCTACCTGAAGAAGTGATTTTTGGTATGCAACTGATCGTCCATCTAATAGAAACTGCTTATAAAATACGGTTTACTGCAAGGCGCTGCTTCATTCACAGCTAAATAATCCATCAGAGAGAGCCTCCAGGAGTGATTACTTTCACTCCTCTCCAATCAACCCGTTCCAGATTTATAGCCCTGACCCTGGGAGAAGACTCTCATCTCAAACCTCTGGATAAGTCTATTATATTATCTTCTGGCATGTTCAGAATAGTGATGACAGCTAATGAACGGTATTCTTTTATTTTTAATCCAGGACCAGAAAACACAAATTGGGTCCTGTTGCCAAAAGGGGTTGGGATTTAATTATGCTGAAAAGTCTTTCACTTGGATTTTTTTTTTTTTTAATTTATTTGACAGACAGATCACAAGTAGGCAGAGAGGCAGGCAGAGAGAGAGACAGGAGGAGGAGGAGGCAGGCTCCCTGCTGAGCAGAGAGCCCAATGCGGGACTCGATCCCAGGACCCTGAGATCATGACCCGAGCCGAAGGCAGAGGCTTTAACCACTGAGCCACCCAGGCGCCCCTCACTTGGATTTTTTATTTGTTGGATTCCTAGATTCTGCTTCTAAAACACGGTGATTTGAAATGGCCAATTAGCCATGATGATTTTGATGTGGCTGAGTCAAAACAGCTACGGTAAGTTGTGAAAACATTTTTCCTATCAAGTAACAGGAGCAATGTACATCCTTGGCTCTCCTCTCATCCCTGAGTTTTACCCATACTAGAAATCTGTGACATTTTGTGAGGACCATCGAGGAGGTAAGATGTGAACAATGAGTGCACATTTCTTACGCGCAAAAGGAAAAAACAGATTTTTTTATCTGGCTCTTTCGATGCAGTTCCACCAAAATTTCCCCATCTACCATCAGCTTCACCTACTTAATCTCTTCATGGTCCTTTTCAAGAATCTGGATTCAGCCAGGCATAAAGACTCTGCGAGGGTAGGCTGAGGGGACGCTGAGGGGACGGGTGAGTTATTCTCTTCCAGGATTCCCTACAAGCTAATGGATTCATGGCTTTTCCAGACCAGTGGGTATCAAATCTGATTTTCATCAGAATGACCTGGAAGCCTTGTTAACACAGAGATTCTTGGGGTCCCACTCCAAAAGTTTCTGAGTCCATAGGTCTTGCAGGACAGCGAGAACTAATAGTCGGCATTTCTAGCAAGTTCCTGAGTGATCCTGATACTGAACATGAAGAGCCGCCCATGGAAGGAGGCATTGTTTCCAACCTCAGTTTGGGTATAGTAAGAACCTCTTAGAAAGAGGCAAGAGCTCGTTTTTGAGGGTAAATGAATGTATTACAATGGAAGTTCATTTAACTTCTCTCTTCTAGTTTGTCAAAGGCCTGTCGGTACTTTTCTTCCGATTTTCAATTAGGGTTCTCAGTCGGACAGAATTCCATCCCTGAATCTCTGCACGAGATGACCTTTTGCTTCTGTCTTGCCAGGCCAGCAAGCCATCACTCTCCGGATTTGCTTTGTGTTTTTTTCTTAGAAATCCCCACTCAATTCCTCTTCCTGAGATGTGACACCAGCCCAGCGCACCCCCCAGTCTGAAAATGCGCCTTTCTCACAAGTCCCTCTGCCGTTAAGACATTTGTACCCTGTTTTATAGTCTCATTCCCACAGGGTCTTCCTTTTGTTGATCTTTTACTGACAATCCTGTTTTCTGGCCCAAAGCCAGACTCTCTATTATCCCTGTTCATTTTAACCGTATCGGAGAAGCAATTCTGTGTTTAAAGTACCTACGTTCAAATCCTATCCTTACCATTTACTAACTGTGTTAGCTGAGGCACGTTACTGGCTCCCTTTCTCAGCTTATCATATGTAAAATGTGGATAATAATGCCTATCCTCATATGGTTGTTGTTATGAGGCATGAGGATTAAGTTAATTATTATTTGTAAATAGTTTTATACAATGCCGGGCACACAGCAGGTATAATCAGTGTTTATCGGATAAACTGTCAGTTACTATTTATTTCTTTCTAGATCTAAAATATCCATCCACCAGTATTTCAGAAAAGTCAATTTTATCCTCAATATTGCTGAGAAATTCATTTGTTCATTTTTTTTTAAGATTGATTGACTGATCTACTGATTTGTGAAAGAGAGAGAGAGCACAGCAGGGGGAGCAGCAGAGGGGGAGGGAGAAGCAGGCTCAGTCCCAGGACCCGGAAATCATGACCTGAGCTGGACCTGGAGATCATGACCTGAGCTGAAGGCAGATATCTAACCAACAGAGCTACCCAGGCACCCCTCATTTGTTCATTTTTTGTTAAAATGATCTTACCTTCTAGTGGTCAGTGTATTTCAGGCTTTCTTTAGAAGGGAGGGTGTACGGACCAGGTGAGAGAAGATCAGACAAGGAGATCTCAAGGTCATGGATCAGTCTTCGTCTACTTTTTGCGCCACTCATGATCTTGGGGATCTCACCACTCCAGACCCACCATAACTGTCACACTGAAGTACCGATTCTCTCAAAAGAGTCCCCATCCTCAAAGGCACCCTGATAAACAAGCTTTTCTCAGTTTCATTATATTCAAGTGATGCTTAGTGTCCCATATATATTGATATGTAAGGCGCTACCTGGCTGGTTTCCCCTTTGTTTGGCTCAGACATATTTTTGTCATTTTATAAAACGGTCATCTGCTAGAATATTTTCAACAAATTCTGGCCTACATGATTTTCAATGGATGAACAGTAGTCCGTGGTATCAAGGTGTCATAATTTATTTAAAGAATCCCATCATTTTAGCACTTATATTTCCTAGATCTCAATAGTAATCACAAATATACTGTACTACTTATGTACCTCTCCTGTCACTCTTTACATTTATAATGTGTTCTTTCCTTAGGGGGAATTCTTAGAAGAAAACTTGATGGTTCAGATGATATGAATATTTTAAGGCATCTCATACATCCTTCCCTCCAAATAGATTGTGTCAATTTGTATTTTATGCAGAGATCAATAAAACCAGGATAATATAGGAAGAAAGAGTGTTCCCCGGAGATACAACCTGAGAGCAGGTGCTAAGTACATGTTTGGTGTATATGAGGAATGACAAGGTGGGCAGTGTGGTTTGCACTGAGTGAGTGCAAGGGAAGTGGTAGGAAATGAAGTCACAGAGGGAGCAGGGCCAGAGGCTGCGGTGGCCCTGAAGGACAGCATAAGAACTTTGCCTTTGACTCTGAACAAGATGGAATGTTCGAGCAGAGAATACACACGGCATGACATGTGCAGCAGGGTGTTAGCAGGGTGACTCAGGCAGCCGTGCCGAGAGACCGCTGTGATAGTAGAGAAAGACACACGAAATGGCAGTGACTTAGAACAGAGTGCTGACAGTAGGTAAGAGGCCTCACATTTTAAATGTATTTTATTTTGAGGGTAAAACTGCCATGAGTTGTTAAGTGGCTGAATATGTGATGCTAAAGAAAGACAAGCGTCAGGAATAACTAAGCCTCTTCATTTGATCAGCCGGAATCACGGACTTGTCATTTAACAAGATTAGGAAAACTGGAGGAGGAATTTTTTTGAGATACAAACTGGGACCAGCTGCAGTCCCAGACACGGGGCCAGGAAAATCCCACACCTTGATGGGCTAAGGACTGCATCAATGAGCTACATCACTATGTTAAAGGAGATGAAATGTAAAATAGTCTGTTTTATTATTTTCCCTATCTATCAGCCACGTTATTGCCCATAGAGTCATCTGCAATCTGCACGCGATCCTGAGTGGAGCACGTACTAAAGAGTAATGTTGGGCAAACCGTTTAATCTCTCTGAGCCTCAGTTTCCTCTGCTATGAGCTAGGGAAATGGAAGACACTATTTACCTGCAAGGATTAAATGAAATAATAGATGAAAGGTGCCCAGCACAACAGATGGCCCACAGTTAAATTTCAACAAATGTTGCTTCCTTCCTCCCCCTCGCCAAATTCTAAATCCCTTTGGAATATTATCTCCCTAACCCTGACAGCTTACTGTACGTTACCAGATATATGGTAGGTGGGTAGTATTTATTTATTTAAATAGAATTAAGTTCTTCATTAGCGCTCACTTTTCACTGCCATGATGAGCAGCGAGCCCAAATCATGTTCCGTATATAGTTACAGATATCATTCTTTGTGCTTAACATTGGCATCATTCCTCTGGAGCCAACTGGTACTTTTTAGGTAAATTGTGTCTTACTGACAACTACTTTTGTGGTCTGTGATTTTTATTTTGCATTTCCAGCATAAATGCTTTTGCATCTAGTATTTTCTCCATACCCCATTCAATTCCCATGCAGAAAGTGAGAGACTCATTGTCCTCTCTTTAGCCGGCCTAGGAAGACAGAATTTAATGAAATTAATGTTGTTTCTCCCTGGAAAGGGGGAATTTGGGAGTAGCGGTGATGAGGGAGCAGGAGGCTGACTGAGGACAAAGCAAAAGCTGGCACCTTGCACCCCTCTCCACCCGCTTCCCCTCGGTAATAGGTGTGACATTCCTCAGCCACCCCTGGCTGCCCTAAAGGAAAAGCAAATAGTTAACTTGCAGAGATCACAATCCTGCAAGAGAGGAGTCTCCCTTGGTTTACCAATATCCTAGAGATTTACAACAAAGAAGCTATCTTAACAATAGCACAATTTCCAGAGGCAAATAACTCAGTTCCTCGAGCCCTAAATAAAGTTAAATTTCTTCTAAACCCAAATCTCACCAACAAAGACGCTTGATAGCAGAAGTGTGAATGGCTTGCCAAAAGACAACATGGATCAAGGCGCAAGACCTCTGGTATCCCTGCACCTTGTAGGCCCTCTGGCCCTCTTTAGCATATGAAAGCTCCGTTGAAACCCCCCTTTTCCCTCACCTTCCCCCAACCGCAAGGTACATAACCTGCCATCCGTCACAACCCGGGGCAGCAGCTCTTTCTGCCCACGGGGACGGGTCCTGTCCCTGTGCTTTAATAAACCACCATTTTGCACCAAAGATGTCTCAAGAATTCTTTCTTGGTCATCGGCTCCTGACCTTACCCCACCGAACCTCACCTAGGTTCTAGAACTTCATAAGCGGGGTGGGGAAAGTCTGCATTAGAGTCCAAGGAGCCATTGCAGGTGTGTGTGTGTGTGTGTGTGTGTGTGTGTGTGTATACACACACACACACATGTGTATGTATATATACATACCATAGCCATTGTGGGGGTGTGCGTGTATGTGTCTATATATACATATATACATACATACATACATACATGTGTATGTACATATACACACCATAGCCATTGAGGGTGTGTGTGTGTGTGTGTATACATATACATAGAGGCATGTATATATATTATATTAAATTAAATACAATATATCAAATATTAAATATAAATATAATACATTAAGTTAAATATATAAAATATATATTAATTATATATTAATTAATAATATATTATATATATATATATATATGCCTCTACGTGTGGTGCAAGGAGCCCAGTCCTCTGGTCTGTCTCAGGAACAGCTGCTTGGGCTGTGCTACAGAACTCAACTTTGATGCAGCGATCTGTGGGGCCTAGGAGAGCTGCGAACACATGAACCCCCTCCTCCTCCTCCACTGTTACCTTCCCGTCACCCATGGAGGGGAAGCAGCTTGGGGTTCTTCACGAACTCTCCAAAACTCTCTAGATAATTGCCTGGCTCTTACTTTACATTGCCTTAGAGAGTCCGAAGAAATGGATTTTCTTCAGATCGGATACACTCCAGATAATAAGGTTCATGTTCTTCACATCATGAGTCGGAGTTGCCTGGATACACAGGCTTCCGGCCACCGTGCAGAGGTGAAACCTGCCCCCCACACAGTGCACATGAGACTTGCGGATTAAGGTCGAAGCCTCCCCCGTGACAACAGTTCTCTCTCTCGTTTACTGTTTCAGCAACTGCACCCAATCACGGAGAGGCATCTAATCAGCTCACTGACCAAATTCAGACAGGATGTCATGCAAATATTTCCAGACAAATTAGTATTTATCTTTTTTTTTTTTTTTCAAGGTCTGCTGGGCAGGAAATTCCAAAACCTTTAGCAATTTCTGTTAGAACTAAGCGAACTTCACCATCGAGAAATGCTTCTTTCTTTCCAACCTAACTCCTTCAGTTTGTGGCTTGTTCTTTTCTTGTTTTCTTCTGACCACACAAATCTCTATTTTGCAAAGACTTTTAAAATCCATGCTAAATTAATCCCAATGGCAACTGAGATGTACAACTGTACTAACAAAAGAAAAAAAAATTGCTTAGTGCTTTCTAAGCAGATCATCTTCGTTTTTTATGTTCATTAAATATGTCAAGTAAAAACCTCGAAAAAATCATTTTTGTGCATTCTTAAGCCAGTTACAAATCTCAATTTAAATTTCAACAGCTTCTATGTTACTGAAATTAGTGAAGTGAAAATTAAATGTATTTATGTGTATTTATTTTGATCTTTGCTCTGTCTAAAAAGGTTGTAAGGTGGCTAGAACTGAGGCTATTCTTAGTGCTCAATACAAAGTGTAACTGTCTGTGGCATAAACAAAATGAATAAAAATCAAATAACTTAGTACAACCTGAAAACATCAAAATGAAACAAAGAAAATAAACAACTGAAAGGGCAAAATACAGATGGGGCCAGTCATTAAACAAGTAGATAACCTTAAGTCAATAGGTCAGGATTAAATTAGATAATAAAGTAGATACGAAGATTCTCATGGCTTGTCTCAGCTTTGTGCATATTTATAAAATTTTAAGTGACTAGTTTAAGACATCCGCAATTTAGTGTGTGTGTGTGTGTGTGTGTGTGTTATATCGGTCAACCTTTAAACCAGTCTGTGTGGCCAAGTAATGATGGAAGTCGAAAATGCCTGGCTTAAATGATCACCTAGAGAATGTGAAGTTCATGGAAATGAGCAGGGTGCCATTCATTAGCATGTCAACGATGCTTCTTCAACAGGATGCCATTAAATTATTGTGGTGATAATTGAGACACTAAAAAGAGACAGATGCTGGGCCTGTAGTTCCTAAGATCTTATAACCCATTAGCAATTAAATTTCAATGAGCTAACATAACTTCACTCTCACTAAATTAACAACTGGGAATATTCTTTCTGCAGCTTTTCCCTGGCATGTTTTTGCCTGATTTTAAAAGCAAAATGATACTCCATTAAGGTGCAGGATTCAGGAGACGGAGCATCAAGGTATTAGGGGTGTCCTACTCTCAGAACTAGACCTTGGGTGGCAGCCAACGAAGGCAGGGCTGCAAACGGCCGTCTAATGACATCAGAGTCATCTGATGGGATACTGTGGCAGCAGAATGTATGCTCAGAAGGTCAGTTCCTTCAGGGAAAGCATGGGAGTGCTCTCTCTCTAGGTGAGAAGAGCAACCCCAGGGGCACCTGGGTGACGCAGTTGGTTGACCGGCCGATTCTTGATTTTGGCTCCGGTCCTGATCTCAGCATCGTGAGATCAAGCCCCACATCAGGCTCCCCACTCAGTGAGGAGTCTGCTTGGGATGCTCTCTTCTTCTGCCCCTGCCCCCAACTCATGTGCACACTCTCTCTCTCTAAATAAACCTAAAGAAGAAGAAGAGGAAGAGTAACCTCAGAGGCTCTGTGGGTCGGTGATTCAAGGGAATACAGAAAGACAACACAATTCCAATCTGACCGGGCTACATTCGTCAGGATGAGTCCACACTGTAGTAACAAATAAATCCAAAAACAAATCTCACTGGCTTAACACAACAGAGATGTGTTTTTTATCCTTGCACAAATCTCAATGCAGGTACTCAGCAGTCCTGGCACATCTGATCTTACAATGTGATCATTTCAGTATATAGCCTACCGGTCTCTAGAGCAAGGGAAGATAAAGCAGCACAGGAGCAGGCAATGTAGGTGCAGAATAGGCACAGAAGGAGTCCACATCATTTCCACTGACAGACCACAGCCTAGAGCCAATGCCGGTGCCCCGCCTAACTACAGTGAAACTAGGAAGCTGTGGAAGTAGCCACATACTGGTAAGCAGTAAGTACCTCCACCCTAAGTCTGGTCTGCAGCAGAGGACGGTCATTACAAGTAGAGCAAGCTGGGAAACACGTAAGCTACGAACAGACAGGCACAGTCAGATTCTGATGGGTTCAGGAAATCAGGCCCTAAAAAACACTGGGGTTAAAGCTACCCTATCAAAATGAAAGGGACAGAGGATAAGGGGCAAGATACAGTTTCAGCAGTCTTATAACAGGGACCTGGAAAGGTATCACACTGGTTTAGAACAAATCTGCATTCCAGAATCACATAATATCCTACTCCTATTCCTTACTTCCCAGGATACCTTGGCAGGTTATATAATTTATTAGGTGCTGAATTTTCAGTGTGTTGTTATGAGCTGAACTGTGTCTTCCAACATTCATACGCTGAAGTCCTAACTTCATATCTCAGAATGGGACTGCATTTGGAGACAGGACCTCTAAAGAGGTAATTAGTGAAAATGAGGTCGCTAGAGGGGCCCTCATCCAATATGACTGGTTTCTTTATAAAAACAGGTTAGAACACAGAAAGACAGAGGGATAAGAACATATGAAGATAGTGGAAGAAGAAAGCAACCTACAAGTCAAGGAGAGAGGCCTTAGAAGAAACCACCCCATCAACACCTTGATCTTAGACTTGTAGCCTCCAGAACTATGAGAAAATACATTTCTAATGCCTAAGCACCCAGGCTTGTGGTACTTTGTCATGGCAGCCCTAGAAAATTGACACTAAGACATGTGCCAAAATATAACACCAGTACCTTCCCAACATATTTTCCTTCCTGCGAAAGCACATTAGTGAGTTGTCAGTGTTACACCACAGTTAATTGTTACATTTTTCTCTTTTACGCTGGGGGTTCCTCAATGATGTCCATGCTATTTGTCACTGAATTCCCAGTGTTTCACACAAGCCCTGGACACATACAAGTTTCCAAAATAGTCTGTGGAAGGAAAGGAGGAAGGAATGGAGAGAGGGAGAACTGGAAGGAGGGAGAGAGAGAGGGACCCATGCCCAGAGGAACTTATTAACAGGAATCCACAGAAAATAATTAATTAAGATTATATCCCAGGTAGAGAGTATGGGCAGAACACTGACGGCATTAACAAGAACGATCACGCATGGATACTGAGCCAACCTTTACTAAAGCAGATGCTCCTAATACGCTTCAAGTTCAAGGCCAGAATCCAGTAAGGCGACAGGTTATCTGCCTATAATAGTGGTGTACTGGTGTGAGAATCCAGGCAAGTACTGAAAACATCAAACAGTATATGCTTTCCCATCTGATAACACTGCGAAACATTCAAGAACCTCCACATGAACGTTCATTGTGTCTCCAGTGACAATGCATTTAGGACCTTAGATGATGGGTTTCAGCGTAAAGAGAACATCTTCACTGAAGACACCTGAGGTACAGAGAATGATTCAATGCAATAAACATTTACTGAGCACCTTCTTGTACAAGGTGCTCTGCTCAGCTATGAGGAAACAGAAAGGTGACTAAGATCCAGTTCCTGGTCCCAAGAGCTTGTAAAACTCTGCTATTTTGGAAATGATTCTGATTTTCTCATCCAAATAAGCAAAATATCAGCAAATACACACCTGTGTTTGTACAGTTACATAAAAATAAATAGCAGCACAGCTAGGCTGGAAAATAACAATTACATCTCAAATAATCCCCCTGCAGCCCAAAATAATTTATTTGCATTTTCCAAAAAGGAAACTGAAGTTAAAAAAATGCACACAGGCACTTAGCAAATGCCTATTGACTGGAACAGAATTAATTCTTGTTATGGTCAACAGCAAATACCTGTGGGTCAGCTGGTAGAGGTGGGTCAAGGATATAACTTGTGCTTAAAAAGAGAAGGGGAGGGGAACCAACGGATCATTCTGTCTGGATTGTCAGAGAGTCCAAGGTCAGCTCATGACCCAAGGATCTGTAAATACATAAACTGAAACCTTCCCAAGAGAGCTTTCGAGATATCTGAAAATATGCCTTGTCTGTTACTCTTCTCCAATGTACGTTTCTAGTGTGAGAACTTTTGTGTGACAGGAACAGGACAGTATTTAAGGCATAACCAATCCAGTGGAGCTTATCACCCTGAAATTGCTTTCATTCCAACCTTCACTCCTCATTCCAGACTGCAAGGGAGCAGAATGTCTCCCAGATGATCTAAGAACATGCGGACAGGGGCGCCTGGGTGGCTCAGTTGGTTGGGCGACTGCCTTCGGCTCAGGTCATGATTCTGGAGTCCCAGGATCGAGTCCCACATCGGGCTCCCTGCTCAGCGGGGAGTCTGCTTCTCCCACTGACCTCTCTCCTCTCATGCTCTCTCTCTCTCAAATAATTAAATAAAATCTTTAAAAAAAAAAAAAAAAAAAAAAAAAGAACATGCGGACATGCTACTTGGGTGTTAGCAGATCTAGAGAGACCCTAGAGTGAATCCTGTGGATGGATGCAGGACAGTGAGGGAAACAATGAGGACACTTCAGCAGAGACATAGATACAGATGCCTACCTTAGGCTCCAGGTGACATCAATGTTCCTTCCCTAGAGAGAAGACTAACAATAACTACTGTGTATTTAAGTGCCGACCACGTGTCACATACTGTGTAATATCGTTCCGGTAATCTATCCACCGCACCCACATACATATCCAGGAATTCATGTTACCACGCACATTTTATCTTGTCAATCCGAATCTCAGAATAAATGCCAAAGCACCACAAGGCGAAGGCAAACAGCAGAATATGTACCGAGGTTGGTGTGTTTTTGATCTGCTACAGTGCTTGACTGCAAAAAAAAAAAAAAAAAGAAAAGAAAAAGAAAAAAAAAAATCAAAACCCGAAACAGGGGGGCGCCTGGGTGGCTCAGTGGGTTAAGCCTCTGCCTTCAGCTTGGGTCATGATCTCAGGGTCCTGGGATCGAGCCCCACATCAGGCTCTCTGCTCAGCAGGGAGCCTGCTTCCCCCTCTCTCTCTGCCTGCTTCTCTGCCTACTTGTGATCTCTCTCTCTCTCTCTCTCTGTTGAATAAATCAATAAAATCTTAAAAAAAAAAAACAAAAAAAACCCGAAACAGAACGAAGCATAAATTCTCAATCTCAGGGCCCTAACAGAGACCACGGTGTCACAATTCATTTGGATATGCAAGTCAAATGGGTGCGCTGATCACTGTTTTTAAATTTCCTGACCTGTAGCATTTGCTTACTTCTGCCATGTAGATACCCCCTCCCACAGTCACTTTCAGGCTACTCATGTGAAGTCAGAGAATATGCAATTCGGAAGAGATGCTCACTTCCGGCTTTCCCGGGATATACGGGTCAATTCCTGCATGCTTCTGAAGCATTATAGCATTCAAGTTTGTTGAATGGTTTCCATTTTTATATGAATTAGAGTAGATTCAGGTTATCCCTAAAATATCAGTACATTTATGCACTAGTAATTGAATATATTTCCTTTATTAGGAGAATGAGCCATACATGTAAATGACATTATTATGTGGATTAGAATGGGAAAAAAAGGCCAAAAACTGAATTGCATGCTGCCAGTCAGCAAAAACTGGCATTGTTAATGAAGCAGTTTGTTGAAAACTATGTGTTTTCACAAGCTGGTCAAGAATCTACCTACATCTGAACCAGCTACGATGTTACGAGAGGTCCCTGTCCCACTCACAAGAAAAGGAAAATGGCCTGAAAATGGGAACATGGGGTAGCGACAGGCAGCATTGCAAGTGTCCAGGAGGCCAGCTGAATGAAAGATCTGATCAACGTACTGTCCCATTTTTAAGAGATACACTAGTGAGGTTACGTAAACAGGAACTTGACTCAGTCGGGACTTAGTGTCCTCAACAGCCCGTCTCCTAGGGAGAGGGAGGATGAGTATGTGCCAGGAGTCTTGGCTAAGCCCATATATCCATCTCAAGATAATGTTTCCAAGATCCTTGCAAGTCCAAAGGGGACTTCTGGACATCTGGAATAATGCTGGCAAGGGACTCCCACACCAACACCAGCATAAGCAAGGTTTGAACTAAGCCTCTTAAAATTCCCTTTAGTGGGGCAGTGGGGAAGGTATCCGCTAGCTACACACATGGCATCAGTAGATGTTAATGTGTAAATAAAAGTAGTCCATGAAAACTTGGATTTGAAGTTGCTGGATTACGTAGTCATAAATGAATTATTGAAGGGATTCTCAGAGCATTATTCAAATAAGTTCTGAAACTCCAAAAAAAAGGGATACAATATACAGATGTCTTATATAGTGCTTTTGAAACCTACTTCACCATTTTAGTAAGGTTCTAGGATCCCATGACGATCTAACCTTCTAACTGTGGAGAAAGACACGTCTTGGTCCACGTACTTATCTCGTACCAGACAAGGTAGCAGAGTTTAAATTCCTATTTTTATTAGATGTTTTATATGCATTGATAATCTGTAAAAAAAACCTGGCAAATTTTTTTGAAGGGCCACTTAGTAAATATTTTAAACTTTGCAGGCTACATGTGGTTTCTGCCAGATGCATCTATCTATGGGCACACGTCTTTTCTAGCTCTTTCCAACCGTAAAGAAACAAACAACAAAACAAAAAACCACCTTGCACACCTCTTAACTCAGCAGCCACACAAAAATGAGCTGCAGAGCCAGTCCGACCTCCAGGCTGGAGTCACCTGACCCCTGATCTATGGTAACAGTTTCAAAGTTCATTGAAAGACTCAGCATCAAACTGAAGGACAAGGTTTAGATGGTCTCAAAAAGGCTTCCTACTCCTCCTCACCTAAGCTTTTCTGATATTAGACTGTTAGACTCTCTAAGGTTAGACCTATTGTTCTGTGCTTTTCAGAGTACGTGATCCCTTGTGACAGCCAGCTTCCAAGATGGCACCAATGATCGTCCGCCTCCTGGCATTCACAACTTTGTGTTGTCCCCTCCCACAGTGTACCAGCATTGTTACGAGTGATCGATAGAAAGTGGTAGAAGGATGTGTTATCTGAGCCTAGATTATAAAAGACATCGTGCTGCCTTCTTAGATCACCTGCTCCAGGGAAGGCAAATGTCATACTGGGAAGACAAGCAGGTGGTGCGGGTAGTAAGGAACTACAGGCCTCCTGCCAGCAGCCACGTGAGTGAGCCATTCTGGAAGCGAATCCGCCAGCTTCAGTCAAGCCTGGAGATGACTGCCTCCCAGAAGGGAGCTTAATTGCAACCTTGTAACATCGCCTATGCCAGAGTCATTCAGCTAAGTGACACCCAAACTCGTCACCCACAGAAAATATGAGGTAATAAATATTTGTGGGTTTAAGTTGCTAAACTTTCAGATCAGCGTTTACAGGGCAATGAATAACACACTCCCGATTATCATTTTGACACAGCCAACTTGAGGTCATGGATAGTCTTTTCCAGTCCCTTTGCCACAGGCATGTTTCTGTAGGTATATTTCAGCAAGTCTGTTTGAACTTTATGAAAAATAACCAAATACACGGATTACACAAATTCAAACTCTCCTATCGCCGGCACCAACCTACACAAATGCTCAGACATGGATGAGACAAGAGACAGCCTGCTGAAGTGCAGCTCAGGGAAAAGCTGAGAGGAGAGTGAAGCTTAGGAATGCACTAGGGATGGGATGCACGTCAGAGATGAGTAAGAAATAAGGTTAGGGAGACGCCTGGGTGGCTCAGTTGGTTAAGCGCCTGCTTTTGGCTCAGGTCATGATCCCGGGGTCCTGGGATCGAGACCCACATCAGGCTCCCTGCTCAGCGGGAAGCCTGCTTCTCCCTCTCCCCCTGCTGAACTCATTCTCTCTCTGTCAAATAAATAAACAGAATCTTAAAAAAAAAAAAAAAAAGATACAGGGTTAGAGTAAGCCTACTCATGCCCTTTAATAGCTTTTAAATGACTATTATTCTTAACCACACCCATGTTGATTTGTCCTGCTTTATTTTTTTAATAAATTATTATCCAGGTTGGGCACCTGGGTGGCTCAGGGGGTTAAGCATCTGCCTTCGGTTCAGGTCATGATCTCATGGTCCTGGGATCGAGGCCTGCATCGGGCCCTCTGCTCAGTGGGGAGCCTGCTTCTCCCTCTCTCTCTCTGCCTGCCTCTCTGCCTACTTATGATCTCTCTCTCTGTCAAATAAATAAATAAAATCTTAAAAAAAAATTATTATCCATGTTGTACACATACAGTCCAAGAAGATTTAAGACAAGTCCATTAAAACTCGTTGGATAATGACTCCATATCCCTACCAACCCACTCCTTTCTACCTACAGTTACTCATTTATATAGTCACAAATCCTAATCAATTGGATATATTTTATCAAGTGCAACAAGTATCAACTACTTGAAGGCAAGCATCCTTGTTCTCAAGCTTCGTAGCCTTCTCAGTGCCTAACACAGAACCAGATACACTGTATGAAGCTAAGCGGACAGTTTCCACTCCCATTTAATGGCGTAGAAGAATCATACTGATTCCTTGATTTTCAATGAGCTCATTGGAAAATGGGGATAATAATACTTTCTCACAGGGTTATTTTGAGTTCAAATAGAACGATAAACGCAAAAGAGCGCTGGCAACTGGAAATCTACGGAAATGTGAGGTGTTGTTAAAACAAAGCTCCATAGGGACGCCTGGGTGGCTCAGTTGGTTAAGCGGCTGCCTTCGGCTCAGGTCATGATCCCAGCGTCCTGGGATCGAGTCCCACATCGGGCTCCTTGCTCAGCGGGGAGCCTGCTTCTCCCTCTGCCTCTGCCTACCACTCTGTCTGCCTGTGCTCATGCTCTCTCTCTCTCTCTAACAAATAAATAAATAAAATCTTAAAAAAAAAAAAAAACAAAGCTCCATAAATATGCACTGAGTTAATCTATTCAGATGCTTTAGAGACTGATATTTTTTTTTTTCTAAAAATACGAGTCAAGTTTCCCTAAATGTAGCAGTTAACAATCGTGTTTCTCTATTAAAGGCAAAAGTCAGGTCTGCATTTTAAAGTACTAAAACATGGAAATTCTGATATGATCCATTTATATCTGCATAAATATATAAGGAGGAAACTTAACACTTTATCTATGCTGGGTTTGGTTTTGTTTTACTCTACATGAATTAGTACACGTCCCCACCTGTGGTTAAAATGCAGGACTTAAATTTAAAAATCTATTTCAGTGTCTTCATGAATGTGCTGTTAAATATATTCTCCCTCTCTCAATCATATGGTGAGATGCCCAAGATGTTGCATTTTCTTTCATTACAGTTCAGTTCTCTTGCTCCAAATTCCTCTTTGTTTCAATTTCTTTAACTTCTGAAATCAGGGCATGCTGCTTGGTAATGGATTTGCTATTCGTTATTTTCTGGCACAGGAATAGCTTAACTGAATCATTCACAGTCCATCAGTCTAAGAGATCCCACTCTAGCACTGCCATAGGGTGTCAGGATATTATTAATGTAAAAAATATACAGATTCTTATATGACCCCAAGTGCTTCGAATCCAATGAGACCAAGAGAGAGCTTTTTGATACTGAGAAGAAAATTTGATCTTGCCGAAAAATTTTGCCAGAAGCTCTATTCTCAGACTAGACAGACTAGCAATTCACACAACTGAACAGATTTTGACATCAATGCATATAAAAAAGAAACCTTTATGTTTTCCAATAAAGTTGAAAATGTTACATGTTACCTGGTTTAATGTAATAAACATTTCTTGTGTTCATTTAATGTACCAGGCACTGTTCTATGTGCTGTGTGGGTACAGAGAGGGTCTTTGCCTTCTCGGGGCTTATGCATCTAGAAGACACATAGATAAATGAGACATAATGAAATAAATGTTACGTCTAGGTATAAGGAATGCACTCTGGGCGCAGAAAGGGAAATTATTAATTCTGAACATAGAGACCAGAGCACTAAATCCGAGCCTGCAAGAAGATTCTAGTAGGCAGAAACCAAACCACCCAGGCAGAGGGAAGAGTCTAAACAGAAATGCTGAGGTACAAAAGTGTTTAAGGTCCGCAGAGAGTCAACATTTTGCAAGGCTTGAATGTAATATTCAAAGGGTGAATTTGGATCTGAAACTGAAAAAGTGGTTTGGGATCCAACTGGCAATATCATGCTATGAAGTTTAGAGTTTATTTGAAGGAAACTGGGAGTCATCGACAAATTTTAACAAACCAAATTTGAGATGTCTGCTTTATCAACCTTTGCTTTATAAAGACAATTCTAAAAACAGCCTGAGGGAGGGGCGCCTGGGTGCCCCAGCTGGTTAAGCATCCGACTCTTAGTTTAGGCTTGGATCACGATCTCAGGGTCATGAGATTGAGCCCCACATTGGGGAGTCTGCTTAAGATTCTCTTTCTCTCTTCCTCTCCCTCCTCCACTATAAGTAAGGTTTTTTTTTTTTTAATTTTATTTATTTATTTGAGAGAGAGAGCAGGGGCAGAGGGAGTGGGAGAGGGAGAAGTGACTCCCTGCTGAGCAGGAAGCCCAATGTGGGGCTCGATCCCATGACCAGGACGATGACCTGAGCCAAAGGCGGACACCCAACCAAAGGAGCCACCCAGGTGCTCCAATAAATAAGTCTTTAAAAAAAAAAAAAAAAAAAAAAAAAACACACAGGCCTTCCTTTCCAGCCCCAGCCATAGCAGCCACCAAGACGTTGATGCCCAAGAAGAACCAAATTGCCATTTATAAACTCCTTTTCAAGGATGGAGTGATGGTGGCCAAGAAGGATGTCCACATGCCCAAATGCCCCGAGCAGGCAGACAAGAATGTGCCCAATCTTCACGTCATGAAGGCCACACAATCTCTCAAATCATGAGGCTACAGAAAGCAAAGAAAGTTTGCCTGGAGACATTTCTACTGGTAACTTACCAAAGACGGTAGCCAGTATCTCCCGTGATTACCTCCATCTGCCCCCCGGGACTGTGCCTGCCACTCTGCGCCGCAGCCGCCCCGAGACTGGCAGACCATGGCCCAAAGGTCTGGAGGTAGAGTGACCTGCAAGACTCACACAAGGGGAAGCTGACAGACCCCTAGATACGAAGCACTGTGCCCCCTGGTGCGGACAAGAAAGCTGAGGCCAGGGCTGGGTCAGTAACTGAGTTCCAGTTTAGAGGCGGATCTGGTTGTGGACGAGGTCAGCCACCTCAGTAAAGTTGGGGATTGTTTTGTGTTGAATAAATTTGTAGCCAGGAAAAAAAAAAAAAAAAAAAAAAAAACCAGCATAAGGATTGATCTGAGGATATAGGAGAATGAAGAAAGGGATGCTGGGTAGTCCAAAAGGGAGATCTGTCCTAGGGAAGATAGTGGATATGTGAATAGAAACAAAGGGGATAGCTGGGACTGACATGAAAGATATTCCAAAGACAGGACCAATGGGATTTAGCTGATTGGATGGGTGGGGAAGTACGGATATGAAATCTAGAATGAATCTGACGTTCTACTACTGGTCACTAGGGGCAGCTGTGATGAGCTTGGTGGTTATCAGGAAACTGAACAACGAAGTTACAGGAATGGTATTGTCAGAGACACATACACGAGAATCTACCCATGGATGGAAAGAAAGAAGGCTGGAGGCAATTATTCTTCTTAGAAAAGAAACAGAGAAAAACACATCTGAAAATGATGTGTAAGTAAAAGATGGTGACTTCTAATGAAAGGATATTAGTTGACTTCCATGTGGAGAAATAAAGAAGTGTTCAGTTTCCAGCATGGAAATCTTGCTTTCTGCCCAAGGGAGCCGGACTCAGAGCAGGGATGGTGGCAGGTTTCTGTGTGGTCCGGGAGACCCAGATGGGTGGGATGTAGAATAACCCTAGGGGAATGGGGGGAGGGGTATCAAAGTCAGAAGAGCTTATACATGCATGGAGGCAGCCCAAATGGAATGACTTCCCAGGTATTCAGCCAGGCTGAATCAAGTCCAATACTCAAAAAATTCCAACAGAGATAGCACGGTGGTAAGGTTGGTGTTGGCAGCTTTACATACAGAGCTAAGATTGTTTTATGTTCATGACATATAGTAATATTACTCTACAGCAAGACAATGTCTCTTATACTGCAGGTATCCCCAGCAGTATGGGAAGCTGGGAATGGGGAGATTTTCCAGTAAGGCGATAATCAAGATGGTGCAGTTCTTTCTGCTCAAGCTCAGCCACTACTCCACTGGGTTCCTGGGCGTGGCCGACAGAGCCAGGCATTAAGTTACTGGAGACCTTGGACAGAAGATGGAGGAAGGAGAGAGAGCTGAAGAGAAAAACAAGCAGGATGAGCCAAAAGGGATTGAGAAAGACTGGCAGAAGCCCAAGACAACAGCATACTAAAGTGAGCCTGTCTTTCTCTGGAAAGGTGTGGATGAACATAGCCTTCTGTCTTGTGTGATGCTCACCAAAAGAAAAACAATAAAAAAAGACCCTATATATTAACAAATAAGATACTAACACTGGTATGACAAAGGAAACATGCTAAGGAATGCTCCAATCAACAGACAATGTTAGCTGGTTGGTTGGTTCATTTATTTAGAGAAGGATTGGATGAGCAGAGAGAGAGGTAGAAAGAGAATCCTTTTTTTAAGATTTTTTTTTAATTATGTTATGTAAGTCACCATATAGTACCTCATTAGTTTCTGATGCAGTGTTCCATGATTCATTGCTTGCATACAACATCCAGTGCTCCATCCACTGCATGCCCTCCTTAATACCCATCACTAGGCTCACCCATCCCCCCATCCTCCTCCCCTCTGAAACCCTCAGTTTGTGTCACATAGTCCATAGTCTCTCATGGTTCATCTCCCACTCTGATTTCTCCCCCTTCATTTTTCCCTTCCTTCTCCTAACGTCCTCCCTGCTATTCCTTATGTTCCACATATACATGAAACCATATGATAATTGTCTTTCTCTGCTTGACTTATTTCACTCAGCATTATCCCCTCCAGTTCCATCCATGTCCATGCAAAAGTTGGGTATTATCCTTTCTGATGGCTGCGTAATATTCCATTGTATATAGGGACCACATCTTCTTTTTCCATTCATCTGTTGAAGGGCATCTCGGCTCTTTCCACAGTTTGAGGACTGTGGCCATTGCTGCTATGAACATTGGGGTACAGATGGCCTTTCTTTTCACTACATCTGTATCTTTGGGGTAAATACCTAGTAGGGCAACTGCTAGATCGTAGGTTAGCTCTATTCTTAACACTAGAGGAACCTCCACTATTTTCCAGAGTGGCTGCACCAGCTTATATTCCCACCAACAGTGTAAAAGGGTTTCCCTTAGAATCTTAAGCAGGGTCCACGCCCAGCATGGAGACCCACGTGTGGCTCGATCTCAGAACCCTGAGATCATGACCTGAGCCAAAAATCAGGAGTCTGACACTTAACCGACTAAGCTACCCAAGTGCCCCTAGCTAGCTGTTGAGACACAGATATAAATCACAGAATTACTTTCCGCAGGTCACGCATGCCTGCATGCGTTCAGTATTGACTAGGTATCTGTATGTCTCAGACATTATGCGAAGGTATGAGTGATGCCAAAATCAGACAGTTCTTGCTCTCAAGCAGATCACTACCTAGTTATATGTTAACCTAGAAGCTTCAAGGTGAGATCTGTTTAGCAATTAAATGTACGGCCTATTTCTGAAGGGCTGCATGGATGGACTAACAAAATAACGAAACCTACAGGCCACTGTCCGTGAACAACTACTGTGCGCCACATGCCGAGCTGCTCCAAAATTTTCAATAAGGAGATCGAATGTGAATTTAAGACACTTCCTTGGTGTCACAAAACGTAATTATTGCGGCTAGAAATTGAACATGTATCTCTTTCATTTCAAAGCCCATTTTCTGCTCTCACTCCAGATTACCACTCGGGAAACTTCTACCTAAAACTGAGGAAGGAGTTAGGGAGTCAAATATAGTCTGAGAAAAATCTCTGTGAGGAGGTAGACCATGAGTGTGGAAGAAAGTAAGAAACCTGAAATGGCAGAAGCCTTTCCAGGGGGACATATATGAAGCTAGGGCCGGGGGATAAATGGGAAAGGGGGACAGGAAGTATCAGCAAAAGCCCTGAACCAGGACCAAGCACACAGGAAAGTAGGCAAAAGAGACCTGGCTATCTGGAACCCACTGCCATATTGAAACACAGGGAGCACTTCTCATTTCCAGAATGGTGACCCTACTTCCCATGAACCTCTGGGAGCCTACATAAGGATGTATTATCATCACGAGGGTTAGTTATTTCTTCCACTTCCACCTCTGCCTAAGTATTATTATTATTATTATTATTATTATTATTATTATTACTTTATTTAGTTAGCAGGCTCCATGCCCAACATGGAGCCCAGTGCAGGGCTGGAACTCATGAGCCTGAGATCAAAACCTTACCTGAAATCAAGAGTCAGAAGCTTAACTCAGTGAGCCACCCAGGTGCCTCTCCGCCAAAGGTTTTAATTAGCTAGATGCTCCTAGTAACCTGTGAAACCGTCAACAGGCTGCAGCTTAATATACATGCAAGCAACTTCCAACTGGGAAAAGCTCAGCCAGTGGGCAACTTGGTTTTAGGTGTTGCTAAGAAGAGTGCCGTTCCAGGTTCAGACAACCATGGTGTCTCACTCTGGGATGCCACTTAAATCATAAGTGCCCGCTGGGAAGCAGCTGCGTCCTGAGATTCCGTGTCACGCAGTCTATGATTGTCCTTTCCCATCCCTATCATCTTCTTTTTTTTTTTTTTTTTTTAAGATTATTTATTTGACAGAGAGAGAGATCACAAGCTGGCAGAGAGGCAGGCAGAGAGAGAGGGGGAAGCAGGCTCCCCGCCGAGCAGAGAGCCCAATGCGGGGCTCGATCCCAGGACCCTGAGACCATGACCTGAGCCGAAGGCAGAGGCTTAAACCACTGAGCCACCCAGGTGCTGCCCCCATCATCTTCTTATTGAAAATGCCTTCATGAGTTGATTCAGGACCAAAATGATTAGAAAAAATGTGGCTCAAAGGAAGTGATTCCCACCACTGTGTTCACTTTAATCTCTGTTTCATATTAGGAAACAGAGAGAAAGACATTTGTTTATTTATCCATTCATGTATCAAAAATATCTCTCTACGTCAAAAACTGTGGTGACCACAAAGGGCAGGATACAAAGTTTAATAATATAAAGTCTGTGTTCATCATAAATTACAGTGTAGGAAGAAAGATATACATATGGATGTAATAGTATAAGGCTTTGCTTCTCAAACCGAGACCTAGGAACACTGTCTTGGGATTCGGAGGCTAATCAGTCAGATTATGCGCACACCCGTGTGTGACCCTTCTGAAACTTTCTAAGTAATACATCAAGCCCATTTTGGATCATTTGGAGGTCTAGCTTATTAGAACATATGATCTTGCAGGGCCCCGACTGGGGTTTTAGTTTTAAAGGGGGTCACTGTCAGGTTCGCACTTGTGTTTACAATCAAGTTCATGCCAATGAGTACCCCTTTTGTTTTCCAGTAAAAATGAAAGGAACAGCTTTATGATACAGATAATGAGTTCTTGTTCTGCAAAGAACAAATCAGAGCATGGTGGGCCATGCAAACAGAAGCATAAAAGGAGAAGTCATGGAAGAACTGAAGCTCAAAAAAACTCGACAAGGCACTTTGTATTAACTATATTTTAGCTCTGAGATATACTTTGATTTCAGGAAAACAACATCATTGCAGTCTTTGAATTATGTGTTTATGTGTCTAAATAGACTTTTTTGGCAATAGCATATGCATGATTTTAGGTTTCAAAATAGTGAAGTTAACGCAGTAAATTAAAACTAAGAAATAATTTAAGTTACATGATAATTATTCCTTTAAAAATGGTCCAGGGACAGGATGCCTGCGTGGCTCAGCTGGTGAAGTGTCTGCCTTCAGCTCAGGTCATGGTCTCAAGGTCCTGGGAGCATTGGGCTCCCTGCTGAGCAGGGAGCCTTCTGTTCCCGCACCACAACTGTTCCCCCTGCTTGTGCTATCTCAAATAAATAAAATCTTTTTTTAAAAAAATGGTCCAGGGACAGGGAAAAAATAAAAGGTCCAGGGTGCCTCACCTGGGTTGAACATTCAGTTTAGCATCCGACTTTTGGTCTTCTGCTCAGGTGGTGATCTCAGGGTCTTGAGATCAAGACCCACATCGGGTTCCACACTCAACTTAGGAGTCTGTTTAAGGTCTCTCTCCCTATCCCTCTGTCCCTCCTGCCCCTCCCTCTCTTTCTCTCTCTCTCCCAAATAAATACATGAATCTTTTCTTTTTAAATGCTCCATATATTAGCCAGATTGAGAATCACTCTTGTGTCCTACGTCCAACCTGCCTGCCTCCACTCCAACCACTTTGACAGAGATATGTGGTGCTGATCTCCTCACTTCCTAGTGTAACGGCTTACTAGGCCTCAGCTTAATTGACTCTTCCGAAGTATTTGACAATGTTTTCCATTTTCTTCTTTTTGCAGTTCCTTTTTCTTCCAACTACTGAAAAATCTCTCTTGTCTTCTGCTTCTTTGGCCATTCTTCCTTAATCCTCTTCTGGAATTACTAGTCCTCTATCAGTCTAAATAAATATTGCCACTTCTATGAGTTTTCCTCCAGTTTTTTTATTTTTATCACTTTTTGTACTTGACGTGGGTAAATTCAGCTGCTCCTAAAGTTTCAGTGACTACGAATACAGTAACGACCAACTCTAAATTACGGAGCCAAATGTCTCTCCTAAGCTCCACATCTGCTTCTACAACTGTGTACAGGGACTCTTCACCTGGATGGTCCATAGTCTTCTTAAAGTCAAGATGTAGGAAACTGAACTCATCAGCTAAAGACACACACACACACATGCATGCACGCGTTCTCTCTCCTCAACTTCACATCCTTTTACTCCAGGGTCCGTCTTGTGAGTGGCAGCCATCCCACCGTATTTCTCAGGTTTTAGCCTGTACCCAAGTCAGA
Organism: Enhydra lutris kenyoni; assembly: GCF_002288905.1. Taxonomy (NCBI): domain Eukaryota; kingdom Metazoa; phylum Chordata; class Mammalia; order Carnivora; family Mustelidae; genus Enhydra; species Enhydra lutris. The sequence goes on along the minus strand of NW_019154149.1, from coordinate 5,185,453 downwards.
AACCTACAGGTGTACGCAGGCCACAAGCAGACCTGACTTCATTCTCCCTTTCCACTTGCTGCTTCAAATGGTTTTAACACCTATGGATAACATAGTTGGGCAGCTCCGACTGGTTTTCAAATTCTAGTGAAGACGGGAGTCTGTTTTCATTTTGTTGATGTGCTCACCGCTATTGTCCACACGGGCTTTCTCTGATCTCTTTGGCAGTGGGGGTCCACTCTTCTGGGATCACCTCATTCTCCAATAGCCTTTTCAGGCAGACTCCCTACCTAAGAGGATATTGTCTGTCTCCCTTCCTGTGGGCTCTGCATGTGGCCCTCAAAAATAAAACTCACCTGTTTCTGCAGCAAGCTCTGGCAGTACCAACCCCTCCCTGTGCAGCCCTGGGTCTATAATCTGCAAATACAGGAGTTTAAGCCATCACTTTTCTACTTCCAGCTTCTCAGAGGTGAGTCCCGTAACAGTCCCCGCCTCCCTTAAAACTCCAGGGAACACACGTTACAGTCTTAAAGCATCCCTCACTTGACTTGAGGTAGGTAGACCTCTCCTGACCCCTAGCACATCCACAACTCCCTTCAAACACACACGAATCCATGGTTTCTTCAACCTCAGCATGAATTCTAAGCCTTTTCTTAGGAATATGGTTGGCAGGCTATTACTGACAGAATCAGCTTGTGGCTTCCCTTTGCAAGTGCTACAAAAACGAGCCAGGATCCCTCTTCAAAATGCTATTTTATTTTATTTTATTTTTTTTACTACTGTTGCTTTGTTCTCAAGCTTTGGTGACTCTTCTGAAACTCACTGACATTGGGACAATTCCAATAGGACCTCTTATAATGCAATCGTGGCATTCCCTTACCCTTACCCTAAAAGTGCTATCTCCTATCTCTTTTGCCCAACCATTCCTCTTTCCCTGTTACTTTTTATTTCGGACCCTCATTCATTCTCCTCCTCCCCCCACTTTCCTATATCCTCCTAACTTACTCTCTTGTCTCCGATGTTACCTTCTTCCCTCTACATTCTAATCATAAACCATCACCCACCTATCAAAAGAAACGGTGTTTCTAAAATGCATGTATATGATGACGACAACACACACACACTATATATAAAGAAACATACAGGTTGCAAATAAAAGGATGAAAGGAGTTGTTATCACGGAAATGCTCACCATAAGTTTGCTGGTGACACGGATCTAGTTATGACAGACACAGCACTTTAAGATGAAGAGTATCGCCAATGACAGAGAAAAGCATTTCACAAAATGCGAGAGTCAGTTCATCAAGAAGACAATTATCTTGCAGTACTCACCTAACAACAAAGCTTCAAGACACATAAAGGACATTTTAAAGCATGTCCCTCATTGGTGTCATTTCAAAAAGACCTTCTTTTAAAGGACCAATAACAATCTCAGTATTTAAAACAAGAGGTCCTTGTTTCCTAACAAATACAGCTTCACTCCAGATCGCAATCAGTTTTTCAGGAGTTCTCAGAGACGCAGGAACTTCCAGAATTTTCTGATAGTCTCAATTCAATTTATTCAGAGGAATGTATGTATTCACTATGGAGAATGTCTGTCAAATATCAACAGTTTCTTGGGGTGCCAGCTTGGCTCAGTCAGTTAAGCGTCTGCCTATGGCTCAGGTCGTAATCTTGTGGTCCTAGGATCAAGCCCTGTGTCGGGCTCCATGCTCAGTACAGGGAGTCTACTTCTCCCTCTGTCTCTCTCTGCCTGCCTCTCTACCTCCTTGTGATCTCTGTCTGTCAAATAAATAAATAAAATCTTTAAAAAAAACAAAAAACACAACAGTTTATTCTGAGTCTCCCTTCTGATAAGGACTCCATCAAAGATTGAATCATTTAAAAATAGAGAAATAGGGGCCCTTGGGTGGCTCAGTGGGTTAAAGCCTCTGCCTTCAGCACAAGTCATGATCTCAGGGTCCTGGGATCGAGCCCTGCATTGGGCTCTCTGCTCAGCAGGGAGTTTGCTTCCCTTCCTCTCTCTCTCTCCCTCTGCCTGCCTCTCTGCCGGCTTGTGATCTCCGTCTGTCAAATAAATAAATGAAATCTTAAAAAAAAAAAAAAAAAATAAAAATCAAAATAAAACAAAAAGAAAATTCTTGTGTAAATCTAAAGCAAATATTTTTTGCATAGTTCAAAAAAAAAAAAAGGAAAAAAGATTGGGAACCACTCTGATGAAGAAAAGTCGTTACCCGAGTCAAAGAGCAGCTCCTAGAATTACTGAAAGTAACTAAGTATTTACAGAATTGTTCAACCTTCATGATGTTTAATAATTGTTCTACTCGGTAATGATTATTTCTTAATATTATTTGATATGCAGTATTTCATGTAGAACTTTTATTAAAATTGCTGAGAACTTGGCACTCCATCTTTTGCAGTAAGGCCCATGCTATCTCTTCCAATTACTGCTAGGCTTTAGAAGGTATCTCGCAGAGACAATACTCACTCCATGGCAACTCCATTTGTGGGCGCTAAAATCTGGTCCATGTAGGCAGAGGGTAGGTAAAGGTGATCTTATTAAAACTACTTCCAAATCTCATTACAGACCACTCATATTGTGCTTCACGAATTTTGTGGATTGTCTAGAACCAAAAGCTTTCACCCCTGAAACCATATAGTCAAACGTGGCTTCTAAAGGAAGGAGCGTTGTGGCTTGACTTGTGTTCCCAAAAAATATATACACTGAAGTCTTAAGCCTGGTTCCTGTGAGGGTGGCCTTGTTTGAAAATACTCTTTGCAGACCTAATCAGGTTAAGATGACGTCGCAGGGTAGGCCCTAATCCAATATGAGCCACAGACTCCCAGGCACACAGGGAGAAGGCAGAGGCCAGATCGCCCCACAAAGTCTTCCAAGGCAGCATGACCCTAGTACCACCTTGATTTTTAGACTATCGAGCCTCAAGAACTGTGACAAAATAAATCTGTTGTTGTTTTAAGCCACTAAATTCGCAGTACTTTGTTACAGCAGTCTGAGGAAACCAATACATAGAGCAAAGTATATTTATACCATAATGGAGTTCAGTGTTAGGACTCTGGTTCCTGGAGTAAGTGACTCACCCCTACCATGCACAAAACTGCTTCTACTGAGGCTCTACCTTGTTTTAGGGGTGCCCATGGGGTATCAGGATCGCCTGAACTTACAAACTTACTGACCAGTAGGAACAAGGACAGTGACTACAGGATAAGGAATCTGACAGAGATAGACACCCTAATATTCAACAAGTGAATGAAGGGGGCGCCTGGGTGGCTTAGTAGATTAAGCGTCTGACTCTTGATTTCAGGTCTTGATCTCAAGGTCGTGAGTTCAAACCCCACACTGGGCCCCACACCGGGCATAAAACCTCCTTAAAACAAAGAGGGAATAAGCCATGTAGTAGGGGTTTCCTGGGACTTCAGTCTGCCAGGAACATTACCAAGTTGGCTCTTCCTAACCCAGTTATTGTGCAGTGAGGGCACCAGGGACTGAAATGGCTCTACACCTTTCATAGTTCGTAACTCCTAATTACATTTTCCAACCCATTGATTAAAATCTTATATATAACATGGTCGCCAAAACTAAATAGGACCCAAACATGGTTACTTTACTTCCTCATAAAACATCTGGAATATGGTAAATTTTGTTTGTTTCCTGGAGTTCATTAGAACTGTTGTGATGGTTGAAGGGCTATAGTTTCCGACTGCACTATTCACCTTTCTGCACAATTGCTTCAAGGTGGATTCCCAGTGTTCAAATTGCTATCTTTTTTCTTTTTCTTGGCCAGCACCCAAACTTTCCTTGACCTCATTTCTTTCTTCTTTACTCCCTTTCTGTGCATGCCTATGTTCTTAAGTTATTTTTGTACCTTTCCTTCCGCACATCAAGACAGAGAACACACCAAATGACTCAACCTCTGGCGGTGACCCCCTCCTACCTCCTCCTCTACCCTACAGGTGCATCTGCGCTCACCACACTAATCAGTTCTATTGTGTTGATTTTCTTCTCCCGAGAGAATGGACAATGCCCACAGTAATTTCTAAATAAGATCCAGGAAATCTTATGAAATAGAGAAAATTAGAAATTCACACTCCTAACAACCAGTTACAGGATAGCACAGTACTCAGGCTATTTTGACATTCTTGTAATAATGATCACCATATAGTGGTTCCATTGATTTATGTGTAATAGCTTGTGGACTTGATGGTCTTAATCACTCTTTGGAGATACCAACATTTTTCATGAGAAATTTGTCACTCTTAGAAACAAAAGCATGATTAATAAGAGGAAATAAGCAAATCTGACATGAGATTATAGTTTGTAGTTTTTGTATAAGAAAGAAATGTTGGATTTATGTTTATAAAATTGCATTTGGGGGGGCGCCTGGGTGGCTCAGTGAGTTAAGGCCTCTGCCTTTGGCTCAGGTCATGATCTCAGGGTCCTGGAATGGAGCCCGGCATAGGGCTCTCTGCTCAGTGGGGAGCCTGCTTGTCCCCGCCCCCTGCCTGCCTCTCTGCCTGCTTGTGATCCCTGCCTATCAAATAAAATATATATATATATATATATAAATTAAAAAAATAAATAAAATAAAATAAAATTGCATTTGGTAGGCATTGCTGTACTTTGCAGTCTATTAGTAGTCTCCCTTAATTCAACGTAACTTTTTAAATAATCGAAGAAATAATTTTAAATGGAAGTTGAGAGTTCAGAACAGATTAGCACATTTCCCTGAGGTATCATTTAAATTACATACTACCTTTGATGATATATAATTGTGTTTTTGTCCAGGCTGTTGTAACAAAATATCATAAACTGGGTGGTTTATAAACAACAAATATTTACTGTTCAGTCCTAGAGGCTGGACTCAAAGATCCTATGTCCTCACATGGTGGAAAGCACTTGGGATCTCTCTGGAGCCTCTTTTGTGAGAATACTAACCCCATTCATGACCTTAGCACCTCCCTAAGGCGTCACCTCTTAATACCATCATCTTTGGGGGGTAGGATTTCAACATATGAGTTGGGGTGGGCACAAACATTCATTTAATCCCAAAAGACCATGCCACTTTAGAGCTGCTAGTCCTTACTCAGGTTGAAACTTCATCTTAATATACCTCTTCCCAACTAGAGAGACCATACTACTCCCCAAAGGCTTCTGCATATTTGTTATTTCAACTTCAGTAAATAAGGAAAGAAACACAGGTATATGCACACCAGTGTTAACTGAGATCTTACTATACTAGACATGTTTATGATCAATAACTTCATGGATTCCTCCGAAAACTCTGTGAGCTATTATTTCCACACTTTACATAAAAAGAAACAGAGTCTCAAATATTTCCAATACCTTGCCCAAAGCTGTATAGCTAATTCATGTTGGGAATCACCATCTGCCATGCCCTATTCTAACTCCAAAGCTTATGTTCTTTCCATTTTTCAGTGTTCTCTCTGAAACACCATAGTCATACAACAAAAAATTACACTTCTCATGGTGAGCACTGTGCAATGTTTACAACTGTCAAATCACTTGTCCTACACCTGAAACTAATAAAACACTGTTGTCAACTACACTTCAATTTTAAAAGAGTATCTTTTTCCCCCTTGTAATGTTAAATGGATTCAAACAACTACTTCTTGAGTATCCACTTTTTGTGCTAAGCAATGAAAAGATAAGGGCAAGATAAACTGTTAATCTCCAACCTCCACAAGATAGATAAAGCAAGTCATTTATCTATTGGACCTGGACTCCACAGCTACATTGACCAACTGCCCTCGTTTGGGTAGGAGTGCTCGTGTCCCACTGAAAATCCTCCATCTCGGGAGACTACCTCAGTCCTGCGCAAACTGGAAGGGTGGGTCACATAACTCTACCTAAGAGTAGAAACTCCTTGGATTATTTGTAATATTTATAATCTGATCAATTAAATATAGAAGCGGGACCCAAACATCAATATATTTTTTTAAGGTTGCTGGAGTTAGGAAACATTGTTTGAAAGCATTTGGTTCTTTCTGATCCAACAGCATAAGCATCACCTGGATCCTTGTTAGAAATACAAATACTCCAACGTCACCCCACACCTACTAAATCAGAGTCTCTGGGGGTGAGGCTTATCTGTCTTAACCATATCTGTCTTAACCAATCCTCTAGATGATTCTGATACGAACTCAAGAATCACTGCTGTATGAAAGGAAACAGTCAACAAAACAAAGAGTCAAACCACGAAATGCGAGAAGATATTCACAAATGACACTACAGACAAAGCGCTGATATCCAAGATCTGTAAAGAACTTCCCAAACTCAGCGTCTAAGAAACAGATAATCAAGTCAAAAAATGGGCAGAAGACATGAACAGACACTTCTCCAATGAAGACATACAAATGGCCAACAGACACATGAAAAAATGTTCATCATCAGGAGCCATCAGGGAATTCCAAATCAAAGCCACACGGAGATTCCACTTTACACCAGTTAGAATGGCCAAAATCAACAAGACAGTAAACACCAGAGGTTGGAGAGGATGTGGAGAAAGGGGAACCCTCTTACACTGTTGGTGGGAATGCAAGTTGGTGCAGCCACTTTGGAACACAGTGTGGAGATTCCTCAAAAAAATTAAAAATAGAGCTACCCTATGACTTGGCAATTGCACTACTGGGTATTTACCCCCAAAATGCAGATATGGTGAAAAGAAGGGCCATCTGTACCCCAATGTTCATAGGAGCAATGGCCATAGTCCCTAAACTGTGGAAAGAGCCAAGATGCCCTTTAACAGACAAATGGATAAGGAAGATGTGGTCCATATATACAATGGAATATTATGCCTCCATCAGAAAGGATGAATACCCAACTTTTGCATCAGCATGGATGGGATTGGAGGAGATTATGTTGAGTGGAATAAGTCAAGCAGAGAGAGTCAATTATCATACGGTTTCACTTACTTGTGGAGCATAAGAAATAACACGGAGGACATTAGGAGAAAGAAAGGAAAAGTGAAGGTGGGGAGAAATAGGAGGGGGAGATGAACCATGAAAGACTGTGAACTCTGAGAAACAAACTGAGGGTTTTGGAGGGGAGGGGGTTGGGGGTTGGGTGAGCCTGGTGGTGGGTATTAAGGAGGGCACCTATCGCATGGAGCACTGGTGTCACATGTAAACAATGAGTCTCGGAACAGTGCATCAAAAACTAATGATGCGGGCCGCCTGGGTGGCTCAGTGGGTTGGAGCACTCTGCCTTCGGCTCAGGTCGTGATCCCAGGGTCCTGGGATCGAGCCCAGCATCGGGTTCTCTGCTCAGCAGGGAGTCTGCTTCCTCCTCTCTCTCAGCCTGCCTCTCTGCCTACTTGTGATCTCTATCTGTCAAATAAATAAATAAAATCTTTGAAAAAAAAAAAAACTAATGATGCATTGTATGGTGACTAACATAATAAAAATTTTATAAAAATTAAAATAATATAAAATTTAAAAAGTATCACTGCTGTATGGAAATGACATGAACACAACTGTCCCCTACTACTGTCCCCAGAGCAGTCTCCTGTGAACTCTGCCATGGGCAGCCTGGGGTCGTGTTGCTGCTTTCCTCTGTCCTCTCCTATATGCCCCTGGAGTCTCCTTTTGCATTTATTTCCCTCATTTTCCCATATTCCCTGAATATGAGTACTATCAACATTGCAAAGTGCTTACAGACTCAGAAAATTTTCACAGATCTCATTGCATTTCAGAATTTTTCCCTGCTGAGATACCTGCAGTGCAGGCGAGTGAAAGCACGTCCCTCTAGGGCTCCTGGCAGTGTCCCTAAAGCAGCCCGCCACAGGAACAGATGGTGACTGAAGCTTCACATGGGCCCCTAAAAATTCACATGGGATTTTCTTTCTACTTCTTAGTATATTTCATGTCTATCTTATTCGAAAAATTATTTCCCCCAATTTTCAAGTAAACTTGACTTCACAGGGAGACATTTGCCCCCAGTGTGTTATCCTTTGACTTTTTGCTTCACGCCCATGGCATAACACATATTTCTATCTGCAAAGCACAAAAGACGCCACCCCGTTTAACTCTCACAGTGACCCTGCGATGTGTTAAACCTTACCCCTGCTGAAGAGGATACCAACGCTCTGGAAGGTTAGGTAGTGTCCCCAAGGTCATAAAATGGAGAAATGCCTGTATCAGGCCAGCATGACTAAAAGTTTGCTGTTTTACTGGAGTATATGACTATCTGACATTGTGGACATAAACTCCTAGAGGACAAAGGGACTAAATTTTATATTCTGTACCCATCATAGTACTTCATACAATGTACATGTGCTGTCTCTCTCTCTACATATGTATGTACACATGTATATATACATATATACACATGTATATCTACCCATATATGCATCTATACGTATCCATATATATACCTGTGTATATACATATATGAGTAATAATGTAAATAAATAATACAATAATATAAAATGAGTGAACAAAAGCATAGTAGTAATTTAAGGAGTTGAATTTTTTTCTTTTTATTCCCCTATACACTGCAAATTGTAGAAATATCTGAAAGGGCTTTTCAAGTTCCCACAGACATCGGTTAAAATGCAAAATAAAGCCATGTAAAAGATAACAGTGCCCCAGCCACTTAAGCATCTGACTTTGGCTCAGGTCATGATCTTGGCGTCCTGGGATGGAGCCCGTTGCCAGGGTCTGCGCTCAGCAGGGAGCCTGCTTCTGCCTCTCCCTCTGCTCCTTCCCCCATTCGTGCCCTCTCTCTCAAATAAATAAAATCCTAAAGAAATAAACAACAAAACAGCTTTTGACAATATTAGATTAAGAACCTAAGAGTATTAAAATTCAATACCCCACCATAACCACCCTTGTCCCACAGACTCCCTGACAGAAACACAAGTATGAAACACATGGAAAAGGAAAGTAAGCTACCAGTATAATGCGAGCCTGGCTTTTATCCAAACCCCAATGCAGGGAATGCAGGGACTTGATTCAAGCCCAAACTCCAATTCGGCGGTCTTACCAAAGCCTAGCACAGCAAAGAGAAAAGAGAAAACAAGACAGCAGAAGTGGTTTAGTAGGAGAGAAGGCTCTAGTCCACTCTGTCACGTCAGACATAAGGAAGGTAGCTTTAGCAGAGGAGAGGTGAAACAGACCCAGCAACTTTGAACACAGTAATCCTGCCAACTGGTAGAGTTCAGTTCTCTGCTCCCAAATCTAAGTGAAGATCAGTATTCATTGTGGAAGGAATTTGGGAATAAGAAGTTGGAAACTTTCTCCCTCACTTACTTCCGACTCTCATTTGGGAAACTGGAGTTAAAAAGAAATATTTGTTCTATACTTAAATAGGCTAGCACAAAATAGCATGTCTTCAAACCGTTTCTTTGGAATAAAGCAGTCCATTATCATTAAGTTTGGGAAACTCCTGGCTATATGGCTTCTTTGCTGGAAGTCCTATTCAGAATGCATAAAATACATACGCATGAGGATTCTAAAAAAAAAAAAAAAGGAGAGGGAATCATAATATGCAACACTTTGGATGCCTGGATGGCTCAGTTGGTGAAGCATCTGCCTTCCGCTCAGTCATGATATCCCAGGGTCCTGGGATGGAGCCACACATTGGGATCGCTGCTTGGTGGGAAGCCTGCTTCTCCCTCTCTTACTCCCTTTGCTTGTGTTCCTTCTCTCGCTGTCTCTCTCTGTCAAATAATAAATTTTTTAAAAAATCTTTTAAAAAATAAAAAATAAATAAATATTTAAAAAAATAATAGGCAACACTTTCAAAACTTGTTTGACCAAGAAACCTTGTCCCTATCATAACACCCATTGTACTGAATACATTGTAGAGATGTCAATATAGAGGAAAGATCAAGGGATTTTGAATTGAAGAAACCTCTCTTCACTTAATGCTATAGCACTTATTAGCTATATAAACATGATCTAATTATGTAATACATCAGTTTTTGTTTTCTCATGTGATGGAAAGATAATAATACCAACCATGCAAATTCATGAGGGTCATGAGTTGATAGATATGAATTGTCTAGAGGACTGTGCTTGATTAAATAGAAGTTGCTCAGCAAGTAGTACTTCCCCTCTCTCCATTATTTTCTTAATGGAAATTAAGAAATTTACCAATTGTGTGGAAATTAAGAAATTTACCAATTGTGTGGAAATTAAGAAATTTACCAATTGTGTGGAAATAACAAGCCATTGATGAATTTAGCCAATTAAGTAAAAATAATCAGTCAAATCTATAACAAAATAATGGAGAGCGCTAACTCTTTGGATGATAGAATAATCAGTGGTGTGTAATGCTGTCATGTTGCATGCAACGTTTTCTCAGTTGTTATGGTTTGGGAGAGCTTTCAAAGGTTGAAACTCAAGAATGGCATGCAACTCAATGAAGTACTTGGCTTTTAGTTTTACTCTGCTAATTATTTTTTTTTTTAATTTATTTGACAGACAGAGATCACAAGTAGGCAGAGAGGCAGGAAGAGAGAGAGAGAGGAGGAAACAGGCTCCCTGCTGAGCAGAGAGGCCGATGCGGGGGCTTGATTCCAGGACCCTGTCATGACCTGAGCCAAAGGCAGGCACCCAGGCACCCCTACTCTGCTAATTCTTATGGGAATATTTGTATGAGTCTCCTCTGATTTATGTGGAAGTTTTGATATGCAGTGTTATATCCTGGACCCAGACACCAACAATTTACTGTTTGTAAGAAAGGGTTCCTTCAAAGCAAGTTGGAGATTGACCAACTTAGGATTTGCATTAAGTAAGTGGTTTAAGTAAAATGTTGGAAGCAAAGAAATCCTATCCAATCTAAGTAGGACTCTCCGATTTGGACTAGATTCAGGTCTGTAAGGAGTCATTTCCTCTAGCCAGCTTTCTGTCCGCAAGACTCAGCAGTGCTTTTTTAAATCAGTTAGTTAAAACACACACACACACACACACACACACACACACACACACACACACAC
>NW_019154149.1:5156870-5174395 GCF_002288905.1 Enhydra lutris kenyoni | reverse complement strand
ATATATCTCCAGGAGCCTTTTGTTCATCATCCTGGATGTTTTAAAGCTACAGCTCAGGGCTAATATTCACAGAACACTTCTGGGCTGCAGTGCCTGGGGATTAGAAGAGTGATCTAAGCTGACGCTTCTCAAAGCGTGGTCCCTGGATCAGCAGCATCTGCAGCACCCATGAACTTGTTAGAAATGCACGTTCGGGGCGCCTGGGTGGCTCAGTGGGTTGGGCCGCTGCCTTCGGCTCAGGTCATGATCTCAGGGTCCTGGGGTCGAGTCCCGCATCGGGCTCTCTGCTCAGCAGGGAGCCTGCTTCCCTCTCTCTCTCTCTCTCTGCCTGCCTCTCTGTCTACTTGTGATCTCTCTCTGTCAAATAAATAAATAAAATCTTTAAAAAAAAAAAATCTACTTTTAAAAAAAAAAAAAAAAAAGAAATGCACGTTCGTGGGACTTACTCCAGATACATCAGAAAATCTGGAGTTTGGGGAGATGGTGATGGCCCCTGGGTGGCTCAGTCAGTTGAAAGTTGACTCTTGGTTTCAGCTCAGGTCATGATCTCATGGGTCGTGGGACTGAGGCCCACTTTAGGCTCCACGGTCAGTGCGGAGTCTGCTTGAAGATTCTCTTTTCCTCTCTCCTCAGCTCACCCATGCTCACCCACACTCTCTCTCTCTAAACTAAATACAAACATCTTTTAAAAAAAATCAGAGTTGGGGATCAAAAGCAGAGGGCCTTCTGATTCTTACGCTAAAATTAGAGAACCACTGATTTAAATACCGTAACCTTTGTTTGTATACCCAAGAGGCTCTTAAAGAGTAAGGTTCTTGGAAGGATATCAGCAAGATGGTAGAACAGGAGGTCCCCTACCTATACCCCCACCAGAGCAACAATAACTTGGCAGCCATCCACAGACAAAAGTATCTTTGTGGGAGCCTTAGGAACTGGATAGGAGGATACAAAGCTCCAGTGGAGCCCCAGACTGAGCAGGGCCACACCCAGGTTCACCCACTGTGGTCCCAAGACACAGACCCAGTAACAGATCTATCTGCCTTTGAGTTTGGCTCCAGCTACATCTGACCTGTAGTCCTGCTATCAGTACTGGAAGGAGGGTAACAGGCCTGCCAACTTCAGTTTACTCTGGATAGTGAAGCAGCCCCACATTGCAGTTCTAGCCCTGACCCAGGCACAGTTTGAGAGCAGTCTTGTCAACCCAGGGCCCCACCAGGAGAAACACCCATCAATGCTCCCAGAGGCGGGTCTGCTGTACTGATCCAACTGTAACTAGTTGGAATGTCCCTGTAACTTAGCTCCAGCCCCTCCCAGCTGTGGTACAAGAAAAGGCTTTCCCCACACAGGACTCAGCAGAAGACATCCTTGCCCCTGGAGAGAGGCCCGCCAACTTCGGTCCCACTGAGCAGCCTGAAGTGACCCTGGAAATCACCCCGGTCCTTCTCAGCTACAGTCCAGAAGCAGTCCAAGCCATGCAGGGCCCTGTCCAGTGGCCCAGACACAGCCCTCCCAGGGACCTGGCAGGAGTCAGACACACCCACATGTGCACACCAGATAAGATGCCTGCAATCCTCAGACTCTGATGTGGACCTCTGTTCCATTTCCAGCCCTATTGACCAAGGTCCTGGAGGCAGTCCCATTCACTCAGGGGCCACACAGGATCCATGCTCACCCAAGCCCCTGGTAACAGGCTCGACAAACACGGACCCCACTGTAGACCCAGCAGCAGCCACATGACCCAGGCAAACCCTGCTCAACTATGGTGCTGGGGACAATTCTATCATTCCAGCAACCTGACCTGACAGAGTTTCTACCTGCTGAAACCAGTCCATAAAGACTGCAAGAGTTGCTTACCCATCAAATGCTCAGATCCCAATACAAGACTATGAGGACCACACAGAAGCAGGGAACATGACACCACCAAAGGAAACAAATTCTCAGCAACCAACCGCACAAAATGGAGATCTATGAATTGCCTGACAATAATTCAAAATAATTATCTCAAAGAAGCTCAATGAGATGCAAGAGAACACATTATTTGGCCATAGAAAAGAAGAAAATCCTTCGGTCTCTCTTTCTCTCTCTCAAATAAATAAAAATCTTTAAAAGGGGGGGAGGGGTACCTGGGTGGCTCAGTTGGTTAAGCCTCTGCCTTTGGCTCAGGTCATGATCTCAGGGTCCTGGGATCGAGCCCTCAGGCTCCCCGCTCAGAGGGGAATCTGCTTCCCCCCCTGCCTGCTCCTCCCCCTGCTTGTGCGCTCTCACTCACTCACTCTCTCAAATAAAGAACCCTTTAAAAAATGATCTTTAAAAAATAATATTGTATTATATAACTGATATTTGCTAAAATAAATCTTTTATTATCCTTAGTATTTCTTTTTTCATTGAGGTCTAATTGACATATAACATTAAATTCGTGTCAGGTGTACAACATAATGATTTGGTATTTGTATATGTATACAAAATGATGGCCACAGTAAGTCTAGCTACCATCCATCACCACACAAAGTTACAAAATGAAAATTTGTGTGATAAGAACTTTTAAATTTATGCCCATGGCAATTTTCAAATATGCACTACAATATTATTGACTATAGCGACATGCTGTACATTACATCCTCATAACTTATTTATTTTAGAACTAGAAGTTTGTACTTCTCGACCTCTTTCATGCATTTCGCTCATCCTCGGTCCCCCTCCCCTCTGACAACTACCATTCTGTTCTCGGTTATCTAGGAGTTTTGTTTACTCATTTGTTTTTTTAGACTCCACATATAAGTGATATCACACAGTATTTGTCTTTCTCTAACAATTTCACTTAGTAGGACGCCCTCAAGTTCCATCCACGTTGTTACAAATGGCCAGATCGCATTCCTTTTTATGGCTGACTAGTCTTACACTGTGTGTGTTTATGTACCCACACACATACACACACAGCCCTCACCTTTATCCACTCATTCACTAATGGACAAGAGTATATAAACTCCTTTCTGTGAAGTACTGGAGGTTGTAGCAAGGCAGCAAGAGGGTGCCAGGCCTGCACCCACTCGCTAGCACTAGCAAGATCTAGCGAGATGGAGGGAGAATGCAAAAATGGCCTCGGCCAGTGCCTCCAGCCCTGGAGAGTCCCAGCAGGTCCCTGACCCTCTGGCAGACACGTAGATTTAGCAAATAATTCTCCTTTCCATACAAACTGCTGCTTTTGTGCTGGCTCTGGGGCAAGTGCCCTTTAGGGCAGTATCTCTGTTCCCTGTGGTCCTTCAGATCTCCTCGACTTAAGTCTTCCTGCTTTTCAAAGACAGATGTTTTGGGAGCTTGTCTCTCTGGTATAGGTCCCAAGGGTTGGGGGGGCGTGATGTGGGGCACAAACCGCCCACTCCTCAGAAGCTTCGGGTTTGTGAGATCCCTCCTGATTGCGGGTCCCCATGCTGAGGGTGGGTTTTTTGGAGAGACTGTGTCTCTGCCTCTCCTACCCGTCTCCATGTGGCCCTTCTATCGTTTGTTGTGAATGAGCTGTTGTGCTAGTTTTCGGGTCCCCACTGAGCAGGGAGCCCGACTAGATGCAGGACTCCATCCCAGGACCCTGGGATCATGACCTGAGCCGCAGGCAGATGCTTAACCAACTGAGCCACCCAGGCGCCCCTAAAATAGTAGATCTTAAGTATTCTCACCACAGGGTAAAAAAAAAAATGTACATGAAGTGATGGATGTATACCTGGATTGTGAAAGGCATTTTACGATGTATAGGTATATTAAATCATCACTTTGTATACCTTAAATATATATAATACTTATTTGTCAATTATTCCTCAATAAAGTTGAAAAAAATAAGGATCCTGCTCAAGGCGCTCTCTATTCATAGTAGGGGACAACTGCATAAGCCATTATAGTGCAGAGCAGAATTGAACAAATTCTAAAATGTCATTGTATACATATTCTCAATTCTGACCAGGAACGTCAGGGAATGTTCCTAAAAGGAGGCAGCATTAGAGCTAAGTCCTGAAAGCTCATTACAAATTCAACAGTAAAAAATACATGAAAGAAAATTTAATTTAGGACCCTCTAAACGCTGGATATTGTGAACATCAGTGAGTGTAGACTGGCATAGTGGTTTAGGTTTGTGCAATATGATTTTCTGAGCTGATGGAGAAGTTCTCTATCTGTTCTGTCCCATACGGTAGCCACTATCCTGATGTGGCTATTGGGAACTGAAAATGGGGCTAGTGAGAGGAAAGAAAATTTTTATTTGAACAGCCATAGGTTTCTTGTAGCTACCTTTTTGGAGAGCAGTTTTAGGAATTATCATAATCATGAGTTGCCCCCTACACCTTCCTCAACCCACTCTCCCTATGAGACAAAGACAACTTCAAGACTTTTCTGAATCCCCACAAACACAGTTGTATTTGTGAAAGCTATTCCTGAGCTCCTTGCTTTTACTTCCAACTCTTGGAAAAAAATTATTTCTGTGCCTAAAACTCACTTGAATTGTTCAAGATCCAAATGCCTTGATACAACACTGCCTTGAAAACAATGCATTTTGGGAGACAGCCTCGGCTGGGAAGTTCAGGTGGCCGTGGGACATAAACACCATGTGTTTGTAGCCCCTCGGGTCAGGATGCTCAGTTATTTTGCCTTCAAGAGCAGGACCTTCCGTCCTTTAACAAATATTAACAAATATTTCATTTTATACCACCTCTTTTGTTTCCAGCCATGTATGCAATACCAAATGCTAAGCAAAGAAGATAATTAAATTGGGCCAGACCCTGTCCTTTGACTGGCACATGGAACTCTAGAAGACTCCCTTTCAGGATTTGTGAGTTTGGGGGGGGGACCTGATTGGGAATGGGATCAGACAGCTGCATCGTTGCATGTCTCTACCACAACACAGGTATGACTTATACATGTAGATTCTCCTCTTCGTAGAAAATCTGTGCAGTGAGCACTGTCCCCTCTCAGGCCTGCCACCCCAGTGGGTGGAGGCAGTGGCTTCAAAGCTAGTTATGACTGAAACCTGAAGATTCAATTCAATTCTCAGGTGATTCTTCCCTACCCTTTCACAAAGTTGGGTGAGCTATGTTAATAAGAAGACTGCACCTCGAAATTATGTACTCTCAAAGTTAATGTCTAAAGTGCTTTACCCAAAGTTTCTCAGATACTCTGTAAAATGAATCGGTCAAGGTTCCGAGTGGTGAAATGAGATGGTAGATCCAGAGCTCCCACTTATCTGTGTCTAAGTCAACTGCACATACCTGTATCATGCTGGGGTAGATAGGGATATTTGAGGACAGAATCCCATTGGGTTTAGTTGTTAAATCTCCATAAAGGCAACCTAAAGCCCTAACATTATCTGTCTGCTGAGTTGCTCGCAACTCCCTTTCTCTGTATCTATGTAGCTCAGCTTCCCCTCATTAACTCCTAGAGCTGCATTCGACCAAGATAAACTATTCTCTTTCATCCTTGATCCCCCAACCAGGGAACACAGTTTTATGCAGGCAACCATGCTTAACATGGACAGGAAAGACAGTCTTGGAGACCCTGCCAATAAACAGAAAGCAGGCTAATCCTTATCAGTGGAACTGTGGGAGGAACGATCTGGGAAACTGGTCTTACTTCATTTACTGGCGACCTGGCATTTAAGCTAGATTCCTTCACAAATTTCTCAATTCTAACACACTCCACGTTAACCTTCAGTGTATGTCATAAATGTACTCATCCTTGGTAATCCGTTAGTAGTTATTTACAACGCAACCCTCCTGGGCAATAGGTACTCTGTTAGGTGCTATGGCATTTCATAAATCTGACCAATGAATGTGATTTTAATTCAAAGGAGGTTAAAAACAAAACAAAACAAAAACAAACCAAAACAAACAAACAAACAAAAACTAGGGATGCATGGGTGGCTCAGTGGGTTAAGCACCTGCCAGAATTCTACTCAGGTCGTGATCCCAGGGTCCTGGGATGGGCCCGTCATCGCTGGGGCGTCTTTTTCTCCCTCTCCCTCTGCCTGCTGCTCCCCCTGCTTGTGCTCTCTCTTTCTCTGACAAATAAATAAGTAAAATCATTTAAAAAACAACAACAACAACATAGGAATAATATGTTTTACCCTTGATTCAGGAGAGTATTTCTGGCTACAGAGACTGAACTGGGACCAGCTCTAAATTCCTCTGCTTTGAGAGCTGGTAAGGAAGACACGGAATTGAGAGCTACCGTTAAGTCAGAAATGGGCAAGCACTTTAGGAACACTGTGTTGTAGGGGCCCAAGGCAGATTACCCCAAGGTGGCCTACTTGGGCTTAAAGATTATTTTGAGTTAAAAGTAATTAAACCTGGTAGATGCCAGAAAAGTTCTCAGCCTCCCTGACAACTGCCTAAATTTACACTGGAAAGGAGAGCCGGTAACAGGAAGAGAGCTATTGAGACTCCCCTTTACCTAAGGAATTTATCTGCATAAAAGGGCAAGTTTGTTTTTCCAAACGTCTCCTTGCTAAAGAGCTTTCTCCCCTTTGTGTCCTCAGGCCTCTAACCCTCCCCTTAGCTCCTATAGTTAGTTCATACAAGCCTGTAGCCTCATTGCCTTTGCAATCTCCTTGGATTCCCTGTGCGCACGCCTATTAAATTTGATTTTCTCCTGTTAATCTATCTCATGTCAATTTGACTTTAAGTCCAGCTAGAAGGATCTTGAAGGGCAGAAGAAAGTCTTCCTCCTGAACAGTGGCCTGACGAGGTAAACACCACTATGGTCTTTCGACTGATACCAACTCTTCTAGGGTGCCTGGACCCAACCCAACATGATGGGAGAAGTTCCCCAAACACACCACCAAACAATTCTCAGACACTATCCACCAGGAGAGAGCGTCAGACCCTCACAGGTTAAGGGTTCAGTCCTACAAGACTGTCCCACCCGCACCCCAACTTCAGACCCCAGTCGCAGGCCCAGGTGCTCGGGACTAAGCAGCCCTAAACCAGAGGTTCCAACCAACCCGTCTTCAGGTTCAGTTAATTTGCTGGATGGAGCAGCTCACAGAACTTACAGAAACACTTTCCTTACCTGACCGGTGGTTGATTACAAAAGGATGTAACTCAGGAACAGCCAAACGGAAGACTTAGGTAGCTCGAGGTCTGGAGAAAGAGCAAGCAGCTTCCCTGACCTCCCCAGGCCGCCACTCTCCCCAAACATCCACGTGTTCAGCAACCGGAAGCTCTCCCAAACCCCTCCTTTTGGGTTTTTCTACGGAGGCCTCGAAACAGAGGCATGATTGATTGAGTTACTGGCCATTGGCTGATCAACCTCCAGCTCCTCTCCCCTCCCCTGAGGTCAGAGGGTGGCACTGAAAGTTCCAACCCTCTAATTACTGGGTTGGTTCCCCTGGTAACGAGGCCCCATCTTTAGGTTAACCAGAGGCTTTCTAGAAGTGACCTCATTAACATAACAAGACACCTTTAAAGCTCTCCGCGCCTCGGAAATTCCAAGGGTTTTAGGAGCTGTGAGCCAGAAACCAGGTGAATGAAGGCCAGATACATAAAAGAAATTACATATTTGGTCATTCGAATGACCAAATATATATTTCTAATAAATCACAATATTGAAGTCTTCATTTTACAGGTGAGAAAACAGGTTCAGGAAAACAGCTACTTGTTCGGGATCACGGGGCATGAAGCGGATTCCTATGCTTGTGCTTTCGATCCCTGCTCTACTCTCCTTCGGGCTCCTTTCTTCTCTCCTCCTTTTCAAAGGCCTCTGCCTCTGAACACTCAGAGTTGTGCTTAGAATCAGGAAATTTAGACCAGGGATTTGTTTTCCAGATTCGCCCAATGATAAAACGTGTTCTTCAGAGCAAACAGAGGGCCTATAAGATCGGTTGGAACCCAAGCCCAGAGGTGCGGCTTTGGGATATGACTGAGCACCCTTGACATAAGAGTAATAATAACCATTATCATTTATGGAACATTTACTATGTTCCAGAACCTATACATTTTTTAAAATCCTCATAATAAACCTGTGAATAGGTTTGTGCCCCCATTATTTGTGCCCCCATTTTACAAATGAGGACAAAGAAACACAAAAAGAATGGCGAACGGAGTTCTAGGAATGATATAATTTCACATGGGCTGTGATTATTTAGTCTTTTTGTGCTCTACATTAGAATGGGAGCTTCTTGGGTAAAAACCCGTTCCTTATTCTTTTTAGTATCTGCAGCACTGAGCCCAGGGCTTAGCACAAAATAAGGAAGCAATAAATGATAATCCCCATTACTACTTACTGTAGTGCTAACTCCTAGAATATGAATATAAGCTGAACATACCAAAGACTTTGGTGTGAAATCCCTTGCTAATATTTGCTTAAAGGAATTTAATTATCTATATCCTATCCACTACTATTCTAGATAGTAAATGGAAAGCTATTTTCCGTTGTGGAAGAAGAGAGAGGAATACTTACAGCTATTGCTTAAGTTTTTGATAACTTCCTCCTACATACTGCGACCTACAATAACATTTAATGGGTCTTGCTAAACTGTGATCACAGATATCAGACTGCTATGTTTTATCACAAACATATGAATGGAAAATACATGGCATGATCTTTACCTTAGTGAGAGTCCAGAAAGTCAGAGAAATGACCTGAGTGGAGGGGAAACGAGCTTGAATACAAATATATTTTTGTAAATTATGGAAATAATATTAGGTTTCCCAAAGCTCAGAGTGCATACTGTCCATGTTTGATTTGATTACTGAATTTACCTTAAGAAAAACTTGGGCTTTGGTAAGACATGTGTCTTAAGCACGTCATAGCAGATTCACTAGCTGCCTTTTTTTTATTTTTAGGATTTTATTTATTTATTTATTTGCGAAAATAAGCAAAGCAAGGGAGCACGAGAGTGGTGGGGGAATCAGAGGGAGGAGCAGAGGGAGAGGGAGAAGCAGACTCCCCGCTGAGCAGGGAGCCAATTTGATGTGGGACTGGATCCCAGGACTCCAAGATAATAACCTGAGCCAAAGGCAGACACTTAACTGACTGAGCTGCCCAGGCGCCCCCTCCCTCCTTTATTTTTATTGTAACTTTTAAATTTCAAAGACTCTCAAGAAGTTTTGAAAATGGTACAGAGTTCCTATGTGCCCTTCATCCAACTTCCCCCATAAATATCTTACATAAACATAATTCATTGTCAAAACCAGGACATTAATGCTGGCACACTACTGTTAACTCAGGTACTCACATTATTCAGATGTTACCACTGTTCACATGCACTGTGTGTGTGTGTGTGTGTGTGTGTGTGTGTGTGTAGTTAGATGAAATATTATCGTCACCTGTGTAGGAGTCAAGTAATCATCATGAAAATCAAGATTCAGATTTGTCCCATCACCACAAAGAAGCTTCCTCGTGTCACCCCCTAGCAATGGTTAATGTTACGTGTCAACCTGACTGGCTCATGGGATGCCTAGGTATCTGGATAGGCATTGTTTCTGGCTCTGTGAGCATATTTCCAGAAGGCTTTAACATCCGAGTCCACAGAGAGCCTTGCCTTCCCGGCTGTGCAAAGGCACTAACCAGTCCGCTGAGAGCCTGAGGACAACAAAAAGCCGAGGAAGTTAGAATTCCTTTCCTTCCTGTCTGCCTGCTTCAGCGGGGACTTTAGTGTTCCGCCCTTGGACTGGGATTTACACGATTTGGTTCTCAGGCCTTCACACTCAGATTGGAAGTAAACCACCAGCTTTCCTAGGTCCCTGGTTTGCAGATGGAAGCTTGTGAAACTTCTCAGCCTCCATAATCACAAGTCAATTCCTTAGAATAAACATAACATTATGTATATAAATATACATATACACACACATACATATAGATGCATACATACAGACACACACATACGCACATATCCTTCCGGCTGTGTTTCTCTGGAGAGCCCTGACTGACCCATTAATGGTTATATCCTCCCCCCAGCCCAAACACCTGGCTCCCATTAGTTTCTTCTCCGTCTCTAAACTTTATCATTTTTGAAATGCTCTATAAATTAGATCATACAGCATTGTAACCTTTGACATTGGCTTTTTTCACTCAGTATAATGCCCTTGAGAATCATTCAAGGCACTGCCTGCACCAGGAACTTGTTTTTTTTCGCTGCCGAACAGAATTTTATTGTATAAAGGTGCCATTTATTTATTCATTCACCAGTTGAAGGACATTTGTATTTTTTCCAATTTTTGGCTATAACAATCAGGGATGCTATGAACAGTAGTAGTTTACAGGATTTTATGTAGACGTAGGTTTTCATTTCTCTGTGATAAACGCCCAGAAATACAATTACTAGGTCATATTTTAGTTGCAGGCTTAGTTGTTTTTGTTTTTGTTTTCCAAAGAAGCTGTTTTTTTTTTTTCAGATTGGCTGTGCCATTTTATACTCCCATCAGCAGTGTTTGAGAGATCCATTTTCTCTGCATCCTTGCCAACATTTTGTTCGTTACTATTTTTTATTTTAGCTGTCTTAATGGGTGTGTAGTGATACTACATTGTGGTTTTAATTTGCATTTCCCTAATAGCTAATGATATTGAACATCTTTTAATGTGCCTATTTTTCATCTATATATTCCCTTCAGCAAAATGTCTCTTCATGTCTCGCTCATTTTGTAATTGTTCATTTTTTTGTTGTTGTTGAGTTGAGAGATTTTTAAGATATATGTCCTTTTGGAAAAGGACTATAAAGTCCTTTTGTCAGATATGTGATTTGCAAATATTTTCTCCTAGTTTGTACCTTACCTTTTAATCTTTTAATGGGGTCTTTTCATCAGGTACAAGGATTTTTCAGGCCTACTATATCATTTTTTTCCTTGATGGACCATGCTTTTGTTGTATCTATGAGCCATTCTCCTAACCACAGGTCATGAAGATTTTCTCCTATGTGGTCTCCTAAAATCTTCATAGATTTATGTTTCACACTTGAATCTATAGTCCATTTTGAGTTAACTTTCATAAGAGTCTGGGGTTTATGAAGAGGTTACTTTGGTACCTATGGATTTCCTGACTCTAGGGCTTGAATATGATTAGTACATGCATGGGTTTTGAATAAAGCAAAGATGACAGAAAAAAGCTGTAGGAGACTGAGCTGGTAAGCAGGACCAAAAAGAAAAGATTCCTTAAAAGTATGTATATAGGGGCACTTGGGTGGCTCAGTCGGTTCAGTGTTTGCCTTTGGTTTGGGTCATGGTCCCAGGGTCCTGGGATCAAGCCCTGCATTGGGCTCCCTGCTTCTCCCTCTGCCGCTCCCCTTGCTTGTGCTGTCTCTCTCTCTCTCTGTCAAAATAATGGATAAAATCTTTTTTTTTAAAAAGTATGATCTAGAGAAGTTTGGGTGTGTTAGCAATAGCTAAAAACGTGTACCCAATGTCCATGAGATCCACCAAATTTCTTATCGCACCCGTACTGAAACTGTCTTTTGCAAACACAGGGCAGACTTCCGGGGTGTGCAACCAGTGCAGTCACGCCAGGCCCCACACTCAGAAAGCGCCTCACACAGACGGGGTTTAATGCTCTGCAGTCCACACTCTGAACTCTTCATTTTATCTTCGAATTCGTGTTTTGTAAAGACGGTCTGATGGGACAGTGGATGCTCTTCCTCAGGCTGAAGTCTCGGCTCTTGTCTGGTTCTATCACCCCCAACACCCCCCACAGAGAGGTTCTCCGTCGTTGGCTCCCCAGACACACAGCAACTACTGCCAGCCTTTGCCCTCAGCAAGAGCCTGGGCAGGAAACAGGTTTGGGTGCACGTACCCTCGAAGCCCTTCCTCTGCCCCTCAGGCCGACTTAGTAGTCAAAAGTTTTAGCAAGCACCTTTAGCCCCTGTGACTAAGTAATTAAACGTTTTCTGTGTATCTATAGAACACACATTGTTTCCTAAAAACAGCTGGAACCAAACCCTGTCCCACAGCCCCCCACCCAACACCCATACACAACCTCTGAGCACCATGATAACGTCTGTAGCTGGTGCCATGGCGTCTGCCCGCAATCAGAAGGGTCACAGACCACCATGCTCCCCTTTTACTGATTAACTGCCCTGAAGTTCCTATTGATTTGACCCAGAGAGAGTGCCTAAGCACCTGCACAAGCCGGGGTGCGGAGGGGGGCAGCAGAGGGAAAGAGAGAATTTCAAGCAGACTCCTCACTGAGCACACAGCCCAAGCAGGGCCCTGATTCCACGACCCACGAGATCATGACCTGAGCCCAAAGCAAGAGTCCGGCACTCCACCGACCGAGCCACCCAGGAGCCCCACTGCCCTACAGTTCCTTTAAAAATCTTTGGGCCAGGCAGAAACCTCGGAGTTGGTTTTTAGAAAAGAGTCTGCCTTCTCCTCAGCTGGCCAGCCTCCTGAATAAAGCTCATATTCGCTTCCAATCAAAACTCATCTCTTGATGGGGCATCTGAGTGGCTCAGTCGGATAAGCATCTGACTCTTGGCTTTGGCTCAGGTCATAATCTCACTGTCATGAGACTGAGCCCCACATCCAGCTCTGTGCTGGGTGTGGAGTCTGCTTAAGATTCTCTCTCTCGGGGCATCCGGGTGGCTCAGTGGGTTAAGCCTCTGCCTTCAGCTCAGGTCATGATCTCAGGGTCCTGAGATCGAGTCCCGCATCGGGCTCTCTGCTCAGCAGGGAGCTTCCCCCTCTCTCTCTCTGCCTTCCTCTCTGCCTACTTGTAATCTCTGTCTGTCAAATAAATAAATAAAATCTTAAAAAAAATATTCTCTCTCTCTCTCTCTCTCCTTCTGTTCCACCCCCCCCCCCCGGCCTGCCCATTCCTTTGCCCAAGCGATGAGCTGCCAAACTTGGAGTTTTTGGTAACAGCCTGTGCATCAAGTCACAAAGCACCTAGGGGAGTCTGTCCCACCTCTACAGAATCATAACGCCCAAGGCAGCACACTATTAAATGCCAATGAAAAGCACCAGGATAGGTTGAAAGAGAAAACAAAAGAAACTCTTTTTCTTGCTGTTTGAGTAAGGAGCCCTACGGTTTTATTTTACATGAGGCCCCACAAAATATGTAGCCTAGCTAGTGTTAACATAGCAACTTGTTTAATTATGTTTTATGGAAATTCCTAGAACATCAGAATTATAGTCAACAGAAGAACAATATACATCTATGACAGACTCCAATATAACCCCAATGGAGAGACTTCCAGATTTAACACAGCAGATAAAATCTGAGTGTTCCCCCCACTTACTTCAAAAAAATCACCCAAAAGCCAAGATATATAAGAGAAATAGCAATACAAAGCACATGTTCAAGAAAAAAAAAATTTGAAACCTCAAAATACAAAAGGGGGAATAACTGTCAAAAAGCAGTGAAGGTCGAACAGTATACGGAAGACGCAGACAGAGTAAGCCCGAGAATGCAGATCCTAAAAGACAAATCTGTGGAGCGCGCTTCTCCTTCGAATGTGGTGTATCCGGAGGTGGAAAATAAATAAATAATGCGAGTGGAATGGAATTAAAAGCTGCCAAAGGATAATCTCCTCAGACTCTATGCGGTTCTGGGAAGTAGAAATGGGGGTAAATGAGAAATGAAACCGGCGGTCAGTAAATAATGGACCAAGGGGTGACTGCCTTGCCGGCTGCCCCTCAATGCAAATTGTGAGGAGGAATAAAAACCAGGAGCTCACAAACTATGAGAAGGAGAAACCTTGCTAATAGGAAAAGAACCCTACCTCTTCTCCTGTACAAATTTCCTGTGTACAATCTGTCCAAATTGTACCTAGACAAAGATACACTGTAAAAGGAGGAACCAAAGATTTTTAAAAAGCAAATATTAGGCAAAGAACACACAACAACAACAACAAAATGAAGCTGATAAAAGCTGTGAACAAGCATACTCCCAAGAATTTCTTTCTCAGGTGGGCTCCATGTCCAGAGCGGGCTTGAACTAATGACACTGAGATCAAGAGTCACACGCCAGGCAGCCCCACAATAATTTTTTTTTAAATACTAGTGTAGGGATGCCTGGGTGGCTCAGTCTGTTAAGGATCTAACTCTTGATTTTGGCTCAGGTCATGATCTCCTCAGGATCGAGCCTCATGTTGGGCTCTGTGCTTGGTGGGGAGTCTGCTTGGGATTCTCTCTCTCCCTGTCCTTCTGCCCCTCCCCCACTCACAGACTCTCCCTCTCTCTAAAATAAATAAATAGATCTTTAAAAAATAATATAAGGGGCACCTGGGTGGCTCAGTGGGTTAAGCCTCTGCCTTCGGCTCAGGTCATGATCTCAGGGTCCTGGGATCGAACCCCACATTGGGCTCTCTGCTCAGCAGGGAGCCTGCTTCCTCCTCTCTCTCTGTGTCAAATAAATAAATAAAATCTTTAAAAAAAATAAAATAAAAAAACATATAAAAATAAATATTATTCCAATCATCTTTATTAAAAAAAACTTAAAGATGACATAGAATAACCCAAAGAAATATGGTGAGGCAACGACACCACTAACAGAAATAACAAACAAAATGAAAAATGAAGAAATTAGGGAAGAAATTAAAGAAAAATAGCAAATATTAATAAATAAGTCCTGGGAATGTAATGTACACCACGGTGAGTGTAGTTAACAATACTGCATTACATGGGGCACTTGGCTGGCTCAGTCAGAAAAGCATGCAACTCTTGATCTTGGGGTTGTGAGTCTGAGTCCCATGTTGGGTATAGAGATTACTTAAATAAATGAAAATTTAAAAAGACATACTGTTTTGTAAAATTGAGAGTTCCTAACAGAATAGATCTTAAAAGTTCTTAACACAAGAAAAAAAAATTGTAACTACATGTGGTGCTGCATGTCAGCTAAACTTATCGTGGTAATCATTTTCTAGTGTACATGTATATTGACACATCATTGTATTGTATATATAAAACTATTACAGTGTTATATGTCAATTACAACTCAAAAAAAAAAAAAAAAGTAGTGCCTGGGTGGCTCAGTCAGTTAAGCGTCTGCCTTTGGCTCAGGTCATGATCCCAGGGCTCCTTGCTCATCAGGGAGCCTGCTTCTCCCTCTCCCTCTGCTGCTCCCCTGCCTGTGCTCTCTTTCGCTCTCTCTCTGACAAATAAATAAAATCTTTTTAAAGAAAAAAGTAAAATGTGAAATTAGAAGCAGCACAAAGGATAATGGACAGTATTATTTTTTTATTAACATATAATGTATTAGCCCCAGAGGTACAGGTCTGTGAATCGCCAGGTTTAGACACTTCATAGCACATACCTTCCCCAATGTCCATAACCCCACCACCCTCTCCCTAGCCCCCTGCCCCCGGCAACCCTCAGTTTGTTTTGTGAGATTAAGCATTTCTTACGGTTTGTCTCCCTCCCGATCCCATCTTGTTTCATTGATAATGGACATTATTAAAATAAGGCTAGCGATATATAGAACAAAGTGAAGAAAAGTTTGTAAACTAGAATGGAAATAAAAGAATGGCAGAAAAATATATATTCATATATATGTATATAACATATACATATTTATATAATATATACACATATATATACATATGTATGCATACAAATACATATATGAAAAAAAACAAATACATATATGAATGACTGAAGAGATCTAATATATATGTTTCACTTTTCTCTTGCTGTGTAACAAAGTTTCTCAAATCATAATAACTATAACATCAATGAACATTTCTTTTCCTTAGTTTCTATATGCTGAATTCAGGGGCATCTGAATTCTCAGGAATTCAGTTAAGATGGCATTTGAGGGGCGCCTGGGTGGCTCAGTGGGTTAAGCCGCTGCCTTCGGCTCAGGTCATGATCTCAGGGTCCTGGGATCGAGCCCCGCATAGGGCTCTCTGATCAGCAGGGAGCCTGCTTCCTCCTCTCTCTCTACCTGCCTCTCTGCCTGCTTGTGATCTCTGTCTGTCAAATAAATAAATAAAATCTTTAAAAAAAAAAAAAAAAGATGGCATTTGACACTCCAGCCATCTGAAGGCTTGAAGTGGCCTAGAATACCCACTGCCCAAGTAATTCACTTGCACGGATGGAAAATTAATGCCAGTTGTTGTTGCGAGGTCTCAGTTCCTCCCCATGTGATCCTATCTGTGGGCTCTTTGCCCTCACGGCATGTGGACTGCCTTCCCCAGAGTGGGTGACCCGAAAACTCAAGTCAGAAGGAACAACCCCTTCTATGACCTTGGTGCTGGAAGTCATGCACTATCACTTCTGCCACATTCTGTTCACTAAAAGTGAGGGACTAAATCTAGCCCAAAGTCAAGGGAACTAGAATTAGGTAAACCTTACCTTTTGAAAGGAGGCTAGTCAGAGAATCAAGGACATATGTTAAAACCATCATGATAGGCAAAATTTGTATTAGTTTAAAATATAACTGTAAAAATAAAATAAAAAAATATCAGGACAACTTTCCAGAAATAAAACAAGACTTGAATCTCTAAAAGGGCATACTAGGTCTCTAAAAAAATGAAACAGAATAGGTAACATCTTACAGTATCCTTAAAAATTTACTGGATTCTAATCATTCTTTGGGCAAGAGATAAAAATTCAACTTACTCATAAGGGGAAAATAAATCACACTGCCCTCAGGTTTTTGTCTTTGTTTTTTTTGTTTGTTTGTTTTGTTTTTTTCACAAAGATGGTCAAACTTAACTAGATACAGAACAGTCCTGCAGCAAGAAAACTAGGTGCAAGTGTTTTATAAATAGACAATGTATATTTCAAGGTTAAAGCAACAGAAAATATACCTTTTTAAAATATATATATTTTTTATTTATTTATTTGACAGAGAGAGACAAGTGGGAGAGGGAACACAAGCAGGAGGAGTGGGAGAGGGAGAAGCAGGTTTCCCGCGGAGCAGGGAGCCAATGGAGGGCTCGATCCTAGGATCCTGAGCTGAAGGCAGACTCTTCCTGGCACACAAAAAATATACCTTTGAACACAAAATAACTCAGATAGTATAAATCCCATGAATTCTCCTCGAAGAAACTACTTTAAGGTAACCCCAGAAAAAAATAAGTGGTGAATACACAAACTATGACAGTAGGAGAAGCAGTGATCACTGACTATAGATGACAAGTGGCTAAGGTTGGAAAAGTGTCTATTTTATAAACCCTTGAAAATGTCAAAACATATGATTACAAAAGAAAAGAAGTAGAGAAAGATTGGAGGTCCTATAAGCATTCCAATTTACTTACTTATATAGTCAAAATCAAAGAAATTACATCTTAAGAAAGTAGCAAAGTGGCGTCTGGCTGGCTCAGTTGGTAGAGCATGCAACTCTTGATCTCAAGGTTATGAGATCAAACCCTACACTGGGCCTGGAACCTACTTTTTTTTTTTTTTTAAGATTGTATTTATTTATTTGAGAGAGAGAGCGAGAAAGAGAGAGGGGGTGGGGAGGAGCATAGGGACAAGCAGACTCTGCACTGAGTGTGGAGCCTGATGTGGGGCTTGATCCAATGACCCTGAGATTATGACCTAAGCTGAAACCAAGAGTCGGATGTTTAACTGACTGAGCCACCCATGTACCCCTGGTCTGGAGGCTACTAA
>NW_019154149.1:5155118-5156860 GCF_002288905.1 Enhydra lutris kenyoni | reverse complement strand
AAAGAAAGAAAGAAAGAAAGAAAGAAAGAAAGAAAGAAAGAAAGAAAGAAAAGTAAAGAAAAGAAAAAAGGTATCAAGTGTTGGTGAGGATATGAAGAAAGGAGAACCCTGTGCACTATTGGTAGGAATGTAAATTGGTACAGCTACTATGGAAAACAGTATGGAGATTCCTCAAAAAATTAAAATAGAACTACTGTAAGACCCAGAAACACCATGTCTGAGTATATATACAAAGGAAATGAATGCACTAGTCAAAGAGATATTTGTATTTCTATGTTTATTGCAGCATTATTTACAGTAGCCAAGCCATGGAAATTACCTTTGTGTCGTTACAGAAGAATGGATAAAGAAAATGTGAGATGTATGCATATCTACAATGGAATATTATTCAGCCATAAAAAGGAAATTCTTTATTTGCAATAACATGAATGGATTTTGAGGGTATTAGGCTAAATGAAATAAGTCTGATAGAGAAAGACAATGGCATTCTTCTGTATTGTATACTTGAAAGTTGCTATGAGAGCAGACCTTTAATGTTCTCAGCAAAACAACAGCACGGTAATTATGTGAGATGAAGAGCGTGTTAACTGTTATTGTGGTCAACACTGCACAATAAATATGTATATCAAATCATCACACTGAATACCTTAAATTTACACAATGTTACATGACAGTTATATCTCAATAAAGCCAGAGAAAATAGTGTAGCTTATATCTCCCAGTTATTGGATTTCTTTTTTTTAATTTAAGCATTGGGTCAAATTAGCAAACAACACTGGACTTACAAAATATTTAGAATGCAGTTATAATACACATGCTACATAAAAGACCATGCAGAGACATAGCTGAAGAAATGCCGGAGGAAAATGCATTGGCTTAAATAGTAATAAAAACAAAGAACGAGGTGGTCTTCCAGCTTCTGATCTGGCACAGAGAGAGCTTGGAAATCACCTCTCCTATCCTCACAAGAAGAATGAAGCTAACAAGCAGAAACCAACAACTCTCCTTAGATCCGTCACAGACACAATGTCACAGGGCAAACCACAGACCCAAAATGAGAAAGACAAGCAGGTTCAGAGAATCACAGGCGGCCCAGGTGTAAGGTCAGGAGGAGAAGCCTGCTGCTGGAGCCAGCCCAGGAGAACGGTGATTGATAAGTTGCTGGAGGCTCCGAATGGAGAAGTCTGACAGGGGAAGGCTACACTTCTACGAGTTTTACCTCCAGGAGCCCCACCGGGCTATTTTGAAAGATGCGCAGAGCGTTTTGTTCTTAACAGGCCTTCCCTCAAGAAAAACAATTTTACCAGAGCCTAACCTATTGGGATTTTACCAAAGCGTAACTGATCTGCAGAAAGGGAAGTCTCCTACTCCAGCAGGATGCTCTAGCCTTTATACAGGACAGGGTAATGCTTGACTCTAGCCTCAAGTAGTCTTCCAGTCTTGGGGAGACAGGGTGGCGTGGGCCAGGGGCATAAGCTTACTAGAAGACTCATACTTCATCATAGAATATAGAAGGCTTCCCCTGTCCCATTCCTTCTCACCACACCAACAGAACTCCTGTATATCTGAGGAATAGGACTAAAGGAAATACACGTCCCAGATTTTATTTAAGAAGTCTCTAAGGAGGGGCGCCTGGATGGCTCAGTGGGTTAGGCCTCTGCCTTCGGCTCAGGTCATGGTCTCAGGGTCCTGGGATCGAGCCCCGCATCGGGCTCTCTGCTCAGTGGGGAGCCTGCTTCCTC